>NC_069793.1:51660238-51966868 GCF_027406575.1 Nycticebus coucang
CGTGGGTTTTAGTCCAAAATGAAAGTAGCGTTTTATTTGGGTGGATCTGTGTTGATGCCGTATTTCTCCTTGAGAAGTTTCAACTGTTCCTCCTTCTTCTTTGTGTCCATCTTCTGAAATGCCCTGTTGGCATTATAGTACAAAACCACAAGGTATCTGTTACAAACATTGAATCCTGAGGTGACCACATGCGTTCTCGGCATCAAAGATGTCTTCATAGACCACATAAGCCGTTCCTCTAGTTTCAGGTGTGTTCCCCACTCTTATCTGATGAATAGGTCCATATTTTCCAAAAATATCATACATTTCTTCAGCTGTGATTTTGTATGGCAAATTCCTTATATAGAAAATCCGATTTACTTCCGGCGGGCTGATGAGGTTACCGCAGCAAACACTAGAAACCCTTTGGACAGTCCGGAGCCTGCTTGGCTTCCTGCGCGACGCAGCGTCAGATGGACACTTGGGCTGGTGGATTTGAACGCAGCAGGGGCCAGCTAAAACCACAATGACAACTACAACAACAACAAGGAAAGCAGCCGGGTGTTGTGGCAGGTGCCTATAGTCCCAGCTACTCGGGAGGCTGAGGCAAGAGAATCACTTAGGCCCAAGAGTTTGAGGTTGCTGTGAGCTGTGACACCACAGCACTCTACCAAGGGCAACATAATGAGACTCTGCCTCAAAAATCAATAAATAAATTCCTAATTGCATGCTGAGGGAACTCCTTATCAAACTCTCATCATGCTCCCATTTTACAGAAGAAAAGACTGAGAAATTGAACCCTGGCAAAGATTAACTCTTCTCTGTCCACACAAAAACACTCTCTCATAGGAGGATATGATGGCAGCTTCTAAATGATTTCACGTGTATCATTTCATGTCATCTAATTAAGCATTTTTGTTTTGTTTTAACATTGAGACCCAGAAGGGTTTGAGGACTAGACAAGGATCAGAGGGCAAGAAAATGATGGAACTAGGCCAGAATAAAAAATCTGGACTCCTCATTTTCATATAAAACCCATCAAATCACTGATCTGAAAGAATTCAAATGTTATAACTAAAGGAGCATCTCAGACATTTCTGCTCAATAAGTCATCATGAAGGGGCCCTTGAAAAGCAAGGTGTCACACAAAGGATCTGGTTTTAAATAGCAACCAGAAGTGGACAAACTGAACAGGCACTGGACTTCTTAAAGGCCTGGACAGGAACTGAATGCACTTCTCCCAGTTTAAGGACAGACAGGCTGGCGGACCAGCCGAGGTAAAGAGTAAACAAAGCACACAAGAGAGGCTGGGAGCCCCCAAAGGGTTGCAAACACCTCCTGAAGGTGGGGAAGACTGGGATGTACAACAAACCTTCCTGGAGTCCCAGCTTGATCTTTAGAATTACTCTTACCTTTCTTTTTATTTTGAGTCTCACTCTGTCACCCTCAGTAGAGTTGCCGGGGCATCTCTTCATAGCTCACAGTAACCTCAAACTCAAGTGATCCTCTTGCCTCAGCCTCCCAGGTAGCTGGCACTACAGGTGCCCAACACAACTCCCAGCTAGTTTTTCTATTTTTAGTAGAGCTCAGGCTAGTCTGAATCTGCTAAGCTCAGGTGATCCACCCACCTGGCCTCCCAGAGTGCTAGGATTATAGGTGTTAACCACCCACCCAGCCTACTCTTATCATCTTAAAACTGTTCACATCTGATTTCCTTAACTTGACGTGCACCAATGGCACAACAAAAATGGTAATAACAAAGACACTTTCATTTTGGAAAATAGTTGTCACAATCCCACAGTCCTAACAAGCAAAGGCTTTGCATTTGTCTGGGTTCCTCTGTGGTCCTTGTCCCTTGAAACAGCAGCCATGGTCACCCAGCAGCCACTACTTAGCATTCTACTTTTCTCATACAGGCACATTTCCTCTCTCAACCCAAGCATGTCTAATGACCCTGGTAAGTGCCCACCCCAAAGTCTTCTTGTAGGATGTTTCCAGTTCATCAGTAATGTAGATAACTTATCTCAAACAGGCTCTGTGGCATGTCTGACTTGTAACTCCTAAGGTCTGAGATCATGGTTTGGGTGAGGAGAACACTTTGGGGATGAAAGGAGGAGGAGGAAGGCAAAACAACTGTGCCTTTCTTCTCAGAAGACAAAGTGCTATTAGAGACTAAAGCTGCAGATGCCCCGCGGGTGGGGGTGGGGGGGCAGGCCATGGCAGGAGGGTGCCTATGGCTTTTAGGCTATGCAACCAAGATGTTGCCATAAGGATGAAGCCACTCTTCACTCACCTAGAGCAGCAGTGCCCTACAGGTTGAAGAAATCACTGCAGAGCAGTGGTTCTCAACCTTCCTAATGCCGCAGCCCTTTAATACAGTTCCTGTGGGTTGCAACCCACAGGTTGAGAACCGCTGCTGTAGAGCAAGAGAAGAGCCCTGAGCCCTGAGCATATTTCATTCAAACCGGATCATATCACACCCCCATCCACACTTTCCCACTTAAAACTTCTGCAGTGTGGCTCTGTGCCAACAGAGAGTTTGCATTCCAGGGCTCTGCACACAGAGCCCCCCACACCTTGTCATCCATCCATTCTCTGTCCCAGTGCTGGGCTCCAACTGCTAAGCTGGAGTGGCCATTTGCTCACTCAATTCCTCCACCCCTAACACCAGAAGCATGAGAAACTGCCCCTGCTCTCAAAGCTCACCAGCAGGGTAGGACAGCAAAGGCTCTGAATGTATGTGTGTTTATCATATGGAAACCAGTAAGCTATTCCATTGGCTACGGAACAACAAAATCTAACACTTTATAACTGGGCCAATGTACCACACACTACAAAATAAGATTGCTTTTAAAACTTTCTTTTGTGACTATGAAATACACATACACACATAAAAGTGCATAAGACATAACTCTACTGTTTGTTTATTCATTAATTGGTTCATTATTTTGGGGTAGGGCACTCTCTGTTGCCTCATGATAGTTCACAGAAGCTTCAAACTCTTAGGCTCAAGCAATCCTCCAGTTTCAGCCTCCCAGACAGCTGGGAATACACACCCAGCTAATTTTTCTATTTTTGGTAGAGATGGGGTCTTGTTCTTACTCAGGCTGGTCTTGAACTCCTAACCTAAAGTGACACTCTCGCCTTGGCCTCCCAAAGTGCTAAGATTACAGTTGTGAGCCATTATGCCCAACCAGTATAAATGCACTGTTTTAAACAAGGGATTGTAAAGTGGATACTCAAGCAGGTAATTAACATTTTAAAAATTAAAATAATATTCCCTCTAATCTATCAGTGGGCAAGAGACATGAACAGAACCTTCTCTGAGGAAGACAGACGAATGGCTGACAAACACATGAAACAAATGCTCATTGTCCATAATCATCAGAGAAATTCAAATTTCTGTTTGGGCTCCAGCTACCCACTGTTTTTATTTCAATCAACGTATGTTCCAGATTTTCCAGCACAACCCTACTACCAACATTTAGGTTCTCTGGTCTCCATAAACCATCAAAGGCACCTCAAATTCTTATGGACTCCCAGACTTCCTTCTGAACCAGAAAACAACAAAACAAATAAAAAAACCCCTTCAATATGCCATGAGTCCTAATTTGAAGTTCCAAATGTACTTACTGCTGGTACTCTTCAGCCTGGGTATTGTGTCTGCTTTCTTTTTGTAGCTCTCTTGCAAAACCTAAGAGGATTCAGTTGCTTCACATTGGTCCCAAGTCAGTACTAAGCTGACTCACATAGATTTTCTCATTTCCACCACTAAATGTGATAAAGGTTACAAACATTTCCGGTACAATTATAAATTGCATCTGCACACCCCAGCTTGTGAGTGCCTGTGAACAATTTCACACTACTCTGGTTTGATGCCTCCCTGTTACCCTCCAAGCTTGAGAAACCTATTGATATTGAACTCCCTTGGACAGCAATGACAATTATGAGAGTTCCATATGAGGGAAGAGAGAAGGCAGGGGCAGAAGGGCAGCTCGGAGGAGCTGGACTTGACTGACCCTCTCAGACTCAAAGAGCTTTCATCTCCCAAATTGCTGAATGCCCTGACTCTGGGTCACTAGCACCACTGCTGATCTCCAGACCAGACATGTCCCCGGAGAGGCCCCAAAGCCTTACTTCCTCAACTTTATTTTTCATCTCTGAAAAAATTCCAGTGTCCTTTAGAAGAGCTTAGTGAGATGTGGCCATGTGGGAACTGTTCAAAACACATCCACTCTTTATAAAAACGTGAACAGTGGTTCCCTAGACAGTGTTTGTGACCCCAAATTTAACGGAGGCAGGAGGTAAAGGCTACAGAAAGGCATTTCAAAGGACACATCGGGAAGACTAAGTTGAGATGCACTGCGGGGCACACAGCTGAATAACATCAGAGGGATGAAAAGTCAACGTGCAATCTCATTCTCTCCAGAGTCTGAGACAAGGGTTAAACACAAAAGGTGTTTAATGGTTATTAGATGCAACCACCCACATATATGAAAAGTAATGAGAGCATGTCTCCCAATTTCCTATAGGTTGTCTGCCAAATTCCTGCCTCCTTCCTAGGAGGACAGAATCTGCAGTGTTTTCTTTGCCATCCAGATATACCCCATGTCATTATAAACAAACGCTGCTTTCTTTGCAGCTAATAACCACAATGTGTGGGTAAGAAACCTCTCCAGTATAAATCCGTGGGGACAAGGCTGCATTGTGGGCATTAAATCATTATAACAATCTGACATGAGTCAGAGGATTGTTTTTCAATGGCCCTGCTGCACTTCAAACTTTAAAGTCAGCCCCAAACTCTCTTTCCTGGCACTCTGACCATGTGCTGGGCGATTGTGAAACAATTCTCATTCTTCATAGTTTGGTCCCATTGCAAGGAGCTGGCAACTGGGCACTCATGAAATATTAACGTGTTAACATTGATTTTTTTCATAAGCGTGGCCAACAGTGGATCAATTATACTACTATGAAAAGCTTTTCATAATTCATTGGGGGGGCATCAAGATCTCATTTCTGGGCAGCACTTGAATGATGAAGTCGACAGTTTTGAAGAGGTCGGCCTTCACGTGCACAGAATACATGAAATGGGAGAGACGGCATAAATACACCGTTGACACAAGAGGGAAATGTTTACATCCAGCAAAATGAGTAAAATAGGGTACCACAGATCACCACGTTGGGAACTAAATCCTTGCCAGTGTCTCTCTACAAACAAGAACAGGGAAATCCCAAGTGCTGGCAAATCACTCCCCCTGTGGCTGACCACTGTGTGTTTATCCCCATCTCCTTCAAAAGTAAAATTTGCTAATTTCTAGATGATAGGAAAATTATTTCAAGCTATCCATGCTCTGAAGTGCCTTTATTCCAAGAACTTTAATTTGGAAAGACTCAGATAATATCAGTGGTAGAGAGTATATAATTCAGCCCAAGCAGTCTAAGGCCTGAAAGAGCAGGAATCTTGCTGCTAGTGTGAGCTGAAGGTGTACTCGGCATGAGATTCTGCAGAGTATCTGGCAACCAGAGACCAGGAGAGACATTTCTCTATAACTGTGCTATGTGCATAAACCTCACACAGGCTTCCAGGGAACTCTTCCTCGTACACAGGGACAAACACTATTCCAAGTCAGCAGGTCTCCGGCCACGCTGTTCTGGGGGCCAGAGAGCGCATCCTGAACAACAGGAAGGGCCCAGCAGTTCTAGATTCTCTGCCTTCTCAGGATAATGCCATAATGTCTACGTTCAACTATGTCCCCTCCACTGACTTGGGAGCATCTTAAAAGCAGGCACTAGGTCTTATTCATCCTGAGACCCCTTTCCCTAGTACTGGAGATTTGCACAAAAGATAAGGTACAAGCAGTCCCTGAGTTACAAACATTTGTCAGTCCTCAACTGACAAATGACTTGCACTACACAAAAGGAGGCTATTATAGGTAACAGGTGCCTGTTTCAGCTTACACACAAATTCAACTTATGAACAAACTTACAGAACCAAACCTATCTCGTTCATAACCCAGGGACCATCAGTAACTGGAGAGCCACAGGGTGTAAATTCTCTCTCTCACTCTGGAAATCTTGCACCTCCCTGGCTTGTGTGCGGAGACTAAGCTCATCTTCTTTCTTGTATCATCGGTGCACACACCACCACCAGCAGTAAAAAAGGTCATCCTCCTATAATGTCTTCCTGATCTCCAAAGATTAGTGCCCCAATATGAGGATGCCCTTAAGAAGCTGACAAATGCTTCCAGTTACTTGGGCTTGTAAACCACTAGGAATACCAACAAAGGAGGGGTTGAATTAAACTGCTGAACCTTCTCCGAAATCCCCTGGAAAATAAATATGCAGAGGAAAAGGGACTTGTGGGCAGATGACCAACAATCCTGGCTCAAGTGTCATGAGAACCGGACCATGTGCAGAACAATCTTTCTTAAAATGCTTTCCCAAAACCCTACAGGGGATTTCCAGAAGGCCCACAGGGAATGTGGTCACACAGACACTGGAATGAAAGAAAGTGGCAGCAAGGTGGCATCCTGACTTCCTCCCAGTCCTAAGCTGGGTGATGATGCAATGGTACTGGACTTGAAAAAAAAAAACAAAAAAAAACCCACATACAGGCATGGTGCAAAGACGGCTGGCTCATAAGCCACCTGGCAGCAGCCTCTCAGTGGGTACCCAAAGAAAAGAGGAGACAGGGCAGTGCCCAGCTTGCTCAGCCTCAACAGAGGCCCTGCCTAGGCTCTTAAACCCTCGGTCTTCTGAAAAACTAAAAGGACTTCAGTCACAGGCAAATCACAACCTAAAGTGCTGCTGTAACACGTAATTTTAAAGGATCACATTTATGTTATATTTATGATCATAACTTGCTACCTGCTTTCCTTCCCTGATCCAAGAAGGCACAGCAAAGAATTCATCAATCTTTAGGGCAGGCAACAACTTCTATGTGCTGTGGTTAACACCTGCTCTCTTTTGCACTCCAGTGCTAGAGACACTAAACATTCCTCCTTGGGCTCCATCTATGATCTGAAGAGCACATAAAGAACACCTATATACACGCTCAACACGAACACCCTCTAAAACTGTCAGACCCCTGCCCTTCGGACTAGGTTACAATTTAGTCCAATCATCACCCAATCCTTGAAATTACTTATTACTTGGATACATGTAGCCGAATTTTTTACCTAGAGCATTTATTGCCAAGGCCATGATATCATATCCGTGCCCAGCTTTAATTAAGTAGGAAGTCCCTGCAGGCACAGCCACACAAGTGCATTTTACATTTTTGCAGCTTAGGTCATTACATTTCTGGGAGCTCTTCTCCAGATTCCTCTACTTAACATCTGCATTTTGTAAATTATTTTAAACATCCCACAATCAAGCGCGAATGAAAAAATGTGAAGAACAAAAAGATGAAATGTGGGTGGCACCTGTGGCTCAAAGGAGTAGGGCGCTGGCCCCATAGGCCAGAGGTGGCAGGTTCAAACCCAGCCCCAGCCAAAAAAAAGACGAAATGTAAACAGTTGGGGTGGGGTGAGCATTGTTTATTCCAGCAGCAGCTGGGGTCCTCCATGGCAGATGAGGACAGTGGCTAGCTATCCGGGAGGGAGGCAGGATTCTCCAGCCCCTGCGGGACAGAGAAACACATCTTCTGCTTTAAATTCATCCTTTCTGGGATTTGGGGACCTGGACTCTGGAACCCACAGAATGAAACCTCCCCTCATCTATAAACAAAAACCAGTTTTGATGTTGGCCAGCTTGCCTGTGTCTTTGCTACTGTGGTTTATCAGCAGCAACATCTCCATTAAGCACTTAGTCAGCAATGATTACTGGGCCTGCACTGGGCGCCTGCTCCTGAGGATAATGAAAAAAACAAAATGTGCCTTGCCCACGTGGAGGCAGCGCACACTGACGGGCAGACAGACACACACATGCACAGACAATGTTTGGGACCAGAGGTGGGTAGCTGGACTGGAAATCAGAATTCCTGGCTCTCACTTACTGTGTGTGACACATTTCCTGACCCATTCAAGCCTCTCGCCCTTGCTGCTGTTAGGGGATTAAATGAGATGACATGCGCAAAGATTCCCAAGTACTGCCACACTCTTCTTCGTTTATTTGACTTCTGAACCACTTCTGGTCTGGTCTTCCCCTCCATGGCACCAGGGCACAGTCCTGGAAGCCACAATAGGGACAAGCTCCTCCGGTTCCCTAAACCAGGGGCACCTGCCCTGGCCCAGTGACAGAAGACTTGTGGCCCCTCCACGCTGGGCAGGCCAAGAAGGAGCCACAGCCCCCTCATGCATTCTTACACTAGTTTCTATACCCTTCTGTTTCAAAGGGAACAAACTCTGTTTTCAAGAACCAGGGTGGAACCAGCATACAGATACAGACACAACCCCTGTGGCCCAGGACTCTGTATCAGCCAAGGACAGAAGCTCATATGCACTACTCTTGGGACACCCAGCCCCCCCTGAGCATCCTCCCTTCACAGAGAGCACACAATGACATCCACTGTCGATGAGGCTACTTTCCAAGCCTTCCCGCTTGTCAGCCCTGGTGACCAGTGAGAGGGGCAGGCAGCAAGCTGGAGGTAAAGAGAAACAAACAGCACCCAAAACAGCCCCTTTGTGTCTGTCACGAACCTGGCCAAGGGGGAAGAAACACCCTCCTGTAGTACTCATTCAGGGCCCCGGTGGTGAGCACCTCCCAACTGCACTGGAGAGGGAGCCCGACCCAGGATGGACCCCACCCTCATTCCTCCACCTTGGGCAGTTAACTCAAGACAAAGAGTACAAAAGAGGACATGCCCCCCAGCTAAATCCAAGCAGAGCCTGCAGAGACCAGATGAACCTGCAGCTCAGCACACCACCCTCCCTCCAGCACCCTGCAGATGGGGAAAAAGCTGACACAGACTGAGTATCCACTATGAGCCCAGTCTGTCGTGTCTCCATCTCAGTGAATCCCTCCACAGCCTTGCAAAGCAGGTACACATTAAGGTTCAGAGAAGTTAAGCAGTGCACACAAGGTCACACAGCTCTTATAGAGAGGCCTCCAGGCTCCTCATATTTCATTGCAGAAAGGGCAAGCACAGTTCTTGGCTTTAAAATTACACTGCTTATCAAGAAACACCACTGTGAAAATGAAAGGCTAACATACACATATGCTTGCACACATGCACACAGTATGGGAAGTGCTATTTTCTCAGGGCCAAACTTGGGTTGCACGGCCCGTACAGACTATAGACTGCAGAACGGAAGAATGGGACTCAACGTGCTCATGTCCCCTCAGTAGCTTCCACCCCTCCCCCGCCCTTTCCAGTCCTCTAATTTAGCTCACTTTAAATGCTCTTAAGGTGGCTCTTCAACAGTTGGTTGACAGATAGCATTTCTATAATTTCATAAGAAAAAGAAACACTCAACAACCTGCCTTGACAACCTCCCACCTCTAACTCCTAAGCATCCTAAAGCTGTTTCCAGGGCTCCTGGGGAGCCACCCATTTGCCCACCTGCCTCTCCAGCTCCACCTCTCTCAGTGCAGCAAACATCCTTCCTGCAGACTGGATCCCCCCTTCCAGCTCCAAGCCAGCTCAAGACATCTGGCTCGCCTGCTCCGCCAGGCCAAGTCTGCCCAACAGAGCCCACTGATAAAGATTCAGCAGGTGCATTTGGATACCAGCTCATATGCCCATGAAGTATTCACCTTGCTCACACTGACCATGTGCTTGACTACTGGTTCAGAACATCATGGTCACTAACCACAGACCCTATACCAGGTGCCTGCTACACATTAGCCTCTCTTTCCAGTCTGGGCACGTGCTTTCAAAAAGATAATCACTGTATGAAATTCTTGCTGCATTCGAAATCTCACTGAGTACAGAGATGACCATTGGGGGTGATTCTCCAGCTCAGCATCCCTGAACTCAGAAGAGTACCACTTATACAAAGGGAGCAATTCAGTGAAGAAGAACAGCCGATACCCTCTGGCCCTGAACTTGGTGGATTTGTGAGATCTGAGGAAAACCATGATCTTCTAGCATCTCATACATTAAGCTTTCTCTTCATAAATTCTGTAGGCTCTGTAATTGTATTTGGAAGAGGCTGGATACCCATGATAATTCAGAATTCTATTTAAATTTTTTTATTTCTTAAATTGTGCCAATGTGAATCTGTCTCTCCACTATCCATCATATTTGTTACAGATCTGTTTTCCATATTAGGCTAAGAGTTCCTGCAGGATAGGGACAAACAGACCCATCGTTTTCACCTCCCCCGTGGCCAGCAGATAGCTAAGTGCTCTTTTAACTGTCAACTTTTTGAGATTCTAACAATATCATGCAGGAATCAGCCACCTATGCCAAAAAGGACTCTCCCAATTAACCCCTGAAGACCTGATTTCCACTCACATCCATCCCCAAGCATTCACTCCAGGAAGCCATCACTGAGTAAATGGTGGCAAGAGGGTCATTTCCCCACCATCTCTATAAACCCAGGAAGCAATTTTCTCAGGCCACAACCACAAGCCAAAAGCCACAAGCTCCAAAAGCCCATGTGCATAATGAAGACAGTATTTCTGAGCGTGGCCCTGCCCTGAGGTTAGCTCCAGCTGGGTTATAACTAACTGCTCTGTGTGAGATGACGATCACAGGTATGTGTCAGTATTGGCAACTGAACAGTGGCTTTGGGGCAGGGTGCTCTTTTTAGCATAGAGACAAGAGCATCACAAAGCACCAGCCTGGGAGAAGTTACATCTACAGCAACAGGCAGACCTTCCCCAGACATGACAGAACTTGGACCCTGGCCTCCCCCCACCACACACAGACATACAGTGTGGTAACCAAGGACCCCCATCCCCATCCTGGCCACTCCGCTGTGGGCAGTTCCACTGACCTAAGACCTCCCATGCATCTCATCCACACCACTGCTCCTCTCTGGTCCCCTGAGCCTCTGGGGCCACCTCACACTGCCTTCCCCTGGGAACCGCAGCTGCCCTGTCAGGCCACAACTCTTGCTTGGCATCAGATGGGAGCCAGACTCCAGATCCAGGATCAAAGGAGGATCCCCAGGCCTGTCCTGTCCATGCTGACGCCCAGCCCTCATAACAGGATATGGAGACAGCCTTCTGGGGTAAGTCCTTGACAAATTCACAAAAGGAAAGGTCTTCATATCAAGTTACTGTGCTCTAAGGAAAAAATGATGAAACTGGCTTTTAAGGCAAAAGTGGGGGAAAGAGGGTTTAGTGGCTCCTTTAACTAACAAGTCTTGTTCCACACCTCTGACAGTATCATCACCAATCTGCCCCCTTCTAGGCTATTGGTTCTGACCAGGGACCAGGCCTGCATATGTGTCAGATTCTTAAGAAACAAAATTGCTACTATGGTCCCAGACCTCATGTCCTGACACTACACCATCCATAGGATATGTGATACTCTTCCAAAAGCTTCAGGAAAAACAAAAACAACTCTGTTTTCCAGAAAGCCCAGAAAGATTTCTCTTCTACCTCACTGCCTCTGACTGGGCAGTCACCACCCCTCAACCTGGAGTTGCAAGTGAGGTCATCCCACCCGAATCTTATGGAGCACTGGGGGCGGACGAGCACAGGTGCTTTCAGTAAGAAAGGCCTCACAGGCTGAGACAAAAGCAACCAGCTCTCCAGCCCAGGGAAAGAAACATAAACTGCCGGCAGCCACTAGGAGAAGAAGGGTCAGTAGCCAAAGGAAATCTTCTCAGTGCCAGGGACAGGAGACAGCTTCTTTACAGAACCAATGGCCACAGTAAAAACTCCCCAGGATCCCTGCAGTGATATCGCCTACTATGCTGTCAGCAGGAAAAACCTAGTGCTGGGCTCCAGCCCCTCCACTGCTGGGGACTCTGCCAGACCCAGGGGTGCAGTCACAGTCTACTCACAGAAGAAAGCCCAGAACTTTCAAGTCACCCAAGATTTCAAGAAGGGGTTAGTGGAGAGGAGGAAAATGTGGTAGAGGACAGAGTTTCTCAGCTCTCCTGTCGGCAAGGAGCCCAGAATTCTCCCAGCACACCCCTAGTTTGAGAAAATGGGAAAGTATCTCTGAGTACAATCTGGCCATTTTCCCATTAGACCCCCATACAGAAAATGCTCCAGTGTCCATATGTTTGAACCTGAATTCCCAAGCTCATGCGCGCCTAAAATGGCTCTCACCTATTACTAGTTACTTAGGATTGGGAAGAGAGTTTTCTTTATTTCTTCCTCCCCATCCACTCCTCACCATTAGGTCCAGAAAAACCTCCTTCATGCCTCAGAAGCCTATCCGTAACTTTGGCAGTCAGGGGGCTCCAAGCATACAAGGTCAAGTGTGGCCCTTCTGGCTGGAGCTAGAGCTGAGGGCTTTCATTCACCTGTGGCTGCCCAGCCAGCCTCCAGAAGTGAGGCCCAGGAAGCTGGATTTTGGCAGCCCCTCTCACTCTTTAGTGGCAACACTGTCTTGTCATTCCTGCTGCAGAAAAGATGGCATCATGGAGGTGAGGAAACGCTGGGCCCCACATCCTATCTGGGTCTCAGGCTGCCCAGTGGGGTGGGGTGGGGTGGATTGAGTTCCTGTGGCTAGCTCAAGAAACATGATTTTTAAAGAACTGGGTGTGTGCACACAGCGGCAGCAACCACTTCGGTGACATTCCTCCAACTGGAGCCTCTTGCATGCTGAGAGAGTCAAAGCCAGATTCAGAAATGAGGGCCAATGTTTGGTGAAACACAGCACCTTACCCTTAATATGCTCATAGTTTGATGGGAAGAGCAATCCAACGTTGAATCCAGATTCAACGTGCCTCTATGCACAGTGGGAGTAAAGCCTCTCCCACTGTGTAGAGCAGACAGGAAAGAGTTCACTAGGAAAAAGAAACCAGGAGATCAAAAACCTACAGTCCTAAAGTACACTGAACCTACTGTGAGAGGCACAGAGCGCCCACAGCTCTTGCTTCAAACCTGCCTCTCTGGTACTGGTCTGCAGACTCAGCACATTCATTGCAAAGGAAACCAGCACTTACACCATATCCAGTAAGGATGGTTTTGGTTTCTGGGATGGACCTCTTTCCTTTTCTTACCATGGGCTCAGAATTAAAATTTCCAGGTCAAAACAGGACGTCGCAGCTCCCTTCCTAGCCACTATGAATATATCAGATAGGGTTATACAGCCTCTCACCTGTGTGCCCACAATATCACAAATAAGGAGCAACTCTCCTCTCCATTTTAACAGAAAAGCAAACTGAAAATCAAAGGGTAATTTTTTTAACACCAAGAATGAGAAAGAAAACATAGTTGACAACTTTAAAGTATGTTTACAGGCATGAGGAAGGGCAGCAAAGTTGAAAATGTGCCCGCTCAGGAAATTCTGTGAATCACACTTGCTGCTTTCTCTCTACCGTCTTAAGGATTGGTAACCAGTGAAACCACCTACCCTCCACAAGTAAGAAGGGGGCGAAGGGGTGGTTGGCACTCAGCCAGCCGTTGCTAAGTACCTCCTTTCATTCTGGGAGTACCCCTGCCATGTTGGGCATTGTCTCCCTTCTTACAAAGGAACACATAGGGAGGTGTTTTCAGTCTGGGCTGCTAGCAACTGAGTAGGAGCTACTCAAGAACAGGTGGTTCATTCATGCCCCAACTGGAGAAGGCTCCAGGGTAGACTGAGGGTGCAGGAATGGTGCCCAGTGGAAAGTCTGCTGCCCCACTCTCCATGTTACCCCAAGTTCACTCTAGGCATGATTTTATGTGCCTGCTATGACCTATAACTTCCCTGTCTATATTGGAAGCCAGTATTTGATTATTCCTGAGGAAGACTATTTAAGCATAAATCACTAAAAAGAATGATAGCTATAATTTACTTGAAAAGTGGAACAGTGCATTTAGAAAACAAAAAATAATTTTCCTTCTCATCCTTTCCCCATATTTTCTGAGACTGTGTACTGTACTCATTTAGAAAAAGAAATTTCTAGTTTTTCTGTCATCCTCTTATATTTTATACTCAAAGAGAAAAAACTATACCCTTCAAAGCCACTTTGTGGATAAGCAGCAAATCACATCTAAGACTCTGGCTATGTAGGACTCTATGCAGGTGGGTGAAGACCACAATCTGCTGTCTAGAACGGAAGGTGGGGACAGGACACAGCAACCACAGGACCCAGGATAGCTCTCAGCTCCTACCCAGGACTGGTCACCGCTAAGCACTTCAAGGCACCACCCACTTTAACTTAACAGGTAAACTCCAGAAGAAGGTCCAGCCTCCGTAGTGGAATTTTCCTTGCAGCCTTTCAGAGTTTACATAGGTTCACAGAGAGGTTCTCTCATCGCAAAATATTACCTTTATATAAACCTTTAGGGCTTTCCTTACACCAGTGAGCTAATGACAGATGATTAACAATTTGCATTTACTGAATGTTTTACTATGTGCTAAGCCTGTACTTTTTTAATCCTTCACACACCTTATAACATTGACATCCATGTTACAGATGAAAAAACTAAAACTTGGAGACAGGTTAAGTAACTTCCTCAAGATCACATAGATATCCAAGGAGTATCAGAGCCAGGACTATGACTTCAGGACCCCCTATCCACACTAAACCATTATGCTACACTGCCTCCTATGTATTATACACAAAGATAGTTTAAGGTGTCTTATGGAGAATTAGTTTCCAAAAAGACTATCTGCAGCAAAGAAAACGCTAAAGGTTGACCAGATATACTTTCCCTGGAAACTTTGAGGAATATAAACCATCATACTCTGATCATCTCAATTATGCCCGTAAACATTATTGCTTCCAAATACCTTTGCAAAAATGAAGCGCTGTCACATTTGGAGATTTTTTTATTGCGAAAACTAGCATAACATTTCTGTCTGTACTGTTATGCTTGGTACTTTCGCGTTTGTTTGTTTTTTTAAATAACCTACAATGCAACTGGCTTCCTTGGAAACTGTATTACGTTTGATTCCTATTGCAATCCACTTAGTACAAACTATATTTTGTAATCTCCCATCTCTCCAAACAGCCTTAGGATTCTGCCTATGGTAGGTTCCCATAGGAACCTACCAATTCATTTGATTTGTTCAGCACAACCTCCAATTCTTATAGGTAATCTCACAGTTGCGAGGATTTCACAGTTCATGTCCTTGTGTCTACAAACTAAAGAATATGAGAGAATTCAAACCTGACCTCACAATGATCACCTACTGTTTCCTCAGCTCTCAGACCACAGTGATATTTAGATCATTTACAAGGTTAAATGGCAAACATTACTCAGGCTGACCCAACAACTTGGTTAAACTACTCAGTTCCAAGCTCAGAAGCCTGAAAGGGAGGTTGGAAAGCTGTCATAGTTTTACCCATATTCAGTGAAGTCCTTAGATCTGGGCCAGAGGGACCAATGTGGGTCTAGATTTTGGCGGACTCTGCTCTGGTCTTCCAGCCATCCCTCCTCCTCTCAGGATGGAGTATTAGAGGGTCAAGGGGACATCCCCCAAGACCCTCCTCCCTGTGACCTATTAGACCATGGATCAAGGACCTAAGACTCCAGACTTCCTAGCCCAAGAACTCTTTCCGCTTCCAAGGCCACTTTCCTGAGTCTGTTCCCAAAGGGGCAGCTTGTGTCGCTAGTGGGTATAAGGAGTGGCCCAGGGACAGCTATTAGGGGGTGGGGTGAGTCTGGAGTATCCACATGCATGTTAGAAGATGCAGCCAGAGGTGAGAAGAGAGTAGGCCTCTAAATTTGAACCTTGGTTCCAAGTTATTACATTTCTCAAAGTAGGAGGTTAGAAAATTTTATTTAACAGTTTATTGCCTTGAATTATAACTTTTAAGTATTTCAACATATATTACATGAGGTTTCATTTTTACTCTTTCCTTAGGCTTGGTACATATTTGGGGCAAGTCTAAACACATCCAAACCCAAAAGTACTACCACTATAAATGGACAGATGTGAAGCTCACACAGACCCTCGCAATTTATAAACCGGCCTGTCAATTCAGGTATTAAAAAACACGCAGCAAAATTTCTAGTGAAAAAAATAAAAGAAACTTCATAAAATCACCTAATCAGTCTCGAAAAGCAACAAATGGAGCTGTAAAACTAACTCGATTTAAATAGATCAATTCTTTGGAAGGTACAAGGTGTACCAATCAATGCTTCAACAAGATTTTGTACCTACTAATCTTTATCTAATCACATGATACATGATTCTGTAGACACAGATTCAATTTCTAAAACTCCCTGGGTTGTCTGAAAAAGATGATGTCTTACTATCAAAAACAAAAAAATCACTATGTCCATCAGTCATGGTAATTTGTGCCATCTTTGGGATTAAGCATTTTGCAAATAAAAAGGAGGACAAATTCATTACGTGTAGACCTAAGACCCTAATTTTCACGGTTCTACATTAGAGACAATCTTTATAATAATTGTAATGCTTCTATAATGGCTAGGATATGTTACATGATCTTTACTTCCAGGTTCAAAAAGGAATTAGACACTAACCATATATAATTAGGACATACCAACCAGTGGACTGGACCTGTGCTGTGATTCTGAAGAAAAGGACTTCCAGCAGTTAACATTGCCCATCTCATAAACGATACTCATAAATGCTCTAACACAGCGGTTCTCAACCTGTGGGTCATGACCCCTTGGTAACAATGAAAATACATCGCGGCATTAGGAAGGCTGAGAACCACGGCTCTATCATCTCTAAATTGGTCATATTCAACTACCACCCCCACTCCCCGAGATAAATAAGTAAAATAAAATAGTCGTGTTAATTGTGATACATTTTTCATTCATTACTATCATTTGTCTCTAAGGTAGATGAAATGCTTTGCCTGTGATACAATGTTTACGACTGGAAATTTTAAAGAGATTCGTTACAGTTGTGTTTGACCTTCATAGCAAACCACCCCTGCTTAAACACTTCTCATTATATCTTAAAGCAGAGGCCTAGTCTACCTTTGTAAAACTATGAGAAAATATCTTCAGTTAATTGACCCAAAATCTGACTTCCTTTTAGATGCTTCGATTTTACCTCAAAGATTATAGGACAAACATTTTTCCTGACCTAGGAGCAAACTTCAGACATCAAAACATAGTTCTCATGGGTAATCCTAGCACTCTGAGAGGCTGAGGCAGCTGGATTGCTTGAGCTCAGGAGTTCATCAAGACCAGCCTGAGCAAGAGTGAGACCCTGTCTTTACCAAAAATTCAAAAATTAGCAAGGTGGGCTTGGGCCCTGTAGCTCAGTGGTTAGGGTGCCGGTCACATACACCTGGACTGGCGGTTTGAACCCGGCCCGGACCTGCCAAACAACAATGACAACTACAACACAAAAATAGCCAAGTGTTGTGGCGGGCACCTGTCGTCCCAGCTACTTGGGAGGCTGAGGCAAGAGAAACTCTTGAGCCCAAGAGTTTGAGGTTGCTATGAACTGTGATGCCACGGCCCTCCACCAAGGGCAACATAGAGAGACTCTGTCTCAAAAATAAATAAGTAAAATTAGCCAGGTGTTGGGGTAGGTGCCTGTAGTCTCAGCTACTTGAGAGGCTGAGGCAGGAGACCTGCTTGAGCCCAGGACTTTGAGGCTGCTATGAGCTAAGCTTATGCCATGGCACTCTAGCCTGTGCAACAGAGTGAGAACCTATCTCAGTAATAATGATGATGATAATAATAATTTTTAGTGAAAATGATGATGATGATGTCTCTGCCGGCCAATCAATGATTCTGTGTGACATGTGGTTTCTTCTCTTTATTATCTGGGTCGATACCCTCTGAGAAGCTCAACAATGTCTACATTCTCTTTCAAGAGGCCTTCTTTTGTACACTTTTGGGTCTCTAACACAAACCAAGGTACCTGACACCGTGTTGGAGTGAGGTACAGTGTTGGGGGGAAGAAAACAGAACACCCAACTCCAAGTGTATTCTAACATGGTGAGCACCCCCTTTTCCTCTATCTACAGCCCGAGATGACATTTGCTTCTGCAGAAGCCATGTTTATAAACTTGATCTCACAGTCAACAAAATCACACAGTACTGATCTCCCAAGACATCACCTGCTTGTCACCCTTAGGTATCAAACCACCTGCAATTCAGACCACAGTCCCTGCATTCAGCACATAGACTATGTTTCTGTTTTTGACAAAGTAGATGTGATTAAAAATCATATCAAATGCATGGTTTGTGCATTATATCAGCCATAGTTTTCAGATTAATAAACTTTTCAAAGAAAAAAAAAAAGAAGCTAGTCTGGGATGACATTTTTAAAAATATATTATAATTGAATTTTTTTTTTTTGGCCAGGGCTAGGTTTGAACCTGCCACCTCGGCATATGGGGCCAGCACTCCACTCCTTTGAGCCACAGGTGCCACCCTTATAATTGAATTTTTTATAGATAAGGGTCTCGCTCCTCCACCCAGGCTGGGTACAATAGCTGAGACAATAGGAGTGAATTGCAATGCCCAGCAATGGAGTGACCTGTTCTTAGTGAACCCATCCTAGGTCCAAGTAATCATCACTAGTGAAAAGCTCTACTTTTTTGCCCATGCTTAGGGAGTTAAACGCTCAAGAATGGTCTGCTGAATGCAGCTAAGCTGGATCTTGCAAGCTTGGGAAGCATTTTCCCCCATAGAAGTTTCTCTAAAATGTTTGAAGAATGGAAACATCATAAGACAGTCTTTCCAAATTAATACTTTGAAGAAAATGGCATTTATTTCGGTATATAAGCTCTGGCGGGACATGCCTAAAAATTAAATTCTTCTATTTCAACACTGAACCCAAGAAAAGCTCACAAAAGCTGGGCTTTATGATCTCCCAGACATACTTAGGGATCTGATTACTCATGTCCACCACCAAATTCTGACCAGTCCCTATGGCAAAGTCTCCCAGGGCCCTGCAATCTGCAGCACACACCTAAACACCACAACCAAATACCTACCACCAAAGGGCGGGCCACAACCCCTTAGGTCCCTGGTCTGTCGTCTTTAAAATGCTTAACAATTTTCAGTGTTATGTGAGCAGACAAGGACCACATTTCGTGACAGATCAACTCACTAAGATGTGGTAGGCACCCAGGAAGCCTGGTCTTCTCTCCCTCCCGTCTCCCGTCTATCCTCCTCGGATGGGAGATAAAGCTCCTGAAAGTCCCAGCACAGCGGGCCACACAGTCGGCACTCCATCAGCAAAAAAGTCATGAAAATTATCATCATCTTTGTTGTGGGGCTTATGGAAAAGCCACAGTTCCCTTCTTGCTCTACCAGCACGCTATGTGAAAGAGCCTTTTCCTCACACATGATCAACCTAAAACCATCTAAGCCACAGGTGAGAAAGAGAAGCTCTTCCTCATTAGGACTAAAAACAAAGCTGCTCTAATTCACAGTCAGATTCCTAATCTTTCATCTAAGGGCCTTGGGAAATGCCAAGACCCTCAGGGAAGTGAAATTTCCTCGAATGTACACAGGGGCTGAGAACACCCAGGGTTTCAGGATGACTAATAATGGAAGTGCACTATAAACAGGGAATATGAAAGGGCTTACAAAGCCTCTCAGGGAAAGGAGGAAAAATATCCTCATAGTTCTGGGCCTGGTGGAGAGAATGGCAGTTTTCTGGCAAACAAAAAAATATATAGGTGAAAATGTTAGGCGTGTGCAACTTTTGTTTTCACAGCATCCAGGACCCAGGTCAGTCATGGTAGAGAGAAGACTCCTCGGCCTCTGGCTACCATGGTGTTTTTTCCATCTTGACAATTCATTTCCCCCGACAGGCACGCCGCCAACTCAAATGAGACTCAGAGCAGTGAAAAGCCCTTCAGGTAAACAGTGTGATAAGCTAAACTGAAAAACTAGACAATGTTTTTGGACTATGAGGAAGTTGCTATGGAGACAGTTGCTAATTAACTGCTTTCAACCAGGAGAACAACGGGCCCGGGGCAGGCAGGCCTCGGTATCTCAGAGTGAACAATGCTCAAGCCTTGCGCAATCGGCACATCGCTCATATCTGGAATACCTGAGATCTGGCTGGATTTGCTACATGCCTGAAGAAATGACAAAAGTGCATTTTCTTCATCTTGACCTGGATTAACAGCACCTGATCACTGGTACCTCTCAGGGAAGAGGCACAGGGGGATGCAGATTCACGGCAACCAACTCACCACCTACCACCAGCTGGGCACTTTCCTAAATATTATCTTCACCCCTGTGTAGACACAGAATTGAACTATCTGAATGAAGGCTTGAGGGGAGAAACATGCAGTTGTTTACGTTTTTAATCTCAGATTAATATGAGGGCACATATGATTAGGTTGTATTATCTGCTTTTGTAAGGGAAAGTCTGAGTTGTAGTTGTGTCTTTCACCCAGGAAGTGTCATGCAATTATTTTAAAGGATATATTTCTACCTTGCATGCTTTACTAAAGAAAACAAAATAAAAACCCATAGATCCAAAGGAAAGAGATAATATTACCTCTTCTTCTTTAGGTTTCATCTTCAACCTCAAACTCTGAGCGATTCTCTTGCCTCAGCCTCCCAAGTAGCTGGGACGACAGGTGCCTGCCACAACACCTGGCTATTTTTTGTTGTTATTGTCATTGTTGTTTAGCAGGCCCAGGCTGGGTTCAAACCCACCAGCCCCGCCGCGTGTGGCCTGTGCCCTAACCACTGAGATACGGGCACCAAGCCCAGGTTTCATCTTCTTCATAGAAAAAGTTGACTGGATATTTCTCAAAAATAAACAAAATCCCGTTATTTTGTACTTCTAAACTACCTACATCGTGCACTCCATAAATAATAACAAAAGACTTAACTGCCATCTAGCTTATCGCTGATGAATTTTGTCCTCCAATACCATCCCGTGCTGACCTGGCAGGTCCAAACTTGGTCTCATCTTGAAGGCTAAGTTGATGCCCTGAGATTAAACTGCTCTGAAGGGTTGACCTTTGAGCTTCATCCACATAAAACCAAAGTTCTATATTCCCTTCACAAATATTTAAACTCAAGCAGGAAATGTGATCAGGGCTCAGCTACCTACCTCACGTGACTGCAGAGTCTCGTGAGGGTGCTGTCTTACTTCACAGTGCTTATTTCAGCCCTCAGGCTAATTTCAGGTCATTCTAAATATATCTACATTAAGTAAATGTCAGATTCAACCAACTCTTATATGATACCTTCTACTTCCCTAGAACAAATTCAAATGGGTTGTTTTTTTTTGTTTTTTTTTACTCTTAAGAATCACCAATCAGTGCAGGCTGTAAGCAACCCACCTTCATTATCTGAGGCAGAATCTGGATTAAGCACGTTATGATTCTAAATGAAAGGCAACAGTAAGATTCTTGGTTTGACTCTGGAGATGATGCACCTCAACGTCCTTAGGAAAGTCCAATGATCTTCCAGCATCACTGGAATCCATCTGAGAGCACAGACCACGGACAGGCCAGGGCTCAAACTAAAGGTCCAGCTCAGTATTGCACCACTATACTAAGCTTCAGATTTCACATCCACAAAATGAGGATACTAATACTCATTTCAGAGAGTTACTGTGCTAATTCCGTGAACTGAAGTGTTCATTATACCCTATATAGAGAAAGAACTCAAGAGATTATAGCTGTTAATTAAAGCTTCTGTTAAATTTACTACTTTTCTTTAAAATGGGATAAAATCGCAAAGGTTCTAGTTTCTACTCATGAAAAGAGAAAACGACACTTTCAGTGTAAGCTGTGACTCTCTCCACCCCACCTAGCACGCTCCTCTCTCCATGACGACCAACGCATACCAACTACCATGTAGAACTGGGCAGCTTTCACTGTGGTGAAAATTGCAAGGATTGGGCCTAATTTTCAAATCCAGCCCCAATTTCTGGGATCAATTCAGTTCTTTCTTGTGAAACGAAGGAGTTAAATTCTTGCTTTACAGATGGCAGCTTTTTAATAAGCCTTTCAGCCCCTCCCTGCCTGGGTTAAATTTCATCAGCCATTGCCCAGGGACATCTCACCTCTTCGCATTTCAATCTCTTTCCTCCGTTCCTTCTAGACTGCTTCCAGCAATCCCTATCCATCCATTCACCCATCCATCCATCCATCCAGGCATTGGACAGAATTTATCAGCCACTAAATCTGTGCTCATATTGAGAATACAAAGATACACACCACCCCGTTCACAAGGGCTACTTGGGCCAGCAGGGGAGATAAAAATGCAGACATAAGACACCTATAAATCTATGAGATTAGCCCTGTGCTAGGAAATCACAGGGAACTTGGGGGCAGAAACAAAGGAAAGAAAATAGAGAAGCCTCACCACAGTATGCCTGGAGTAGGGCCAACACACACCTCAAGGAGAAAACCATGGTTCTTGACGCTCTTTTTCCTTTTGGTGTCACACTGACTTTCATCACATTCCCTACTGTCCCCATCTAGGAGGAGGAAAGCAGACCTAGAATCAGCACCTTAGGGAACATTCCCATGGGATATAACTGTATATTCCCCAGCAGGTGTACCTGGCTTATCAGCTGTCCCCTACCCTGTCAGCTCCCTGGGCCTATCTCTAGCACCAGGGGAACCATAACAGAGTTTTGCGTCAGTCTCCCAACTGGTATGAAACTATCCAAGAGCAGAAGTCTTTTTTAATTTGTGTTTCTGCCTGGAGCACCTACCACATTTCCCTGCACACAGCTATTCCATAAAAGCTTGCTACACTGAACTAAAGTGAGGTCCAGAGCCTTGAGGAGATTTAGGCAAGATCACAAAGCTAAGATGTGAAACTGATCTGGCACCCAGAGCTCTGACTCATTCATCCTGAACATCTTTCCCAGAGGTGCAGGAGGCGGTCATCTTTCAGACACAGTGTACTTACATAACAGATGGGCTCTCCAACTCCCTATCTCTCCTGAAAACCTTCTCTCACTCAACTTAGTAAGCCTGTGCAAATAAAACTGAGAACACTCCCTTACTAGGAAACTGTATTTAATTATTACCATTAAGCACTTATTCCCATGGGGCTCCTGAGTCCAAAGATACCAGGAAAAACCCAGAAAATTTCTGCTCTTTTGTTAAAGTAAAAAAAAAAAAAAACAAACAAAAAAAAAACACCACTCCTTGTGGCATCTGATAAACTCCTCTCTTACAAAAAGACTACATTCTCAATCTCTCCTATTTTCCCCTTTTACATAGGCTTGGGATATAGGTCTTAAAAAAAAAAAATCATTTTGATCCAGGTTAGGAAAATAAAAAACTTCAAGAAAAACAAATAGGCTCAGCACCTGTAGCTCAGTGATTAGGGCGCCAGCCATCTATACTGGGAGTGGTGGGTTCAAACCCAGCCTGGGCCTGCTAAACAACAATGACAACTATAACAACAACAACAAAAAAATAGCCAGGCCTTGTGGCAGGTGCCTATAGTCCCAGCAACTTGGGAGGCTGAGGCAAGAGAATCGTTTAAGCCCAAGAGTTTGAAGTTGCTGTGAGCTGTGACACCATAACATTCTACCAAGGGTAATATAGTGAGACTCTGTCTCAAAAAAAAAAAAGAAAGAAAGAAAAAGGAAATGAAATAGAGACCATAAGACTTCCCAAGTTACAAACAGCATAACAAGTTGGAAGAGCAAAGGATTAAGAGAACTTGGGTTCAAATTCCAATGTTCTAATCACATTAAGAATACAGTTTAGTTTCTTAACCTCTCTAAGCCACTTACTTTATTTGTTAAATGGAAATAAATAATAACTCTTAACAGGGTTGCTGAACTAAGGCAGATAATATCTGAAAAAAAACAATTATAAACTATAAAGCACTGTAGGAGATTTCTTTCAGTAGGTGTTAAAACACGCACACGCACGCACACACCCCATCTGTTGCCTTTCTTTGAGGGAAATACAAGTGTAGTCATGACCATAAAAAGAAATCAGAACGATTTACGGGAATAAAAAGCCACAGAACTAAATATCTAACCAGGAAAAATGGACATCTAATTAGCTATAAAATTATTAGAGGCCAATATGAAAAAGAATAATTATTAAGATTCTTTTTTTAAAAAAAATTGCCCTGAACCCCAAGTCCCTGCTTAACCATTCTGTGCCTAGATTCTTTATCTGTGAAATAGGGAAAATGACAGCACAGCACCCACTTGTCAGAGCTGTTGAGAAATTGAAAGGAATTATTTGGAAAACACAGAGATCAATGTCTGGTGCTTTATCTAATTTGATAGGTAAGTAAATAAACAAAGAGAAGATAAACAAGTATTTCTCACAGTTCCAATCTATTCAATGACATTTTGCCAGGCCCACAGATGAGGGGAGCAGAGTAGGACACCTCAAACTTCACCTGGGTGAGTAGACAGATACAGAATGTTTATTTAATCTTTCTATTGTTAACAGGGCACCAAGCAAGCAGAACGCCAGAGGTTTTTTTATTTTTGTTTCAGGGGTTGGGGAAGGGCACTCAGGGGAAGAAGAGAGAAATGGCAAACCAGTTCATGGGCTCAGCCTAGACTAGTGCTGCTTACCTCCTAAGTGGGATGGTACTGCCTGAACACCCAACATTAATCACCACCTCCACAGAAATGTGTGTTCCTTTTAGGGAAACAGAACATTTGGGGTTCTACAAGATTTGTACCAAAAAAGGAAGAGATCAGAGCTGACTTGGTGCCAAACTTAACTGTAAATACAAGGTGTTTTTTCTTTGGTAATTACAGAGGAGAACTTTACTTTCGGCATGAACATCATAAGGCATTCTTGGTTTACACATTTAAATAAACATGCCCACCACCGGCCCCAATTTATGTGTTTATTTGACCACAGGCCCTGGGTTCCTACTATGTGCACGGCAGAACCTTGCACTGGTGAAAAAAAATAAAAATGAAAACCCAAGCTCTGATGAAGATAGTTTAAAAGCAACTGAGCCTTGCCTTTAGGGAGTTTCTGACCTAGCTGAGGAAACAGAACACTGCCATATTATTTTTTAAAAATCTATGTGAGTGAAATCACAATGCAGTTGTGCCTAGTCCAGAGTAATTTTGGAACTCTTTTTCTGGAATGGCCATGAAAGCTGTCATTGTATTACCCTTGATATACTGAATGTCATCAAAATGTCTTTCTTTCAGTATTTTCTTTGTCTTTAGGTAAATAAAAAAGTCATTAGGGGGTCAGATCAGGTGAGTAGGGAGGGTGTTCCAATACAGTTACTTATTTACTCTCTAAAAACTCCCTCACAGACAGTGCTGTGTGAGTTAGTGCACTGTTGTGATGCAAGAGCCATGAGATGTTGGCCAAGATTTTCAGTTAAGATTTTCCTGTTTCTATATCAATGCCAACGATTCTGACACAGAATACAACGAAGTTTTGCAATGTTTTCATCAGTTCTGCTCGTTACTGGCTGCCTTGACCTTTCATCAGTGACATTTTCTTTCTCCTCAGAAAAATGTTTAATCCATTTGTACACTGCCATTTTCTTCATGGCATTATGCCCATAAACTTGGGCTAACATGTCCCTGATTTGACTTCCAGTCTTGCTAAGTTTACCAAGAAATTTAATGTTTGTTCTTTGCTCTAATTCAAGCTCTGACATTCTTGCAACAGCACACAAAAACACATGTGACAATAACAAACACCACTCAGCAAGACACTGCCACACATTGACATGAACATAGCTGTGAGACACTGATATACCAAGGTTATGACACCTTACCAAGTTGTGCAGCCAACGTAAGTACACGGAGGCAAGTTCATGAACTTAGGAGTCAGACCTCAAACATAAAAGATGCCTTGGAGGATCATGAAAGAGTCAGGTGTAGCACCTATATCACACAGGATAATCTGAATAGCATGGCCCACTAGATTTTAAAGACGGGGCCTCTGAAAAATGGTAGATGGGACTAAATGACATAAGGAAGGAAGCCAGAAAACAAACAAGGTGGTGGGTTCTGTTTTGGATGTATGGAGTATTTTGCTGATGATGTAGGATAATATTTAGAAATAAACATATCCAGATGATAGCTTAAGTGTGTATGTGACTAGAAGTGTATAAAATCAGATCACCAAATAAAGAATTTTGCTACATGCCATCCCATTCTGTGCCCTCATTTCTTAACATTGCATGTCCTTCTGCAGCATTGGTATTCACACCAACAGATGAAAGAATATCCCTTTGGAAGAGAAATGGTAGTCCTCTGCACAGACACGATAGCAAAGCCGGCAGAGTAGAAGAAACTTGTGTTAATTCTTGTGAGCTTACCAAGTGGTTCTGACACACCAAAGCTTAGCAGAAAGAGAAATGGCTTTGGAGTCAGAAGTGGCTTGGAGTCTGGGTTACAAAATCCCAACCCCAACACTTCCCAACTGTAAACATGACAAATTATGGACCCTCTTTAAATCTGCATCCTTGTATACAAGCATGTGTCTTACTAATTGAGTTGTGTCCCTCAAAAGATATATGGAAGTTCTAACTCCAGTATCTCAGAAGTTCTAACCTCCAGTATCTCCGTATTTGGAAACAGTGTCATTAGAGATGTAATCAGTCAAGGTCACACTAGAGTTGAGTGAGTATTTAATCTTGTCCTTACAAGAAGATGACACACTAGGAGAAAAGGCCATGAGACAACCAAGGCAGAGACTGGCATTAACACAGCTGCCAAACAGAGAAAGCCAAGGATTCATGGCAACAGCCAAGAGCATTTAAGAGAAAGGCATGGAACGGATTCTTCCCTAAAGCCTCAAGAGAACTTGGCCTTACCAACACCTTGATCTTGAATTTCATGTCTCCAGAACCATAGAAGGAAAATGCACATCTATTGCTTTAAGGCACCCAGCTTGTGCTATTACTCACAGCAGCCCTGGGAAACTAATAAAATTAGGCACTAACATCTCTCTGGCTGAACTGCTGTAAGACTGATTCAGGACAAAGTGCCCACCCTGCTGCTCAGGGCAGGATGAGTTCCCTTCCCTTGTCAAATACTAGGGAAGAGTGGTAGGCAGTAAACATCCCCCTTGAAGAGAAAGAAACTGCTCCGGGACGTGTCCAGGTACCTGGCCGCTTAGAGGGCATCTGCGGGCTGCAGCCACAGCAGCTGGGCCCAGTATGTGCAAGCACATGCCGGGCACTCCTGCTGGGTTGCAGGAGCAGCTCTGCTCTGTTGTGAGTGGGAACAATTACAGGCCCAGCTTGCCCCCAGGCCCATTCTGGCCCAGTAGGTTCTGACAGGCAGGCCTCCACTGGGCTGGGGGACAGATGTCATAGTTCAGTAGCCCTTCTAAAGAAGAATCATCACCACCATTGTTTTGGCCCTGGCCCTACCCTAGAGAGGGTCTGTCACAAGTCCCTCTTGTGGGAGAGAGAAAAAAAGGAGGAGGGAAGCTACTTTAATTGCTCAAAAATAGGCAACTGTTAAAAATATTCATCAATTTTTTAAAAGAATTGCACAAATTTTCAATGATGTGCAAAGACTTTTTTTTTTTTTTTTTTAATTTTTTGAGACAAAGTCTCACTATGTTCCCCAGGATGGAATGCAGTGGCTATCAACAGGAGCAATCATAGGGAACTATAGCCTTGAACCTAGAGTTCAAGCCATCCTTCCACCCCAGCCTCCCAAGTAGCTGGGACTACAGGTGCATACGCCATGCCCAGTGACATGCAAAATCTAAGCTATGATCCCAGTGTTCAATTATGTAAAAAATTAAGGTTATGTAGGCACACATACACACAAAAAACAAATATATAACATAAATTAAGTTGATTGATTTTCAAATGAAAATTTTTTTGAGACAGCGCCTTGCTCTGTTGCCCAAGCTATAGGCATCACCATAGCTCCCTGCAGACTGAAGCTATCCTCCTGCCTTACTCAGCCTCCAGAGTAGTTGGGATTATAGGTGGGCGCCACCATACCTGGCTAATTGCTTTGTTTGTTTGATTTTTAGAGACAGGGTGTCCCTATGTTGCCCATACTGACTCAAATTCCTGGGTTCAAGCAATCCCTGCTTCAGCTTCCCAAAGTACTAGGATGAGCCACTATGCCTGGCCAAATGAAGAGAATTTATTTTTAAGGTTTTCACTTTTTTCTATGATTGGAAGAAAAACGATAAATGAGTGCACATTTTAGATATTACTGACAGTTTTTCCCATAAGAGAATTATTTTTATGTAAGATAATGAAACTAACATTTATCAAGTTTTACCATGACCCAGGGATTATGCTGGATGCTTTACTACACACACCATTAAATCGGCACAGCAATCATACAGATGTTCAGTACAATTTTCCCTATTTTAAAGCTGAAGAGAAGTAGGGAATAAGCAGAGTTCATCCAAAAGCTTGGCAGGACATACCCAGGCCTAATGTTCTAAAACAAAGACTTCTGACAGGACACTACAGTGGGGACCTGAGAACATTTAAGTGTCAGTGGCCATCAGGAAGACATGAATAACAAGCTTACATCAAAGAAGCCAAAAGAAAGAAAAAAGTAACAAGATTTCAGACTTGCCTCTATTTTTGTATCTAGCTCAAAATTTTCTTCAAAATACCATATAGGACATTTTTCACATTTTTCCCCTTATGGTCCCTTTCCTCTTACTCTTATCTTTGTCCTCCTCTCCCCAAACATTTGAGGGGTCAATGACATTTGCCTAAACAGAAAATATCCCAGAGCAGAGAGGTACTATTTACCTACCAAACAGAACTTGAGGGACTTCTCCCTCAAAAATACACACTCACTTTTGTCCTATTTCAGTACTCAGCAAACAACTTTCTAATCAGAGAGGTGATCTCAAAGTGTCCCCACATACCTCAGGAAGTGCCCCGAACACATGCCCATATCCATCCCAGCAGCCTGAAGTCCCGCCCCAAAGGCGCTTCTGAGTGTCCCTTCCCCTTAGTGTCAGGGAAGATGAGCATCCCTGTCGACTTCATTTGCTCCCTTGGTGTCCTTGCTCCTGCATCTTTGCGTTCCTGAAATCACATGCTACGGTGCACCTGAATGTGTTGGTTCAACTTGTGCATATAACAAACCTTTCGCTTAAGTTCTACAAATAAATTGGGCTGCTTCCCTGAGCTTTTTATTGCCTCCCTATGGCCATCTAACTTTATTCTGCCTGTTATTAAGGAAGCATTTTCCTTTATTTCCTTATACCGTAAGTTACTCACAGGAAGAACTCATATCCCAAACGCAAGAAAATATTTGATTAGAGAATTGACGTAAATTCATGGCCACCTATGAATTGACCTAAATTGCCCCCAAATCTCTATTAAGAGGTCCTGTACTTGAAGCTGACACTCATGATTCCAATGTTCGCCAACCTGCAACCCATCACTGGTTAGAGCTCCACCCCAGAAAACAAACAAAAAGCAGGCCTGCCAATCATATCTTAGTCATAGAAACTTCCCTAAGAGCCACCTGCCCACTTCTGAAACTGACAAGGCCCTTATCAGTGCCTTCCAGAAATATCCCATTACGGCCAGAATCAACCCTCCGATGAGAAACTCATCTCCAAAAGCCTGACCTGTTGAGAGAAACTTGCATCATAACAAGGAGTCCTCCCACGCTGATTACAAGGAATGCAGGAGACTAAAGTATAGGAGACACCAGCTGATAAAGATTTCTACAGAAGTCCTACAAGAGAGAGACTCTCTGGATTTGCATTCTTAAAATACAGACCAAACTTTAGGCACGTATAAATGAGGGAAGCCAAAAGCTCAGCATTTCCTACACACGAACCCCACACCATAAGACCAACAGAAGAGCAGGTCCCCCTAGGAAAGGTCTACAGGATGGCCTGGTTCATAACAGAGCTAGGGCATGGAGAGGCAGCCTGTAAGAATAAGGCCACTGTGAGTACGTGCACTCAAGTCTTAGTGAGGACTTATGTTTCCATTTCTCGAGTAGGTACCTAGAAGTGGGGGTGCTCTATAGCTAACATTTAAAGGAACTGGCTGTTTTCCAAAGAGGCTGCACCATTTTACATCCCCACTAGCAACCTAGGAAGGATTCCGATTTCTCTCTCCTCTCACCAACACTTGTGATTGTCTACCTTTTGGACTACAGTTATCCCAAAGGGTGTGAAATGGTATCTCACTGTGGTTTTAATTTGCATTTATTTCCCTAATGGCATCTTTTCATGTCCTTTTTGGCTATTTGTGTACCTTCTTAGGGAAGATACCTACTTAGATCACTTAGCAACATTAGCAAGTTTCAACCAGTAAATAAAAGACATATAAACAGACTTTTTATGTCCCAACTTGTCTGAGATTTGTTGATATTGTGTATACCAAAGGATAAGAAGCTGGGGGGACACAAGGGTCCCTTCATCTTATTCCCACTGCCACAGATTAGTGGAATTATATAACTTTTCTCTCTTCCTTAGCACAACTTAGGGATGAGGCCACTTTCATTCCCATGTTACAAATTTAAGCTATCAATGGGCTGCGGAGGTGGGGAGGGGGTAAAAACCTACCTTTCAGGTACAATGAACACTATTAGGGCGATGGCACACTCACAGCCTTGACTTCAGCATTATAAAAGCTATCCATGTAACATAAACATTTGTATCCCATTAATATTTTCAAATTAACAATAAAAGCCATCATTTATTGAGCACCTACTACATCTAAGATGTACAGAGATGAAGAAGACATGCCAACAGCCCTTAGGGGTTAGGCTCCCACATGCTCCTCTCAATACATATCCATGAGGGAGAAGAGCAGCCCAGGAGATCCTCAGCGTGGTCTGCTGATGCTCATTATCAAGCCAGGTGAACAACCGTCTGGAGGGAGAAGTCAGGTGAAAAGGCACATTCACCAGGACTCCAGGTTCTCACCTCCTGCCTAACCCTGAGCCAAACTCTGGCTGCTCCCTTTCTCTCAAGGCTTTCCACAGGTGTTGGCTGCACACCCCAACTAGAATTTGGATGGCCTTAAAAATTGTTAGCTAACACAAATTACATAGTCTCGGTATGGAAATAATAAAAGCAACCCCAGTAAGAATGTTATCAGCCACCAGGTTCTGAGAATGTATCCACGTCTGTGTCAGGCACTATCTAAGGAACCAGTATAAGCACAACCAGTCATTCAGGTAGGTTCATGACACCCATTTTACAGAGTAAAGCTTAGAGAACTAGAGGTCATTCAGCTAGAGGTGGTAATGCTAGATCAGTACATTCATTACAACATGAATGTACTTCTAGTTGTAATCCCAAACTGAGATGATAAAAATCTCAATTTGTCATGATCAAGGGGTCTCGATTACATTAAAGCAGTTTAAATTGAATTAATCTCTGCTTAAGAAAATAGCTAAAATCACTGGTCTAGAAGGTTGGTTTTTGAACTGAAATGTCCTTTTTAATTATACAATGCACATGTGTATTTTAGCCCGTGTTGTACTTTATTCAAAGTTTTATACGGCAGTTGCCCCTGTAATTCCATATTTTCAGTGCCTGGGGTGCAATTGTGGCAAAAGCAGTCCCCTTAAAAGTCTGCTTAGTTCTAAGTTTAAATATTGACTAGGTCCTTAAGATATTCCTAACAACTCCAGCAAAGTAGTCTATTTTCATAGACAGAAATGTGTACACGATACATATTTTAAAGTGTTTCGTTTTTGCTTCCTTTCAAATAAATTTTGTGGATATACCAAAAATTTACAAATCTGTTAATATGACTTAGCAGAGCTAATTTACCAGTATACCATCTCTATGCCAACAGACTTATTTTTTTTTTTTTTGGTTTTTGGCCAGGGCTGGGTTTGAACCCACCACCTCCGGCATATGGGACCGGCACCTTACCCCTTGAGCCACAGGCACCGCCCGCCAACAGACTTATTAAAGACATATAGAAAATATTTGCCACTTCCATCAGAATCTTAACTCTCATCATCAAAACTGGTTGACATTTAGAGTAATTGTACGTATTTGAGAGCCAAGATTTTATAGCTTCAGTATTTTTCTCCAAAGAACATAATTATTTTATATCATCAAGTACATATATCCCTTCGTTGTTATAGGCTTTAATTGTAAATGTGAAACGTGTTGGCCTTCTTTTGTTTAAGTTTCTAAATCAGATTGCTTCAGCCAGGTAAAGCAGCAGGGAAAGTTACATATTATGTACCCAGCTCACTCTTCTCTTTCCTTTCTACAAAGACTGGAAAAGACACATGTTTTAAGCTCTTCAGCTCTCAAACAATTTAAATTTAAATTAATTAGTTCAACAGAAAAATAGCTTCCTTTAACATCTACCAAAAAAACTGATGTATTTTTCTGAATCAGCATTTCAGAAGGCTCTGAAACTCTTGATATGTGACACCCAAGTTACTACTCCTCTAAGGCATAACAGGAAACATCAGGGAAGTGGTCCCTGGAACCAGGTATATTACATGGTGGTTGGCAAAAAAGGGGTAGATAGTTGCAACATCCCTTCCTCTTCTTTAGTAGGAACATGTCACATAAATGAGAAAAAAAGAAAGTTAGGAGAATTGAAGCTAAAGACCCTGCATGGCGATGTCCCTTCATGCCAAATGACACGCAGGTCTTAAATCTCACCTGCTACCCCTGAGGACAGACCTGGACCCAGGTTTGCTTTCCATTTCTCTCCACCCAGCAGCCAGTGACCCTCTCAACCCCCATCAGATCATACCCCTACTCTGCTTACTACCTTCCACTGGCCTCCGGTTCAGAGGGAAAGCCAAAATCCTGATAGAGGACAGCAGGGCTCTCCATGACCTTGCTGCTGGCCCCTCTCCTATACTGATCCTAAAACATAGCAGGTACACCAGGGTCTAATGTCTGTGGTGCCCTCGGCCTGAGACACTGTTCCCCAAATATCTCTCTGATGTCTGACCTTGATGTTGCATCTCCTTCAGGTGGGACCTCCCAATATGCCCTACCTACTTTCCTTCTCTGCTGTTTTCCTCTTTGTATTTCCACTACCTAACATACTTTATCTTCCTCAGTGTCTATCATCACCCCCCACCAGAATGCAAACTCCAGGAACCCTTGTCCGGTTCTGCTCACTGCAATATCCCCAGTGCCGAGAGAAGCATCTGACACATCCTTGGCACGAAGGATATCTAAAAATATCTACGACACGAAGTAGCACTTTGAACGGTCACACGGTGCTCCACAGGTAAACAAAATCTGGCCAGTTCTCATTAGCAGGGGTTGCCATATAAAATACGTCTATTGCATAGGATATACTCATACCAAAAAATTACTCTCTGTTCATCTGCAATTCAAATTTAACTAACTGGGTATCCCGGGCTTTTATTTGCAAAACCTACTCCTAACTCCAGTGAGAGAACAGTCAAATCCAGGCCACTGTGGTCACGTAGGGGAGCCAGAGGCCCATGACGGTCGTCAGATCCCCAGTAAGGAACTGTTTCCTCCCCTCAGACCTTGTCACTAGGAACACATCCATGTCAGCTTTGGATAGAAAAGCAGGCCAGTGCAGGCTGAGAAAGTAACAGGCAGAGCCTTCATCTCCACTCAACTCTCAGGGTGCCTTCTCTGCCCAAATCCCCACCTGGCTTGGTCTCAATGAAGCCCAGCTGCTCACGTGCCCTCCCACCCTCCTCTGTGACACTGGAGACCACACAGACACAAGGAGAACAAGTAACTAGCCCCTGCTCCCCTATCCACCTCCGGGGCAGAAGATGGTGTGGCTGAGTTCCTGGCTCTATCTAGGGATGGGATGTTTCTCTGGTCACTTGGATGTGACCGGCAGGCCACCTCATGCTACATGCAAGGGAAGAATGAACACATGCTTGGAAGAAAAACAAGTCAGTAAATTATGACATACCTGCACCAGCCACTGAAAATCCAAGTTCCTGGATCTGGGTTCTGAATAGTCATAGTCAGACTATTCAGAATTTTGGACATATGCTCACCATGGTTTTTCCCAGGTTTCCCATCTCCCAGGCTCTCCAACATGGGAGATCCCTGAGATTTCTTTTTTTTTTTTTTGTAGCGACAGAGTCTCACTGTACCGCCCTGGGGTAGAGTGCCGTGGCGTCACACGGCTCACAGCAACCTCTAACTCTTGAGCTTACGCGATTCTCTTGCCTCAGCCTCCCGAGCAGCTGGAGATTTCTTTTCTACAAGCCAAATCAAAAGCCCAAGATCTGGGCGGCGCCTGTGGCTCAAGGAGTAGGGCGCCGGTCCCATATGCCGGAGGTGGCGGGTTCAAACCCAGCCCCGGCCAAAAAACCAAAAAAAAAAAAAAGCCCAAGATCTGTTAAGTCCCTAGCACCTAAAGTTAAATGGGCCATAAGACCAGGAAGGGTAGGGAATGTGGGAATATCACTTGGTGTCAGGAAAAGAATTGTGCCAAAAGTAAAGGCAGGAAAGAGGATATATCTTGATTTGCCCAACCCGGCCCAGGTTACTTCTGTTTTCTTGGTGTCATTATTAACACCACTCCATTTATTTTCCAAGATGCCTTAACTTTGACATTAAATCGTATGGTCGCCCTAGGCACAGACCAAACTGGGAATGACCTCTGCAGCCTGGAGCCCGGGACCTGTGGAACAAGAGGGAAGAGCCAGGTAGGAGTAGCTGTGGCCAAGCTGGGCCAGCTCACCCCCGGGACTGGAACCAGGAAAAGGGCATCTCTGGGCAGCAGCTTCTTTTCTTTTTTTTTTTTTTTTTTTTTTTTTTTGTAGAGACAGAGTCTCACTTTACCGCCCTTGGTAGAGTGCCGTGGCGTCACACGGCTCCCAGCAACCTCCAGCTCTTGGGCTTACACGATTCTCTTGCCTCAGCCTCCCGAGTAGCTGAGACTACAGGCGCCCGCCACAACGCCCAGCTATGTTTTTGTTACAGTTTTGGCTGGGACCGGGTTTGAACCCGTCACCCTTGGTATATGGGGCCAGCGCCCTACTCACTGAGCCACAGGCACCGCCCCTGGGCAGCAGCTTCTAACATGAAAACCGAGGAGGCCAGGCTGGCCTCTGCAGATCCGTCCCGTTCTGACTCTATGAGAGCAGCCGGTAGGGCACTTGTTCTGCCTCCCACCCTCGCCTAGGAGAACACATGCAGGCCCACACGTTCCCCAGGGCTCCCCAGCACAGGGCGCCAGGAGCCGCAGTCTGCCTCAGAAGCATCTCACATCAGAGTGTCAGGTGACTGAAGAGTCGGTCTTTGATCTGACACAGAGAGAGGGCAGGCCTTGCTGCTTCTGACAGGTCATGCTTACCATCTCTGGGTTTTCTCCAGGCTTCTCACCTTTCTGGCTGGCCCCAGGAGAGCAAGTTGAAGCAGATTTTGAAAGGAGTCTGGTTCCCCAGGCTCCCCCTCCTCATGGCACACTACAAATCTGTACTTCTCAGCTACACGAGCTACAGTTAACAGAGAGAGGAGGGGTCTTACAGCTGAAACTGCAGAAGAGAGCTCAGCAAAATTCCCAGGGAGGCTGGAGAAAGAAATCACACAGAGCATAGACCAGCTGTGGCTTCAGGAAAAGGAAGGAGATGAACTGGGATCCTGGGCCTGCCCTGTTAACTCAGTATCCGAAACCACAGAGTAGACCATGCCGAGACAGCCTCCCCGGAGCCTGCGAGAAAATCAGGCCTTTCCATTACCATACCACTGGAGACAACACTTCTGCGCACACAGTACAATAAAAATACATGATTCAAGCGCCCCTCCTCCTGCATAAGGTTTTGTTTTATTTATTTATTTATTTAATTTTATTGCAGTTTTTGGCCAGGGCTGGGTTTGAACCCGCCACCTCCGGCATATGGAGCCGGCACCCTACTCCTTTGAGCCACAGGTGCCGCCCCCTGCATAAAGTTTTATGCGATGTGCAAGATCTTTTCTCAAGACAATGATTGACTCTGAATGCTTCCAATGGGTTCTTCCTTACCCTTCCTTCCTCGCTGCCCTTTCTGTGCCTCCTAGACAAGCTCATCTGCTTCTGAGGTCTCAACATCAAACCCTGTGACGTTTTTCCAAACTATTCTCAAACCCAAAATGCTGAATTGCCCAGTAGCTCCTAACCCCGTCCCATGAAGGGGGAGCTAATATATCAGCTCTCAATACCTGAGCTCTAATACACTGATATAAAATGCCCTTCCCACTCCTTCTCCTCCTTGCCGTTCCCATAGTCTATGACCTAGTTCAAGCCCCCCAGAAGTCAGAGTCAGACTTCCTGACATAAGGAAGTCCAGAATAAGGCTTCCAGAATAACACTCTTTAAAAACATTAACTGAACATCCTAAAAACCAAACAAAGACTTTCATCCTGCTCCCCACATAGGTACTACAAACACAGAAAAGCTGAGAACTGATATTAGTGTTCAAACATTACCACCAAGCAGGTCACTCCACAATCCCCCAGCGCATAATGCCTCTCCACTCCACCAATCCGAGACATCCATGCACCACCTCTGCAGCCTCAGGACTAAAGGTGAGCACCACCACATCCAGCTAATTTTTTTCTATTTTTAATTGAGTCAGGGTCTTGCTCTCGTTCAGGTTGGTCTCAAACTCCTGAGCTCAAGCAATCCTCCTGCCTCGGCCTCCCAGAGTGCTAGGATTATAGGCATGAGCCACTGCACCCGGCCAAGGGTTAGGAATATTAACTTGCCCATAGTTATGCAGCCAGTGAAGTTATAGAGCCAGGCTTTTTTTTTTTTTTTTTTTATTTCAAAGAGACAAGGTCTAGCTCTGTCACCCAGGCTGGAATTCAGTGGCACGATCATAGCTCACTGCAGCCTCAATCTCCTGGACTCAAGGGATCCTCCAATTTCAGACTCTTGAAAAGAACCAAGATTTAAATCCCAATAACCCTCACTCCTGACTCTATGCCATTTACCACTATGATGAACTTATTCCTATGTGCCAACAGACAAGCCCCTCTATAAATCAGACAAGGCGATGTCACCAGAGTTTGTAGCCTGGTAACTCACCTTAACACCTGTTGAGCAGGGTAACTCACACCCTGCTGAACTCCATAGTGGCAGCTTAACTTAGTTCACTTCTCCATGTAAGGGAATCATTCAGGATCACCAATGTCATCTTAGAATAATCAGTGGTGTAAGTGATTTTCAGACAGCTAAAACTAAACTCAGAGTCAATGTGAAAAAAGTAGCATGCATGCACACATATATCCTGCCCATCTGGAAACTTTTCAAATAAGCCTACAAACATATGTCAGGTATGTAATAGGGGAAAAGTAACTGTCAAAGACCACTCGTTTAGGGATACACTTCTGATAAATTACTCTCATTCACATCTCAGCATAGGGAAACACAGTTATAAGCACAGGAGTGAGATCTGTTGGCTCTTCCCTGAGTCTTCTTTACCTGGAGATTCCTCAAGGGAAGATGATCTCTAACAGAAAACATCCTGACCAATGTGCTTCAGTTTCTTTTCTATAAAATCAAAATCCTGGCCCTTACTATTTCATTAAAATGTTGTAAATACGATAAGAATGTGAGAAAGAATATTCTCTAGAGACAGAAGATGGAATTATCATTACCAACAGCTTTCACTAATTCAAACATTTTCAGAGATGCCAACATGTACCTGCCCTCGAAGAGTTCTCAGTGGGATGAACAGATAGTCTGATAGCCGTCGCCATAATTAAAAAAAAAAATGAGGCTGACAAGGTCTTTGAGGGACAGTTAAGTAACATGCTGCTATGCAAACACAAAAGACAACAAACTAGCTCTGCCTGTGCAGATTAAGAAGAGTTTCAGAGAAGATGGGGAGTTTTTCTATAGGGTCTTGAAGCACCAGTGGGAGTTTACCAGGCAGAAAACAGGATAAAGGGTATACCAGATATCAAGAAAAGCCCACTCTCTTTTCCTCTGTTTACCTGCAACCAAAACTCTCTTCCACACTGGCCAGGCAGCCACGTAGTGGCACTGAGTCTTGAGCACGTCACTTTCCAGTTCCATCCCCTAACACAGAGGCAGCGGAAGTAGTGCTTAAAATGCTCAAGCTCTGAAGCCAAACTGATTGGACTTCATAACCTGGCTCCAGAAGTTACTAGCTGTGTGACCCTCTGACCCCCAATTTACTAAATCCTCTGGCCTATGGTTTCTTCCATCTATAATGTGGCAATAATATTAGTGGCCATTCTTAAGATTTGTTACAAAGCGTGAGTTAATGCTAAGTGTTCAGAACACTAAACACTGGATAAATATTCTCTGTTATTTTTTTTTTCTTTTATTTTTTTGGGGGGGTGTGGGGGGCACATGGAACACCTGCCCTGGTCAATCCAGGCCTTACTAAGATTCACACATTTCAAAAGGTTCCCATCACAATGCACGGGTTCAACCCACTTGACAATTCCCTTCACCTAACAACTGTTCATGGCTGCTGTCTAAGGACATATGGGGACTAATACATGTGGTTTACGATCCCAAGTAACCTAAATAGCATCTTTCATAATCAGGATCATATCACCATCCCATTTTGTGTGTTGCTGTGACACAGAAAATACAAGGGCACATCTTAGGACAGAGATTGCAATAACAGTTGAATAAACATGCAATCCGATACCTCACATCTGGCATTTCATCATCCCCAATACCTTATTCATAATCAAATATGTTTAAGGCGGTGGCTACTTTATAGGTACAAATGTCTTTATCAGGACATGAATGTGCACCAAACCTCTCTCAATAAAAGCAGTCATAAACAACAATCTCTTCTAAGCTGTCACGGAAGCCACTGTGTTTGTAATAGGACTATTCATCTAAGAGACAGTTGCCAAAGCCCATCTCAACACAATAGCAAGCAAGTTGCTGAGCACAGAGAGAGACCCAGGGAAGAGGGGAGGCACAGAATGAGTAATTGGGACCTTTGTAAATGGCTGGGAAAACTCAGCTTATTAACATTATGTTAAATATAACCCTAGAAGCTGCAAAGCTTTGGGGTGATAAATATTTCCTCCAGAACATTCTCTTTTTAGGTAACCTAAAAGTTTCTCCAGCTTTTGCAAAAGGAACAACGTTCTACGGAAATTTTCAGCTAATGACCAATTTTACTGACTGCAGAGAAAAAAGGCTGTAATGCCATAAAGAAAAAATATTTTAATAAATTGAATGTTCTGGGAGTGGGCTTCGCGGTCACATGTTCTAAAAGGCTAAGAGGGAGAAGGAGTATACGAATACAGGAAGAGACTTGAAAGAAATAATACGCAAATGGACTTTGAAGAACAAATTTGATTTTTATTACTCATCTGGAATTGAAACACTTGAGGAAAGGGAAGGTGGACAGAATAATCTGCAGGACGGGCATAAGCAGGTACATACCAAGCCAATGAAACACATCTGTGGTTACATATAATTAACAATTATAATCAAATGAGAATTTACAGCACACGAAGTCCCCAGAGTGCTTTCATATCTAAAATCCACCCACTGCTGCCCAAACGCAGTACATTACTTGGTAGGAACCTGTTACAAAGAATAACATAGTCATCAAAAAATAACTACTGGCATTTTTAAAAGAGGCCCCCAATCTTCCAGGAATAAACCACACCCACTCTCAAGTACAAGCTGAAGAATAAACTCTGGCTCAGCAGAGATGTGGGCCCTGTCCACTCTATTTGTGCTTTGAGTCCATGGACATTTGAAGAACGGATGTGAACATTTTCCTTTCTCTCTCCCATCACCATTTTACCACAATGCATGAATGTTGGAATAATTGACTGTGAGTCGGGACGGCTGACTGACAGACCCAAGTGGCCAGGGCACCTGCTGAACTCCTGGACTGATGTCCTAAAACCTATAATAAGAACGCCCTGTTCTGTTTCTCCGCCTCAGCCCTGCCAATCTCTGACCACCTGTCGTCCCCTGAGCTCAGCACTCCAGTCACCCACAAGTGGAAGGGAGAGATGGTCTCCAAATCCCTCTCCCCTGCCCACTACCACCCTGTGAGCCTCCCCTGGCGAACCTTTGGTAATCACTGCATCACAGCAGACACACACAATACAGTTTACTTTCTAATTCTTGCTATTTCCCACATTCTTCTTTCATGAGTATTCCTTACTCAAAATCAGAAGGAAAAATAAACTTGATATAATTATCTTTTTTCCCAATTGCAAAAGTAACATATGTTCACTATTTTTTAAAATCCCATTAATACAGAAACATATAATAGAAGTGAGTCTCCAACAGTAAGTTCATCCAGATTTTGTTCTATGATCCTACCCACATGACATAATTATATATTTAAATTTATTGAGTTGATTGTTCTCTAAGATAGCACTTTACTTAAAGGGACAACAGCACACCACCATCATAATGATAACTTCTAAAAAAAAAAAAAAAAGACCACTTTAAATTCTTACTATCCATGGCATGGGATACAAATAAATAACAATAATAAGTAATCAGAGGCACATTCTCAAGTGAAATGGCAGGCCAGAGCTACCAGAGGAGGAAGGGACTAGAAGTGGGGGTCTGACAGGGGAAGAACAGGGAGATGGCGTTGAATCCTGGTCTGTGCTGCTAAGAACACAAAAGCCTGTCCACTCCCTCCTCCCCCCTGATGCTGGGGAGAGCCTTTGTTAGGGGGGGCTGGCGAACCTCTGCCCAGCAACAGGCTCCCATTGGTCCCTTCCGTCACTTGGGGCTCTGATATAGAAGTCTGCTTGGATCTCCTCTCCTCTTTGGCAGAAACCCTAAGAAAGGAGGGCTCAATACAATCCCTCTCTTAACTGAATACCCCTCTAACTAAGCTAGGGAAGCTTAATCCAGCTTGATGGCTCCAAAATACTCTTTCCTATCTTTTCAACAGCCCCTGAACAGGCTTAACCCCAAAACATTATTTTTAGAATTCAATTGAAAGCAGTTCTTCCTACATAATTGTGTTTTCTCTTAGCATTGCTGGGAGGTAGAGCCAATATGCTGGCGTTCCTACCCCAAGCTACTGATGACAACCGTGCATGAAGAGTTCCAGTGTCTGGCCCCACGACACATCACAAATGGGTATAGTTTTCGAACAGTAAAAAAACTGGAAAGGAGGAAGGTAGGGGATGTTATCATTTTCTTCTGACGCCAATGCTCTTCTCCTGGTTCTGCCACTTGCTTTTTAAGGGCCGTATCAGTCACTTACACTGTATCAACCTCTTTCCATTCCTGTCTATGGGCCACGTCACTTCAAAAGAACTCCCACAGTGTCTGAGTTACTTTATTTACAAATGCACACTTTACAGCTGTGCAGATCAGTGCCCAAGTAATTAATCAACCCAATGTTGATGAGCCTCACAGTGCCCTGCTTCCACATCTCCAATGGCCATCGCCCACATTCATGCCAGGTGACCACAGTTGGGGCCACACCCCGAAACTCATCCTATGCAATCTCTCCAGTTCTAATCTCAGATGCTACCTATCCTGTGCATGACCACAGCCTCTTGCCCTGCCTCCTCTTAAACACTCAAGAGAGCCTCTGAGCAGTATGCCCCATGATTTACCAGTCCCCCTCCCCCCAGCTTCCCCGTCCCTTCCCCAACCTACACATGTATAGCCAAGCACTCGCTAGCTCCTAGGTCTCAGGTCCCAGGCCTTGGCAACTGTCAAGATACAGATGAACCCCAATAATCCTTTTAAAAAGAAAATCATGTAATCATGCCAACGCGTTTCCTCAAATGTGTTCCTCTTAATTATATAAAAATCAATTTAAACTAGACCAAAAAATTAAATGTAAAGTAAAGGATAAAACTATAAAACTTTTAGAATGGAACAGTCTGGAGGCCGAGGCGGGCGGGGTAGATCGTCTAGAGCAGTGGTTCTCAACGTTCCTAATGCCTCGACCCTTTAATACAGTTCCTCATGTTGTGGTGACCCTCAACCATGAAATTATTTTCGTTGCTACTTCATAACTGTAATTTTGCTACTGTTATGAATTGTAATGTAAATATCTGATATGCAGGATGTATTTTCATTGTTACAAAGGAGATGCCCCACAGGTTGAGAACCGCTGGCCTAGAGCTTAGGAGTTCAAGATCAGCCTGAGCAACAGCGAGATCATATCTTTAAAAACTAGCTGGACGTTATGGTGGGCACTTGTCATCCCAGCTACTCAGGAGGCTAAGGCAGAAGAATCACTTGAGCCCAAGAGTTTGAGGAGCTGTGACACCACGGCACTTTAACTGAGGGCAACAAAGAAGTAAAACTCTGTCTCAAAAAAAGAAAGAAAAGAAAAAGAAAAAAAGAACAGAATACAGGAGAAAATCTTCAGGACTTACAGCCAGGCAATGAGTTCTTAGACTTGACATCAAAGCACAACACACAAAAGGAGAAACTAATAAATAAGACTTCATCGAAATTTTGCTCTGTTAAAAGTTCTTTTCTTTTGCCCATGTAAACACAATGAAAAGGTAAGCTACAAGAGAAATATTTGCAAACCACATATCCAAAGAACTTGTATCTGGAATAAAAATTTCCCAAAATTCAACAGTAAAATCATATTAGAAAAGACAAAAGACATGAACAAACATTTCACTGAAGAGGATATACAGGTTGCAAATGGGCACATATTCAACATCATTAGGCTTTCGGGAAAAGCAAATTAAAACCACACGAGATTTCCACACACATCTATCCCAATGGCCAGTGACAACACCACATGCTGGTGAGGATGCAGAAAAGTCAGGTTGCAGGTGAGAATGTTACATGGTACAAACACTCTGGAAAACAGATGGCCAGTTAAAAAAAAAAAACCACACCAACTAAATGTATAAATACCGTAGGAGTCAGCAATTACCCTCCTGGGCATTTATCCCATGTAAATGAAAACGTAAGTTCATACAAAAACCTACACATGAGTGTTCGTGGCAGATGTGTAATGACCAAAAACAGGAATCAGCCCAGATGCCCCTGAACAGGTGAATGGTTAAGCAAACTGGTACGTACGTACCACGGAATTACTCAACGATAAAAGAAAGAAATTATTGATCGAGGTGGCGACTTGGATGACGACTCCCCAGAGAATTATGCTGAGTGGAAAAAAGCCAATACCAAAAGGTTATATATGATTCCATTTATGCAACATGTTTAAAATGACAAAATGTCAGAAAGAGAGGATAGATAAGTGGTTGCCAGGAATTAGGGAGAAGGTGGGAAAAAGTAGGACAGAGCTGAGTTTGCTTATAAAAGGGCAACCCTAGGGACCAAGGTGTCAGAAGGGTTCTCTACTCTGTGGAGGTGGGGACATGAACCTACCCAGGGATGACACTGTACCCAACTACCACGCACACACACGAGCAGAAGTGAACTGGAGAAATCTGAGTCAGTGCAGGGAGTTGCATTGCCAGCATCTCCTCAGGACACTACACTATAGTTTTACAAAATGTAACCACTGGGGTGAAATGGACCAAATGTATTTGTGTATTATTTCTTATAACTGCATGTGATCCTATAATTTTCTCATAAAATTTTCAGTTAAAAAAAGAACACGTTCACATTCTTACACCCTTCACCACTTAGCAATTCTCTTATTCACTCTGGTCTGTCTATAAAAACATTTGTCCTGAACCTGTTTTATTTTTCAAAAGCCCACAATCGCCCATGTGGTCTTCATCTTCATCTGAAAAAAGCAATCATTAGACACCCCACCACCCATTGGATGCATCACGGATGTCCCCGTCTTCTTTAAAGCCCCTTCTGGGTTTTGCTCCATCAAATATATCCACATCTCAAATTCTTCTCCCCAACTAAACTAACCAAATAGCCAAGTCTTTCCTTGTACAAAATAAGTCATTTTCACTTGTTATGCCCTTTAAGACCCCATGTCTCCTTCCATGAATGGCCAAACCTCTCCAAAGACTGGGTCACGATAACGTTCCTTCCTGGTAGAGAAAGAACACAAACTTATAATGAAACAAGTGTTTTTAAATTTCCATCGCCTAATCCTTGTGAGAACTGTTAGTACAAACATTCTCTGTCATTGTTTCTTTTACCAACTCTAAGAATGTGGTCCCATCTTCTTGGACCCAGGCTGCACCCAGGCCCAGTGGCTCTCAAATCACCCAAGGTACCCAGGGAGCTTTTAGAAATACAGATTATCAAACAGTACTCCCAGAAATGCTGAGCCAGCAATCATCTTTTTATGTGTGCAAGTTCCTCACCTCAAGTGCTCCTTGGGAACCACCGATCTGCCTCCTCTTTTCTAAAGAAGGCGATCTCTTTAACCCTGCTAGGGACATTCCATTTCAAACACTGCCCTTGATAAACTGTGAGCCTGGGCATCACAGGCCACTATCATCTAGTCTCACAGCTTTAAGCAACTCTTCTCTGATGGTAAGTCCTCAAACTGCTGCTGCAACTTGAACTTCACTGAGCCCCAAGCACGAATTTCCAACCCCCTACAGGCCGTCTCCACGTGGATGGCCACCCAGCAACTGTAACGCATGACACAACTCACCTGCTCACCCATCTCCTCTCTACAAACCTGCTTCTCCTGTCTCCACTCCCCATCTCATTTAACAGTCCCACTGTCCTCCCCGTGATACAGAAGTGGAACCTGAAATCAAACTCCTCCTCCCCTTTCACAAATTGCATCCGGGCAACCAGTTCTGTTGGTTCTACTCTGAAACGCCTTTCTCCCACCAGCACTGCCAACACTGTGGTTCAGGCCTCGTGCTCTCCCCCCAGACTACTGCAACAGCCACCTAACTTGTCTCCACGCCTTCAGAGCTGGCTTTCCCAAACACAGGCTGAGTCACGCCGTCCTTCCTAAGAAAATGTAATGGCTTCCTTCTACCGTCACAATGGCATGCAGTGTGGGCTTTCCAAGACACAGTGCCAGCCCACATTTCTAGGCTCAGGTACCACCACCCTCCAGAATACATCTTCCTTCTAAGTGTGTCAGGCCCTTTCAGGCCTCCATGCCTTTATACCGTTCCCTTAGGCCAGCATGCCTTTCCCTAAACTCCAGATATCGCCAAATGTCATATGCAACAATCCTATAACTACACGTAATTAGGAATGTTTCTAAGAACAGGATATACAACCTTGTACAGATCCTCCAAATGGTCTACAATTCAAAGTTTAAAAACACTCAGTGGAGTGGATGTAATCCCAGCACTTTGGGAGGTGGAGGACTGCTTGAGGCCAAGAACTCAAGAGCAGCCTGACCAACACAGGCAGATCCCCATCTCAACAAAACATTAAAAAATCAACTGGGCATAGTGGTCCATGCTTGTAGTCTCATCTACTCAGGAGGCTGAGACCAGAGGATTGCTTGAGCCCATGAATTTGAGGTTGCCATGAGCTACAGTAGGGCCATTGCACTCTAGCTCGGGCAACAGAGTACCGTAAACAGTCTGACTGCCCCATTTGCTTCACACTGAACTGGGTATATCCCTAGTACAGAATAGACTTCCCTCCCCATCAGTGTTACAGTCAATTGTGCGGACTGTCCCGGTTGCAAATATCAGCTCCACAGCTTATTTACTGTGTGACTTTGAGCAAGATACTTGATCTTAGTAGGTCTCACCTTCCTTAGCTGTAAAATGGGGATGATTACAGTTCCTGTATCATTGGTTTGTTATGGGGAATAAACAAGGTAACATATTCTAAAGCAATGAAAAGTGCCGGGCATGTTAAATGCTAAAGTGCGTTGGCTTTTTAAATTATTTTCTATCTATTATTTTTCACTCGCATCAAAGCACAGTGATTGTGCTCAATGATTTATGAATCGTGTCTTCCCAAACCCAAGTCCATTCATGGCCACGGCACAGCTGTTCGAAAGCACAACTTGGTAATAATTTAACATTCTTTTCCTCCTTCTTCCCTTATGACCAATTCTTGAGCCATCCTTAATTAGCTACTCTTTATCCAGTTGCACAAGGGCTCACACCTTGTACGTAAACCTTTGCATACCCCCCACGTACTCAGCGTCCCAATCAAAATGGGTGATGACGTTGGCTTTGCTATTCTCCCAGGAACCAAACTATTTCAAAATCCCCTGTTACTCATATCTGCTCCAAAGATTTCAGAATTAACCTCTGCTTTGCTTCTGTCTCTGTTTTGAGGAAAAAATCCTTCCTACTTCTTCAACTAACATTTAGCAACACAAATAGCAAACACCCAGGGTTTTAATTGTATATAAAACCAATGTATGGTGCCCTATGATTGCATTAATGTACACGGCTATGATTTAACAACAACAAAAAAAAAAAAAAAACGGGTTTTTATTTCTTTTGCAACCTAATAAGACATGAAATAAACAAAAATATTTCTCTCTTTTTTTTTTTTCATTCTCCCTTTTTAGCCAGTCCCTCTGACAGTAGAGGCCCCTAGGGCTCACAGGCTTACTCATCCACCTCTCTCTGTTTCAACCAACAATTCATTTTATGCATGCGTATATTCGACAGATACACAAATACCTTCTATGTCCCTGAAATAAAACCTGTGAAAGACAGGGTCCTGGGTTGCTGGAACTTCTACCCTGATGTAGACTCACAGATCTTTGTGTTTCACATTTCTAAACATTATCCTAAAATAACAACCTGAATCACAAGTCAGAACGTAAGAGGAAATCAAAGATGCCACACGATGTTCAGATGTAACACTAGGAAGGACGAGTTCAGCCCAGGTCCCAAGAGTCACTTTGCCAAAGCCTGGAGATCCTACCCGGCTCAGGCTCGATGGCCCCACACCGGGGCCTCCGCAGTCTCCACAGACACAGGCCCCATTCTGGATCCTCAGAGACGTACCATCAGAGCACACTCACAACAGGACGACCCTGCATTGATTTCCTTGACCAGTTCTCCAGGTCTCCAGCAGCACAGGGAGCAGAGATTCCATCTCTTTCCCATACTAACTAGTTCACATTCACACTTGCTGTGTGTACTCTCACACCCACTCGTCAGCTGTGCCACTAGCTCCCTACAAAAGCCCCCTTCTTCCTTCCGCCTTGCGCTCCTTCCCGTGAAGTAAGAAAGGGGAGATCCCAAGTCCTGTGTTCCACTGGCTGGCAGGGCTCAGGTCAGCACCTGGGGAGGCCTGGCCCGGAGGCATCCCCCTCCCCATCTTCTCTGGTCTTCACAGCTCAGCTCTCTGGGACCAACAGACCTGGCAACCCAGGCAGGAAGGGCTGGAGCTGTCCTAAGCAAGGACCCTGAATACATCTGCTTGCAAAAGGAGAAAGTTACTGCCTGGACTGCAGGATCCCAGGGCACTAGAACCTTCCAGACATCCTCCTGGCCACCACTGGGGCCAGCCTTGTGATCCATGAGATCCTGTCCACTGCGTTATTTGAGATGCTTTCTTCCTGCCAGCATCAGGCCAGGTGCCTTGGACATTGGTAGCCAAGAACAGGCTGCAAAAGCCTAAATGGAAGGCCACCATCTTCAAAGGGCCCTCAGACTTCTCAGAAAGCTTTGGCACACATCCTTGACCTCAGGTCAGTTTCCTGCAAATGAACTTGTCACACCCCCATGAGGGCAAGGGACTGTGTCTGTCTTGTTCATTGCTGTATCCCTGGCAAACCTCAGCAAGGGGCTGCAATACAGCTGGTGCTCAATACTGATTTTTTAACTTAATGTATAATGGCCTCTACCAAAGAAGGAACAAAAACACAGTGGGAAGAGCCTAGGTTGTGGAGTCAGACAGACCTAGATTTGAAACCTTCTAGCTGCGCCAGTTGTATTGGCTGTGTGCAAGTCACTTTACCCCATCCTCTCTGCTTCCTTGTCTATAACACGGGTATCACAATACCAACCTCAAAACACTGTTAAAAGCATTAAATAGAAATCATATGAAAAGCCTGTAGCATAGAACATGGCCAAGAACAATGCCATTTTCAATTCATAAACACATTCAGCTCTCACTGCATCCTAGACATTCAAATGTAGTAGGAAGGATCCTAGATCACAATTAGTTCACTCAACAGTCCCTATGAAGAAGGACATATTTACCTGTCTTTTGCAGCTGAGGAAACTGAGACACAGGAAGGTAAGGCAACTTACCCAAACTCTGACACCTAGAAGAGGCAGGGCCAGGATTCATACCAATTATAAAGTGCAAACTGTTAAGTGCTATACTTTCTCTGCCTCTGTAGCAAGCAATCACTGCATGTTAGCTAAATCATTTTTATTTCACTGAATGCAATCCAAAATGCTTTCAAAGTTTTCTTTTTCAAAAAATCTTTATATATATATATATGCTCTAAAACCTTAAGAAACCCCGAATCATGGTCTGGTTTGTGTCCTGTTTCATGTATGGAAAGATGGAGAACAGGAAAGAAGCCAAGAACAGTAGCTTTGGCTCCATACTGCTCATGTGACTCAATCCCCGAGTGGCTGGGGCCTCACTGCGGAGGCCCCTAATTCAACTTCCTCTCACCCTGCAAGTGACAGGCAGGTCAGACGCAGCTCCCAGGCACCTGAGGCAGTTCGTCTGTAGGGGTCCAGTCTCCATCTCCATAGCCCCTTTGGCCACCATATTTCCCTTCTAAGGCACCAACAGAAACAAAACCCCTCCATGTTGATGAAAGAGAGGGAGTTGAGTGGGGATGTTTTCTCCCAAAGGCAGCTGCTTGGAGGTAGAGATGGCTCTAAGGCTAGGGCAGCAAATGTGTATCTCCTGCACCCCAAACCTACAGGCTATATACTCTGCTTGCTCAAAATCACACAATTTCTAAGACTGCTTTTTCCAAATGAGTTACAATTCCTAATGCTGCTTGCCCAAAAGGATTGCCTCATTTTAAATTAGGTTAGCTATACAACACAGTTAATAAATATATTGCTGATTTAAGAAAAAAAGAACCTGTACATCAAGAACTCAGGAAGGACTCAGATTTGAGTTACCCTGAATACTCAAGACTTGCTCCCACAATCAATACCATGTGTTCAATAACTGATCCTCTTGCTCAGTTATAAGTCACAAAATCATAGCGTCATGAAACAGAAAAGTCCAAAGGACCCACCGACATCATTGACTTTACCATCTTTTTTTCTATAGTAGAGAAAACTAAGGCCAAGGACAAAACTGTTCAAGTTCACTTTTGATAGAACTACTCAAATCCAAAAGCTTTTTCACTGTTGTAATCCTAGTCTGCTGCTTCTGAGACCCAATTACCAACAAGAGCTCTCAATTATTTTCTCATAAAATTATTTTTATGATTGAGTTACGGGCAAATTGGTTAAATCGACCAGAACTGCTATCTAAAAAAAAGTTGAATCTCAACAAAACAAAATCAGAGTTGACAGACATTAACTTTTGCTCCAAATTATGTTCTGAGCCCTGAACCCTTATTCCTGAAGGCATAGTACCTTTCCCACTCTTCCTTGTGAAAAATAAAGTGTTGTAGTGATTCCCAACCAGGATTCCCAATACTATGCCATTATTTTAGATTTAAACACTTTCTGAGTAAACAAATGGGATTTGTACAAGGTAGTATCCCAAAGCCACCTTTCACTATACATAATGAAATCTCGTTCAAAGCAGGCTCAAAGATAAGCCTTTAAGGGACAGGAGGAGCTGCCTTTTCAGGTGTAAAGACAAGACCCTGAAAGCAACCAGCCAGGCTGATGAAGAAGGGCCCAGGAAAGATGCAAATGCAGAAAATCTAGGGCCCTGAAACTTTCTCCCCATAGCAGCTGAGATTTTTCATCCTGAGTCCATTCCACCAAACATGAAGAAGCTTCCTTGGCTACAAAGGATATTATGAGAGCATACAAAAAAAAAGGTGAAGGTTTGGGTTCTCCCTCTCCCCTGTGTGTTACAGGCTGAGAGACTCCAATGCTGCAGAAAGCAACATTTTCCTTGTTTCCATTACATCATCCAAGTTGCAGAAGAAGAGGGTGGGGCAGGGGGCACAGCTGGTGGCTGCTGCACCACCATCTGCTTTCCCCTTAGCAGTGTGTGCTAGTTTAAGCCACGGCCTCTGACGGCTCCCGATAGAGGCGGCTCAGTATTAAAGGTACAACACCCCATTATGGAAAAGATTTCAGGTTCTTTAGAAATAAATCACTCCCATGATAAGTTAACAACCTCAGGTAGGTTGCTAAGCAGATTCTCTTTGAGCTTAGGTGATTTGTTTGCATCTCTTCAGACTCGGCTATAGTACAAACTCTGTCCACTCAACGTGCCCAATTAGACAAGCCAAATGTACGAGCAAACCACCTGCCATCTGCTTTCCAAAAGGTAAGCGGCCAAAAAGTTCAGGACTGCAGCTGGAAGCACTTATGAAAGAAGGGGGAATGTCCGAACCCAGGAGCCAGCCCCAGACTAGAGGGTGGACACCAGCAGCAGCCTGTGGCGCCCCAACCCATCTGGCAACCCGGCCTCACCCTCCTCAGCCCTCCTGGTTGCTTCCTTCAGGACATACTCCCTGAAGAAGGGGAGACTTAGGAGAGTGACTGGAGGAGGGCCGTTAATGCCTTGTTTGACCATCTCACTGCAAATTGGCAACAAAGCAGCAAACTGATGGTTCCAGGGGGTTGATCAAGTCCGTGCATGTGTCCCATTCTGGACTACACAGGGTCTTTGTGGTTTTTTAAGTGCTGGCTTTTTAAAAAGAATAGATATCGTATAAACATCTAGATGGGTGGCTCCTCCTGGGAGCTGGGGGGTATAGGTTGGAGGGTGGGGGTTAAGAGATTTGACAGCACCAGGCCCCCATTGCTACATGGTACCAGTTGCCTAGTTAAGTGGTAGTGCTTCCTTGAAACCAGACCTGTGGTCTGAAGAACATGTCCCTGCCTTCTGGGGCACTGCAACTATCTTATGTTCCTACCTAGACCTTGCGAGCTTCTGACGTGATGCCAAGAAGCATACAAATAAAAGAAAGCCCAGGGAGTGATTTCCCAGTGGTCCTTTACTGACTCTCCTCTTTAGTTGAGGGTTAGTCCCTTGGGTGACCAACCAAAATTCTACAAAGATCATTCAACCCTACACAATGAATGGATCTCACTGGCAGGCCAGCTATAATCTCCCCTGTACCATGACAGCAGTTTGTAGCATTTCAAAGGACTGTTCCAGGCCACTTACCATACATTTTGCCTTCGTCTGATAAGATGATTTTCCTCCTCCCACATGGTGGATAGATAGCCAGGGCCTCTTGAAAGCTCTGCTCGATGTCAGGGCTCCAGACCCCTTCCGCGTCGTTGTCAATTGGCTTATCTGCAGAGTCACTCATCCTTTCCATGTTTTCGGCAGGGCTCTCGCTGCCGCTCCAGCTGCTGGGCTCAATTTTGGCGGTGGGACTTTCCAAGCCGAAGCCTGGAGCCTTTTCAAGAAAATAAACCTGAAAGAAATCACAAAAGAGTACCATAAAGACGTGGTTGCCACAAACATCTCATTTAGTTCTATTCCAAGTTCTTCAGATGCCAGCTTCACCCAGAGAATTATTCCTAGCAGAGAACATGCAACCTGGAGATCCAAGTGGCTTTTGTTCTCCACGCATGGTGTTAAGCACTCATACGGAAATGTTACGGCAGGCAGAAGCTGGATCATCTTCACAAACAAGAAGAAATTTTCAACGAAGAATAGTATTTACTCTAAGTTGCAAGTCTGCAGTGATTCATTCATAAACCATTAACTAAGGGCTTACTGTCAACCAGGGGCACTTGGCTCAATGATAATCAAATCTCCATAGCAGAACAAGATGTTCATAAGAAAATTAAGTAAAACAAAAGACGTCCACTTCCCCACAGCAACTGGTGGTATAACTCTGAAATGTCAAACCATCTCAATATGAGATCACCAAGTCAGTGGGAAGAAAGTGGAAAGGAGGAGGATGACTGGACGATTATTTTGCCATCACAAAAACTCAGTTCTATTGAGACAGCAATGACAGCTGATCTGCACCTATAGCAATTATCTCTGGGACTTTCATCTTGTATACGCAGATTGCTTTGCCACTCTCAGCTCCTAGATGGTAACCTTGAAGCAGGGACCAGGTCAACCCCCTCCTGTCTTTCCTGCAACACCTGCCACGGGTGCCTGGCACACTTGTGGAAATGTTGTCTATCAATATGGGGCACTTCACCTAGTAGCTTACTCTGAGTTCCTGATCACATGAAAACTGCGGGGGAAATCTTTCATTTCTTTTTCTGTAACACTGAAGATTACAGAACCAAAAGAAACCTTTCTTAAAGATTTATTCCCCTTAAATTATGCATGTAACCTATAGTCATAAAGGATAAGCTTTCCAAACAAATGTCAAACTGGCACAACACCAATGTGAAAATGATCTAATCCAGTACCCCCTGCTGTCCGGCACACTAACATATCAATATTCCTTTGTTGAAAAGGCATCAGATCATTAATTCAAAGGCATCCCCAAATGGGAGAAGAATTGCTCCTGAGGACAGATTGAAAAGGGGCGGCCCAGGGCACGTGAAGAGGAAGCTTCAGGAAGCTTCCTGTGATCACCGTTCTGCTCCTTCACGCCCCCTCAAGTTCACACAATATTGTGCAAAAGAGGCACGAGGGAAACAGGTGCTGGGGGCCCCACCCAGCACCAGGGACTGCCCATGTTCCAGAGCTGTCACCTGACAGCAACCAACCTGTCTTCTTTACTTCTCTTTCCCAACTGTATCCCTCTCTCCTGTCCTCCCCTATCCGTGTCTGTCAATAGATCCCAGGTGCAAAAACTCTGAGGCGCATGAGTATTACACAATTAATAGTAGAACTAGTGGGTGCTTTTGGCTTCTTCTCTTAAAGCTTTGTAGACTTGGCAGCACCTGGACTTCAAAACAAAACAAAACAAAAAAAGCCTCAGGTTGTTGGCCTTTAAATGCTGCCACTGAGCCACCATTCAGAGAACTTGTCAGCAAATTATTTACTACCTCACCAGCCTAGGTACATGTACACAGGACTTTTGAAATTGCCAAATGTTATAGTATAATTTGGGGGGGGAGACCGAGTCTCACTCTGTTATACCCTGGCATCATCGTAGCTCACAGCAGTCTCAAATGCCTAGGTTCCAATGATCCTCTTGCCTCAGCCTCCTGAGTAGCTGGGACTACAGGCATCTATCACATGTTACAGTACAAATGACTCCAAAAGAAAGCGTTTTGTGATTGACCCCCAAATGAACTTTGTGATGCCTGCACTGTGGGCTTTCTGAATTCTTAAACTGTTAACAATTTTTGTAGAGACGCACACGAACAAAAATACATACACGTGCACACACACACACCTCACCCGGGTGGGGAACCTGTAGCCTCAAGGCCACATGTGGCACTCCTGATCCCCAAGTATACACAGCCCCTCACCCAAATCCAAACTTCACAGAACAAATCCTTTTAATAAAGGGATTTAGATTCGGTCAAAAGGCCACAGGTGGCCCCAGGACCACAGGTTCCCCATCCCAGGCAGCACCCAGGATCCCAACTATCTTTTATGTTGAATGAGAATATTCTTTGGAACTTCCACACAATACACTCTCCCATGTGACAGCTCTTCAGAGGTTATTCAGTGTCTAAGGACACTGAGTTTGTGAGTAAGGATTCAGAAGGATCTTACCAGCTTTCAGTCATAGGCTAAGGCAAAAAAATAATAGAAATTAATAGAAACAAATATAAACTGCTGCTTTTACCCTGTTTCCCCGAAAATAAGACAGTGTCTTATATTAAGGTTTGCTCCCAAAGATGCGCTAGGTCTTATTTTCAGGGAACGCCTTATCTTTCCTGTAAGTAGGTCTTATTTTTGGAGGATGTCTTATTTTAGGGGAAATAGGGTAGTTCTGAAACCAACTGCACACAAGACAGGATTCTGAAACTGCTCCTGACAGGTAAGAGTTAGAGGTTCTAGGGAAAGTAAGTCCACCTCTGACTGCCATTTACTGAGGGCTGCTGACTAAGGAGAATGCGTACATGAGGCATGGGTAGAGGGATGATGGTTTCTAAGAAACACAAGTACATACTTTGTTAGCTGAACTGCTCCACCAGTGGAGGACTACCTTAGAAGACAGGCAGAAGAGTCTTATGGATAGCTCCTTCAAGTTACTTCTAAAACTACGAATTTCAAGTCCCTAATTGTTGGGGGAATGCAATATTAGCTAACATTAATTGATCTACCCACTCCGTAAATACAAATACTGTTCTAAATGCCCACACGCTTTTATTTATTTACTCCAAAAGGAAAAACTCTGCATCCAAGGTCTTGCGATTTGGTCAACTGGAGCTCAGCAGGATGGAATTACTTACTCTGGACATGGGTCAGGATATAGCCCCAGAAACTACCAGATACATAATCCACACAGTTATACAGGCCTTTGGTTGTGTAAGTAAGATGAGGCACTGTATGGGCACAGAGTTTCCGATATCACAATAGTGGGCTGAGAAAAGCTCCCCATACTGGACACCGAAATAACCATTCTAGCCTTCTGTCCCTCAGGCTCCTTCCAGCCCAGCTCAAAACCCATCTCATCCTGAAAACTGTCCTTGTACCTACTGGCTCTCATAGTATTAGCCACACTTTAGGAGTATGGTGAAAATACGTAGAATTGGTTAACTACCTACCATTCAATATACCTCGATTCTGAACCTGTAGTAACACACACCTGCTTATTATCAACATTAAGATCTGAACAAGTGAATTGCCAGGGCAGGGGTGCACGCCTACAGTCCCAGTCACTTGGTAGGCTGAGGTGGAAGGACCACTTGAACTCATGAGTTCGAGGCTGCTGTGAGCTATGACTGAGCAAGCCATGGTGACAGAGTAAGACCCTCTCTCTAAAAAATAAAACAAAATAAAAAATAAACAAGTGAGTTATGTACAGAATATCTGTAGTTGCAAAGCTGGTAGCATCCTTTGAGCTTTCAGTCAATAAGGAACATAGTACTAGGGGCCTGGGCTGGGAGAGCAGGTGGTAGGAAGACTCCAACTCATCTTGGTTCCCAACCTGGCTCATCCAGAAGCTCAAATTCAATCTCTCAGAAGATGAGGTTTTCGTTTGTGAAAGAGAAATGATAAATTCAATCTCAATACAGAAAAATCATTTAGGGGCGGAGCCAATCTACCCAATAGAGCTGCCATAAAAATTTAAAAACACAGTGAGTGTAGGTGCCTGTCGTCTGAGACCATGCACATTCATGCATGTTCAAGCCTGTCCTCTCTAGATGACGGAATGTCCTTTGTGATGGGATGGCAAAGAACGGTTCGCTTTGGTAAATCAAACTACCAAGAATCCACTTCTTTTAGGTCTTCAGATGACCAGAAAGAAAATTTAAATTGGTGACCAATGGCTTTATTTCTAATACTCATCTAAATCTGAACTTACTGACAAGTTCAATAGCTTTCATACTCTTCTGAGAAGTGTGGTTCCAAGATGTAATCCTTTCCACAGACTACTTACAAGGGACAAGGTAAGTCTTGTTTGTTCCCTCCATGTGCCTCAGTTTCTATCATAAACACTTGTCTGAAAGCTTTTTACCTGAAATTCTTTCCAGTCACACTGTAAATAAACTCCAAAAACCAATTGTCACCAGTGATCCAAATATCCTGCTAACTGCCCCAACAGCCGCACTCCCTAAATGGATGATTCACCATAATCCATTGATATGTCAAAGAGTAACTGCAGTACAGTAGAGGTATCATGTGTGCATTCAAACAACACACGGTTTATTATAAAAAGCCTGGGGGATGAAGGCAGGAAGACAGTTAAATGCAGGTGCTTGTGACACCAATTCTATTCAATGAGGAACAAGACAGGACACGGGAATCTGCTCCTCCCTTCATCTTAAGGGCCTCTCACAATGTAAGCTTCTCACTCAATTTCAAGTGATTTAAAGGCACTTAAATAAAACGGTTAATTTTAACCAACCCTCATGACTAATGAAATGCTGCACTGAATATGAGGGTCACCAAAAAATCCACATAGCTTGCTTTAGCCAGTGTCTTAAACACTGTAAAGAGATAGTAAAGGAAAAGAGCTGGAATAGAGACAGGGCTCTGTGCCCACCTGAGTAGCCCGGGAGCACACGGCACTTGTAGCTCCTGTGTGCCTAAGTGTTCATTGCTAACCTGAAGGAGGCCAACTTATCCATCTACACCAGCTTGTGTTCCCACAAACTCCACCTGTGACAGGACTCGGTAAGTGGTTTTCTAATGCTCCTACCACCTGCCCTCCAGCCTCCATCCCTGAAGGCAAAGACCAGTGCACAGTATTCCCAGTGCTAACACAGTGCCTGGCACACACGATTCAATGAAATAATGACCAACAAACAGAAGACATGAACATTCTTTGAACTTTCCCCCAACTTTCCATAAAGAAAGGAAGCATTTCAGCTGCTTTCCAGTGAGAAACAAGAAGAGCCTCAAAGGAAATCACCAAATGAGAACACAGCAGACAGACTCGGACCAGGCACAGGGTGAATAAATAAGAACCTATCTGATCCAATGGCTTATTTATCAATCATGATTACTGACAACTAATAGTCCTTCTGTGTTAGAGGGGCAAATAGTGTTGGGTTCCTTAAGAGGTAAGCTTCTCCCATCATAAACAAATCCTACTCTGAGGGGATGATAAATTCTGAGATACTATATTTTACTTTCTCTATTTCTCTTTTTCTTTTGGCCACTAGGGAAAAGAAGAACCGGATGACAGCTACAAGGAAAGCTATACAGGAGGCAAGATGGCAAGGGCATAAGGACCAGAAGCCAAAGAGGTAGCCAAGGAGGAAATTTACAAGAGTATGTAAGTGGAAAGGGCAACATACAGGGAGTGGCTTTGCTAAGAAAAAGGATTTCGAATAGCTCAGGAGGAGAGACGGTAGAGTGGGAGCAATTTTAGGGTTTAAAGAATCACACAGTTGGAATGATAGATAGCAGACAACTCAACAAAGCATTTGATGACTTGAAGGCCACTGTGATCTTAGTGAAAGTCCACATTTTTCTCATAGGAGAAAAGCTGCCTCCAACAAAAAGATTGGCGGGGGGGGGGGGGGGCATGTGCTTTACTTCTAAGTGAACCGTTACCTCAAACCCAAACTCAACCTTCTTCTCTAAACCAGGTTTCAAGTCCAACGCCAGAAGCTTTTGCCTACATGATCTCATTTAATCTATTTAATCACTACAACTACCCCACTGGGTATTATCCCCACTTTATAAGGTCCAGAGACCTAAAAGTAGTCCAGAGACACATGCTTCACAGAATTTGAATTTAGGAGTCAATTTCCAAACAGAATGCACCTCCCACAGGAATACCAGACCCACTACCCCCTTACAGACAGTGGGATACAGGGGAATTCTCAGCCCCATCCATGACTGATGTCATCAAGCATAGTCTAATTAATTCCTAATGAATAGTGATGACACTGACTCACCTCCCTAGGCACTTGAGAGGAATGTCAGGCATTAATAACAATTAATTGCTCTTAAATATGTAAAGTGGGCCACATTATTATTTTCCTACAATTTTGGACACCAGCTGACCTTGCTAACAAGTAGCTCGAGAAATACAAGTGAGGACTGGCAGCCTGGGTTTTGTAGGTGGCCACTGGAGAAATGGGACTGCAGAACATATATCGCTGTCAGAGACGCACAACTCTCAGCAAATGCTGCACTGAGGATTGAGGCAACATCTGCTCCACGTGGAGCCAGTGGTAGCCAGCATGCTTTGGCGCCGATTGCCAATAGGTTCCCTCTAATTTCAGCAGGGAGGAAGGGATAATTACTCCTTCTCATTTTCAAAAATCACTTCCCTATCAACAGAAACCCATCAACAAGCCAATACCTTTTCAGCAAGCTCCAATGTTGTGCATCCCGTTAGAGGACTTAGCATTACCCTCCTGAGAGTCCCTGATTAATTCTCCGCTCCATCAGCCCTAAGTACTTGCCCAGGTGACAGCTCAAGAAAAGCTCTGATTGATTTCATGCTATGCGGCTCTGATGGGACCACTCTGTATTACCAGCCTTAGGGGAATCACCTTCCCAGTCCCCTTAATGAATCTGTTAGCCACTGAGAACAGAAATCTTGCCCCTTCCTTTCTCCCATCACCACCACCAGTCAAGCTGATCATTCTCCATCTTCATCAGTGGACGCCTTCAAAAGCACAAGGCCCCATAGACCCAGTGTCAGGCAGCCCTTCCGTTCTGGCCACTCCAAAGCAAAGACATAATATCAAAGACAGTGTGTTGTGAAGTGAGCATGAGCTGGATGACACGGCTTACAATCAGACTCAGGAACTCTGGGAGGTGGACAATTTAACCTCCTGACACACATTTCAAACCCAGAAACAGAAGCTTCTTTCTTGCTCCAAGTATAAAAATGCCACAGAGTTAGCAGAAAGCAGTTATCAGTATTTCAAAAGGAAAACTCACCAGCCTTTTCCCAAAAGTAATAGTAAAAGACAAAAAACAAACAAACAAAAAAGCTCCCAATTCCAGTAAGTCTACACACTGAACATTTATTTCAGGTCAACTGACCAAACATAATGCTTACTAAAAATAAAGCAAACACAAGGAAAATAATACTCCATAGCTTCTAATTTATGGATAACACCACTTTCTTAGTTGGTGAGATTTACCATGATCATACCATAGCATATTAAATGATAAGTATAAATTAGATATCAAACACAGATAGTTCCTATTTTAAAAGACCTCGCTCATGCGATAAATACACACACTGGTGTATGTGTATAAACATACACCATTTCCAGGGTCTGCTTCGGCTATATCACTAAGTGAATGCCTACAAATGGGCCCTTTACCGTCAAGAGTCTTCAGAGTGCTGGCTCCTCAGGAGGCCAGTCTATGGGTGTACACCTGAGGAGTTATGCCTGCTTACAAGAGGCCAGTGCAGACTCACCCGATGTTATAGTCTGTTACCAGCCAACTTACCAATACATTGGCTCTGGGTTCACTTCAGTCCCTTGGGCTGTTTCAGAATTCTAAATTGTGCTGCCGCAGGAATGGCCCTCCCTACTCCATATACAAAAGTGGTCCTGGGCCACCTTTTTCTCTAACTTCTATGACTTAAGATGTTTCTCTCATTCTGGTCATGCCTCCATTTATCCAGGACTATTTAGACAGACATGGAGTGAGGGGAAGAAGCAACAGGTATATCCATAGTTCAAGTCACATTAGGTCATTAGCCAATCGACAGGAAAACGTGAGTCAAGATGGCTTTTTCAAGTGTCTAATTGTGAAGGCCAAGCTCTGCTCTGATAGTTCTACCACACACACTAACATTCAAATGCTCTCAAAGATCAATGGATCTCATCAACATGTGCACTGAAGGATCCAAACTCCAGGCTACAACATGCCCAGAAAGAAAAAACTCCTCTTTACTGTCAACCTTAGGTAACCAAAAATATAACTCACCATATTTTTTTTCCTTCCTATCCTCTCAACCATCAGAAATCAGGCTGTCACTTTCTTGTGTGGGTATTGAGTCTAGTCTATCTGCCTTTACCCATTTCTAATGGATTTGAGCATACAGGTCCTGAAATTCCACCAAATCATACATGGGGTATTTTTTGAGTTCCAAACAGGATTATAAAATTTCACTGGAGCAGAAACCTCTAAGAAATAGGAAAGTATCATATAACATTAGAATGCTAGATAGAAGTGGGACGAGATAAAACAGACAAAACCAACCTATTTGAATAAATTCAGTTCTTGTGCAGTCTTAAGGAAGAAAACCAAAGACAAATGACTTATACTGCCCAATATTAAAACTTGTTGCAAAGCTCAGTTATCATTAATAGATGACATTGGTACAAAATTATAAAATATACCGAGGGGTCAGAATAGAATCGAGAAACAAATTCATACGTTCACTTCATTTGTGACCAAAATGACACTGCATTGCTCTGAGTAAAGAATGGTTTTTTCAATAAATGAACAGGGTTGATTGCTATCCCCACAAAAAACATAAATTTGACCCTTACCTCACACCATACTCTATAATCCATCTGAAATGGATTTTAGATCTAAATATAAAAAGCAAAACAAAGAATTTAGAAGGAAATCCAGATTATCTACATGACTTTAAGGTAAGCAAAGATTACTTTAAAAGGACATAAAAGGCACTAATAAGAGTGGCCAAAAAAATGATAAACTGAACTATATTACAATTAAAAACTTCTTTTCACTGAAAGAACTATTAAAAAAAAAAATAAAAAGCAGGCCATGAAGTGAAGAAGATATTTGCAATACTTATTCAAAAGAGACTCAGAAGCCTTTATATCTAAAGTACTCCTATACAACAAAAAATTGGACAACAGAGAAAAGGGGTAAAGCCAATGTATTTTATAAAACACAACCAAATGACCCATAAACAAGTGAAAAGGTGCTCAATATGCCTAGTTACCAAAGAAATGCAAATTAAAACAATAGGATACCACCATCCAGCCACTAGAAGAGCTAAAATTTAAAAATCCTAATATCACCAACTGTTGTCAAGGATATGGAGCAACTAGAACTCTCAGACAGCTCTGAAGTACATAAATGGGTGCAGTCATTCTGGAAAACTCACTGGCAGTGCTTACTAAAACTGATTATATACATACCTTCAGATTCAGCAGTTCCAAATCCTACGTACATTTCCCAAAGAAATGCATGCTTATGTTCACCAAAAGACAGGTACAGGAATATTCACACTGGCATTATTTGTAATAGCCAGAAACAGCTACATTTTTAACAATAGGATATATAAACTATAGCATATTCATAAAACAGAGTATTATGCAACCACACTGCTCAGGACAATAGGTGCTAATCACAAATTTAAATGTAAATTAATAAGATTAAACAAAGTAAAAATTCATTTGCTCAGTCACACTAGCCACATTCCATGAGTTCAACAGCCATACCTGGCTAATGGCTACTGTACCTACAGCACAGACAGGAAGTATTTCATCTCCACAGAAAGTTCTATAGGATACTGCTATCATACAACAAGAATAAATTAATCATAAGGGAAAGTAACAAGACAGGTAAGTTCCACAAAGGTAATAACCAGTGAAATAAGCCAGCTTTTGAGGAATATATACCGCATGCTTCCATTCATCCCAACTTCAAGCACAAAAGAAACTAATCCATGTTATCTGAGGTCAGGATATTGGTCACCCTGACTGGCAGACGGCATGGGGAGGCTTCTGAGTTCTGGTCACAGTGATGCAGCTGTCTCTGGACACCAGCATGTTCACAACGGACTCAACACTGACATGTGAGTGCACTTTTCCATATGTACATTGTACTTCAATAAAAATTACAACACACGAATTGAAATAACATTTGACCTGTTCCAGTACCTTTCTGATTCCATGTTATCTTAGAGGACGTTTACTCCAGGAGTTCTATAAAAGTCAGGTTTTACTGAATTATGCTTTTACATACTGCCATCAAGAAACAACCTGTTAGTCACTGGATTTACTCACCACATCGCACAGACGGCTCTTTACAAAGATCCCAAAGGAAAGTTCTATCACCAGCAGAACACCAAGTGTCTTTTATTTTTATCCCTGTCTCTTATTTTATATCAACCAATTGGCCTTCAATTTGCCACTGGCTGCCAAAGGGCACCGAGCCACTCAGGGAGCACGTGGAGGTTGTTTTTGGTCTGCAAGTGGTTATTCTAAGTCCACATCAGGTCCTCACCTCGATTCCATTCTTTCTCTTCCTTTTTTCCCCCACCTTTAATTTATGCCCTCTTACTGTCCTGCAGGCTGCTTTAAAATCATTCTGAAACAAGATGGAGTATAAACATGAAAGGGAAATGATTTCTGTTTTCTAATTATCTGTTTCAATGTAATGCGGTAACGCATTCATTGAACACTCCCTGCTCCCGCATCGCTGCACTCACATGCCAGGTGCCAGAAATAAAGAAATGCGCTATGCTCCCCGCCCTCAGCGAGCACCTACCCAGCAGGGAAAGAACACGTGCCCACACCCTCAAGACTTCAAGCCCCTCCACTGGGAAGCCCAGCCTGACCTTTCCCCCTCCTGTGAGTGCCACAGGTAGCACCTTTGCTGGCCAGTACAAATGAATTCACCTCACTCGCCCCCCGGGGATCATCTGTGTCTGTCACCTTTGTGGGTTTGTGAAATCTTTATAGGTTAGGCCCGCATCTTTAGTCACTTTTCTATCCCTGGCTTCCAAATGCCTGCCGCATGGTAAATGCTCCCCAAAATAACTGAATGGTTACCTAAAATAATGAGTCTAAGGATGGACACATGAATGAACAAATGAGCAAACGTGTCACATGCTGCAGTGGAGGAATTAACAGAGCGTCGTTTGGAGAAGTTGATGCTATCTCTCAGGAGGTGGCACGTAGGCTAGTCTCGAAGGCCGAGCAGGGCTTAGCAGGCCAAGGATGAGAAGAACACGGGAAGGCCCGCTCAGGGGCGAGTATGAGTGGAGAGGATGTGGTGAAGAAGAGGCCAAGGAAGAAAGCAGAAAGGCTGGAGCAGAGGCTGAAAAGCTGAGCTGAGCTGATCACGAGGCCATGTAAAAGACTGGACTATTTCATAAAAAGAAAGAAAAATAAAAATACCAGAAACACCAAGAGTGTGTGAGCAGCTCCTGGAGGTGCATATGTGTCTACTTGGGGGAAATAAAGGATGAAGTACAGATAATTTTATACATTTGGGACCAGAATTTTTAAACCAAAAGTATTTTTAGCATGGTCTGAGGCCAGAACGGTTCTCTAGATAAATTAAAGCATTACAAGATGGCGCATGCTGTAGCATTCCAAGTCTATAAGGGCTGTTTGAATACACCAAAAGACAGTGACGGTTTATACAGGTGTGCCTGTTTAAATAGCCCAGAGCCACAGGATTATCTCCATTCAGTACCGAGTCACTCAGCCCTTCCAATCAATAAACACTCATTAGACTTTGTCTTCCAACACTTAACATACTTCCCTGGCGTGGTCACATTCTAGCCCAACCCGGGAACCAGCCTGCCACGCTTACAGACGTCAGAGACACACATCCACAGATGGCCGACGCACAAATGCCCACTAACGCCAGGATGTGCTCACCTGCAAACTGACCAAAAATACATAACGCTGCAGGTTTGCAAATACCCACTGGTTCCCAGTGACCGCTGACACAACATAGTCCCCACCTTTCAATTGAGAAATACCATCTGCCACACCGTGATGACACAGTGACAGGGCAGCAGCAAATCCGGTCTCATACTAATAGGGATGCAAAATCAGGGCCAATTAAAGCCCTGCCCTCACCCCAATCCTGCCCTCCAAATGTGAACCGAGTCCTGGGGTTTATACCCAATTCCTGTTCAGCAGGAGAAAGAATGTTGGCGGAAGCAGGGTGGGTGACCGCTGCTCGCCCTTCAGAGGATAAGCTACCCATTCCATTTAACAATGTTACCTCGGTACCTGCTGTAGGCACAGCACCAGCTCTAAGCAATCTGCAGGCACCAGTAAGGGAAGGCAGTGGGGCACGATCTCCAGCCCAAGAGAGGCATGGACAGCAAGGCGGGGGCACACCCCCTTTGACATCAGGCCTAACTTCTGCCTCCCCCCCCCACCCCCATGGTCCAGGGTGTTCTGAGGAGAGCCATCTCCATCCATCAGACTCTGCCCTCCTCACCGCAGACCCGCCCTAGCAGTCTTGGTTCACTCAGTGTTCCTACAGCTCCCCAGCACAGGCAAGAGATCCTCTTTTGGGGGAAAAAAAAAAAAGGTGGGGGGGGGGCGCGGTATACTTCTTATCAGGATCACTTCTGCCTGATTCTGTTAATCTTTATAAAGGGAAAAGGAAGACACGTCCTGAACATCTTACATTTAATGAAATGGAATCTATTTCCGACTATACCTACAATGACCACTAAAGTCCTTCCTCTGGAGTACATTCCTGGGTGCTGCTTCCTCTCCCAGTCCAACTGCCTATTCTATATACAGGATGCAACCTGAGAGTCCAAGAGGCCTGCAGGCAAAACGAGGAAACCCAATAGTCCTGGCATCCCGGGACCCGACAACCTTCAAACTCTGATTAAAGATCTAGGTATAAAAATACCCATGAAAATCCAAGAGGGTGTCCCAGGTCCTAGGAAAGAGAACTCAATCCCACAGCCTCCTCACAGACATTCTGATTCTCTGACAACCTGGCCAGAGCAGTACCCGAAGGAAGGACAGCTCTCACGGGGCTCCCCTCTCATCCAGATCCCAACCCTTTCACCAAGAATGTTCACTCAACTTCATGTTTCCACCTCAGCTAAATTCCTCCCTCTGCGCCTCCCCACCCCACTAACTTGGCTCCTATCTCAGGGAAAGAACCCCCCAACCCCGATCCCAAGCTCTGGGATGTGCTGGCCCCTGCCTCCCCCACCATCACCACTGCTAACACCCGGGTTCTGCAGGTGCCCAGCCTTGTTACACATCAGGATGACATAGGTGACATCTTAAGCACATAGACTGAAGTACTGATTCAGAATCCCCAGGAGATATATTTTTAGCAAGCCTCTCCCACTCATCCTGCAGCCAAAAAGGTTTTCCTAAAATGAGAACTGGTCTTTTATCATCCACTCATTCAAAATTTTTCGGCAGATCCCCAGCCTTTCGGGATATGATGGCACCCATGGCCCTTCATACTTGTTCTCAGCCTGCTTGTCTGGCTGCCTGGCGGGGACCCCTGGACACCCAGCCCAGGGTGCCTGGACACAGCTGGCTGCCAGCTCCACCCCACCTGCAGGCACCTGGCCTCTCTGCTCAGCAGCTTCTGCTCTCACCAGCAGCTTTCCTTTGAAGTCCAAAGTCACCAACCCATCCTCTGGGAAATCTTAGAACACTTCTCAGAGAAGTCACTTCTGTGTCCCCAGTACACCTCCACCCCATCCTTAGTACACTGCACTCTTCCTCCGACGATACTATCTCCTTGCTCAACAGTTAAGCTCCTAAGCAGTTCTACATTTAACATCTCGCAATACCTGCCAGGTTTCGAGAACTCACAGGATATTTGCTAAGCATCACCCCTGGGAGGAAATCCTAACAGTAACAAGAGATCACCTTGTGTATCTAGAGAATCCATATGGCGGAGTAGTTAGAGGCACATAAAAAATACGCTGGATTTTGGAATCCCAAAGAATTTTGAGTTCTCCACTTATTAGCTAGCTGTGCCCCAGCTTCTTTTTATGAAAAACTGGAGGAAATACTACCACCTACTTGCTGTAAAGATTTAATGAAATGATCCATGTAAAGCATTAATAGGGCATCTCCATCATTAATAGTGGTTATCTACATTATCTTATCTGAATGCTTACAGATTAGAGTGTGTGCACACTTAACTGTGCCTGAAGTACTGGAGGTTCTCAAGTAATTGTTGAACACACATATATAACCATAACAATTACTACTTTATACCTGCCTTCTTCCCTGCTCTACTGCAAATTTTCAGAAGGCAAGGGCTATGTCCCATACAATTCTGCCCCCCACTCCAGTCCCCTAGCACAGGTCAACAAACAACCATTCTATTTAAACACTAATAAAATTGATGACTCTTTTAAGAAATTCATCCTTTTGGCGGTGCCTGTGGCTCAGTGAGTAGGGCACCGGCCCCATATGCCGAGGGTGGCGGGTTCAAACCCAGCCCCGGCCAAACTGCAACAAAAAAATAGCCGGGCGTTATGGCAGGTGCCTCCCAGCTGCTCGGGAGGCTGAGGCAAGAGAATCGCGTAAGCCCAAGAGTTAGAGGTTGCTGTGAGCCGTGTGACGCCACGGCACTCTACCCGAGGGCGGTACAGTGAGACTCTGTCTCTACAAAAAAAAATAGAAATTCATCCTTTTGTCTGAGGAATAACAAGAGTATCCTCAATCATCCCTTAGACTATACCCACAGAATAGGATAAGAAACTCACTGGCTTCAAAATCTTCTGGTTTCCAAACACTCAGACTAGCTGAACTCCAGCCTCAACAATCAACTTTACTTTCCTTGAATCTTAGGCTGCCTCCCCCCTCCACCTCAGCACCGGGCCTGCCACCTGCTGAGCAACAATCTGTGACTCCTGACCGTTCACGCCATCCCTGACTCCACTGCAACCTGCCCACTGCCCACAGCCCAGCTTCCACAGCAGCAGTTCATCCTGGGAATCAGCAGCCTTGAGCCGCCTCTGCAGCTCTCAGTCAGATCACCCCCACCCCAAGCCCAAAGTATCAGGTTACCATAAAAATAACAGTCGGCCTGCCGCCTGCCTACTTATAACAGCCTAGGCCAAGTGAAGGAGGGAAAGGAAGTGTCCCAAAGGCGAGAAAGCGAAGCCCAGGAGAAGGAAAGAAAAAAAAAGCAGACATGTGAATGAGTCAAAGAGAATGTGTGTTTCAAGAAATACACATTAAATTCATAACCACACTCTTAGCATCACCATTACAGCCCCTACAATCCACTCATTTACTTAGTATCCAATCACAGTAACTTAACATTTTTATCATATTTAATACTCTAAATGTGCTTTTAAAAATATTATTCTAGGAAAAGATGAGGATGGAGTTTTCTTCAGTTTGCTTATTTAATACTATGTATAAAAGCCAGATTTGGGTCAATGAAGGTTGTAACGAGTATTCCCACTCAACAAATTCCTGGTATTACTCAGCTTTAATTTTCTCAAAACTAAATCCAAACATGTCAGAGCTAATTAGGTCTACTGTAGAAGGGACAGACCTTAACAGGGGGAAAGGGAACTAATAAAAAGCATTTATTCGTTATTCTTTTTTTCCCTCCTCCTAAAATGAAATCAAAATTCACTCCTATGATACCCTGGTGGCAGGAGTGCTGCCAGCTTGATGTGGTCTGGCCCAGCCTGGATATTTCAAATAAAGTTAACTTCAATCACTGTAGGGAGTTAGCAGGTTATTGATTCTCCATCCGCTGTTCTTTCATCTTGGTTTTACTCCATATACAATGCCTCTTTAATTTTCCTCCTAGCAACTGTTTTATAAGTGGGTGGGTACACACCTAGCTACAAGAAAAGATGTTCTTCTTCAAGCCAGACAGGTAAGCCCCAAGATCAGGCCATCCACCTGGTGGATTAGGCTTCCCCATTGTAATTCCTTATGTGCAAAAGGAACCATGGATACCTGGGCAGGAGAAGACAGTGCCAACTCTAATAGGCATGTCAGATTCCCAACCTGAAGGTGTTGAAAGGCAGGCAGACCAAAAAAAAAAAAAAACTTCTAAACAAAAAAAATGGATTCGCAAAGTTTTTATTAAAAAGTTAATTTTGATGAGGGAAATGTTCCCCAATGCCATATTATTTTATAGTTATTATGTTTCATTTTAAAATATCACAGTTATTAATATGATACCCAAGACACAGACAGAAGTGTTCTCAATAAGACTCTATTACAAATGCTCCGGGAAAAAAAAAAAAGGCTTTAAAATGACAATTTTAGCGGCAGCCAGAGCAGCTGCAGACATGCAGACAGGCAGAGAGTCTGTGATTTTTTTTTTTTTTTTTTTTAGCTTTTCAGAAATAGCCCTCTCCCAATCAAATCAATCAAAACTTCACAAAGGAACCTATCACCAGCAGAGTTGGAGTCCTATAAATTTCTTTAAATGCCATGTCAACAATAAAATTCACTGCAGTTTCACTGTGTTTAATAACAGCCAGAGTATAGTTCTCAAAAGAGAGGATCTCATTCACCTTGCTACTCCTAGCGTGGTCAGAATTAACACAGTTCATGCAGGTAACACCACAACCATGCAGTTATCAACTGGCACTGACATTGCCAAAAGATATTTAATAATCCTGGTTTTTACCATAAAAGCTCTCATTATCATCCCAGCTCTCTTTGCTTGTTCAGTGTGCCTTGCCACTTACACGAGGATGAGAAAAAAATGTGGACTCAAGTCATCGTTCGCCAGCCGTGTCTCCCACGGAGCTGTCCGTGTCTCTGTAGCGCAATGCCACGCCACTGGCCGACCAGGTTTAAAATTAGCCGAGCGCTGGAGAGCTGCGGGTAACCTTCTGACAAGGTTAGCCAGCAGAGCAGAGCACTGCTCAGGGAGGGACATTAATAAGAAGCCAAGTAGAGCCTTTCAACAAGCCCATTAGGGCCTCTCAGAACCCTCACAGTCTGCAAGCCTGGGGGAGTCGGGTGCCCTGTGGCGAAGAGGCTGACCTAGGCTCTTATTTTTATCTCACCAAGTCAGCAGCTTCATTGGCAGGCAATAAACACAACCTCCAAATGTGTTTCTCCAAGTTTAAATTCAACATATTCACCCACTAATTGTACAGTAATGTTTAAAACTTTTCATTAGATTTTGAAAATATATTTCTGGAATACCTCTAACTATAAAGTTAACAGCCCTAAATAACAAAAAAGGTGGAACATAAACATACACAGGAGAAAATAAACTCTACCCATGTGCTACCATCAAACAATAATCAGTGCTAACCCTGCAGTAATAACCTGTTATTTTTAATTCTCCATCGTTTTAGGTTTTTATTGCCTACTTTACATTTCACATTCAGTCCAGAAAAATTCATTGTATCCATGATTTTTAAGAGCTGTATAATATTCTAGGTGGTGGATATACTGTTATTATTTCCCTGTGGTTGGGCAGAGTTTACCCAACTCTTCATTGTTGTGGGAAATATCCTTGAAATCATTTCCTATGGACAGATTCTTAGCCTAGAATCAGAGGACAGGAACAATTTGAAGCCCACCGGTGCAGACTGGGGCCCCCAAAAAAGGGACCATGTGCCTATCACACTGTACGCACCTTATTTTCTGAATAAATGAACTTTTCTCTGTGCTTTCCAAATAGACACTTTCGGAAGATAATCGGCCCCAGTAACAAGTTAAAGGAGAAGACTATGCAGGTCTCTCCCCCTTGCCAACCCCCACTCACGTGCCCAGCTGGTACAGTCACCCTGGTGTTTAACATAGTGAAATACTTCCATGAAAATGGGTGAAGGGCCAATGCCCCACATCCACACCTAGAGGCCAGCAGTGGCTTCCATGTGTCAATGCTCTTCTGGACTAGCTGTGAAATATTTTAAATATCACCCCAATCACAAATGTTAACTCAAGATCTGCGTTGTAAGGTGTGAACCTCCAAACCAACTCCTCAGAGACCACTGTTTAAAATATTAACTACCATCACTTCAACACTGTTTCTTAATTCACTAAATTTCCTACTAGCTTATTTTTGAAACCAAAGTTGACAATGATTAGGAAGCACTTAACCAAGCTTAGTGGGAGGTTTTTTTCTGCAAAGTTATTCTCTACAAAGCACAGAGAGTCAGGTTAGACAAAGGTGAACTCCGTAGATTCATGGACCTAGGACTAATACCAATTATACTGGTTCCCCCAAGGATAAAAGCTATCTGCTTAAATCACAGGGGACCTTGGAGCTCTCAGATCATCAGCTAGATCCTCAGTAAGCTAAAGCAAAAGTACTGAAATACTAAAATCTGGGTATAAAAAGAACTGGGGTACAGCCTAATCACCGTCATATTGGCTTATCTGTAAAACCAACAAAAGCAACATTTTTTGAGAGCTGTCAGTGGGCTGGGCAAACCTGCTATGTATTTAGAAACAGGAACTGTACCTATAGCTCTATGCTAAACTATTTTCTGGGGAAGGGAATAGATAACCAGTACACGGAACAGAGTTTGATTTCTTCTAATTTTTTTCTCCATCTTCTCTGGTGATGCCAGGGCAAGAACACCAGCCAAGAAAGGGAGGAGGGACAAACAAGGGGTCTGTAGAATCAGACTTTGAAAACCGAGAAGGTGCTAGCCTGGATGCATTACAGCACTGCCCAGCCCAGCAGCTGGATCACGGCCCAAGCTGGAATAAGCTCAAAGACAATACCCACCCACATCTCCATTACGGACGAATACACTCCAAACGCCAGGCCACTGTGGGAGCTGGAGGCTCAGCTGCAGCTTCTTGGCCAAATAAACATGATTCTTACAGACACAAAAAATGTTTGGGGTTCATGAAATCAAGTATGATGGCAAAAGTTTAAGGAAATAATCATGTAGTGGTAAATAAAATTAATATTCACGGCTAACATTTATTTAACACTGTATGTGAGGCACAGGCCATCAGGACTTTTTTTCTTTGTTTTAGTTCTGACTGACAATTATATTCAGGGGGTACAAGGTGACGTTTCGAAACATGTTTACATTGTGGAATCATCTAATCATGCTAATTAACATACCCATCTCCTCAAATGTTTATCATTTACCTGTGGTGAGAATATTTAAATTCCTCTCTTCCAGTTATTTTGAAATATTCAGTACATTCTTATTAACTATGGTCCCCATACTGTGTAACAGACCATCAGAACTTACTCCTCCAAACTAAAGCTTTGTGCTCTTCAACCAAAGTGTCCCTTTCCCCCTTAAGCCTCCTCCCCATTCACCCTGCCCTCTGGTAACCACCACTCTACTCTACTTTTTAGACATTTGTAGATTCCAGAACTTTACTTTCATTATTTCATGTAACCTGCCTCACAATTTTATAAGGTAGCAATGTTAATGTTGCTATCTGTTATTCAGACAGAGAAAATGAAGTTTAGAAACATTATTAGCCCCAAATCATATACCACTTCATCAATGGTCAAATTGAAATTCAAATCTAGGTTCATCTCATCTTCAGCCCAAGATCTAACTGTATTTGTGAGACAGTAAACCTCCCATCACTGCAAGTAATCAAGGAATAGCTGCCAGGTCTCTTAAAACAGAGACGCTGTAGCTAGAAGGGGCTGCAGAAGGATGTCAGGGAAGGTCCCTCCCAACCTCTGAGCTACGGTGGGTGAAAATCAGTTGCCCACTGTGTGCTGGCTCTGCACTAGGTGCTTGTGGGACAGGAGGAGCAGGCCAGACCCCATGAGTGAAGTGAGACGCCGTCAGCACTGAGATAATGGACAGCCATGCTATTTGTCTGCTCATGATAAAAGGCAGCTCAAAAGCAAGGCTGTTGTCGAGTCCAGACTCTGGCCCCTGTGATCGCAGCAGCGCTGGCACATGGCAAAAAAAGCTGGTGCTGCTTTCTGCTTTTCCCAAACAGCAAGGATGAGAGCCTAACTACTGCAAAGCAGGGAGAGATGCTCCACTCTTTTTAATTTTCTGCACCTGGATTTTTCTCCCACACAAAACTAACATTTATGGTAAGTAAACAATTCAAATCTATAGTGAAAAGTATCAAGAACAGAACCAGAAGATGAGATGAATAAACAATTGACACAGGAAACTAAGCATATGGGAAAATACGCACCAGGAGAGAGAAAAATGGCAAATTCAAGCAAACTCAAGGAGTTGTTTTAAAACTCCTAATCAGCAAACCTATAATAATCAGTCTTTGGGGGGTGGGGGGGGAAGGAAGGCATGGACTTGCTCTGCTGCCCAGGTTGGAGTGCAATGGCATCATCATCGTAGCTTGCAGCAACCTCAAATGCACAGGCTCAAGCAATTCTCCTGCTTCCGCCTCTCAAGTAGCTGGGACTACAAGTATGTGCCACCAACTATGCTCAGCTAATTTTTTTTTCCATATTTTTTGTAGAAACAAGGCCTCACTATATTGCTCAGGCTAGTCTCAAACTCCTGGCCTCAGGCAATCCTCCTACCTCAGCCTCCCAAAGTGCTAAGATCACAGGCATGAGCCTGGCCTAATAAATCACATTTCTAGTGAATATCCTAGTGGTGGCATGGATGTGAAGACTCAATTAGCAACACATACTGAGAGCCGGAGAAGGCTTAAATCCTTCAACCTAAAAATCCTAAACCTAGAAATTTATCAAAGATAAAATTCCATGAAAGAAAAAAATTATAAGCACAAAAATGTACCTTATAAAACCACCTATAATACTATGAAAAGCAGAATAAGAAAAACATAGTATATGAATGCAAAGAAATCCTAGGCATTCATCTGAAACATGAGGGAAAGCTTCCCAAAGAAAATGAATTTTAAGAAGCAGAACACAAAATTATATATCATGATAACTTAGTTTTGTGCATGTAGCTACACAAAGTGAAAAAATGAAATAGTTAGATGGTGACATTACAGATTTTTGTCTCATTTTTTTTGTACCCCGTTTTCTGCGAGTTTTAAGAAATGATTCCAACTTTTTTTTTTACTTTTTTTTTATTGTTGGGGATTCATTGCTTTTGTTAGATAAGGACCCTCTTACATTTGTGTCCCGCCCCCAAAACGATTCCGACTTTTTAAAGGAAATTTAAGAAAAGGTCAGATACAAATTCAGATACTTGAGCACTTGAATATACAAAGAAAGCTTAAAAGTCAGAGATACAAGAATAACTTGAAAAGTCCTTATTACCAGGATCCACCCAGCCAATCTCCAACTTGGGTCTAGTCACAACTCTCTCTCTCTCACACACACCCCACTTTAGTCACCCAAACATTGCTGCAGCAGTAACAGCAGCAGCTAACACTGAGTGTATATTCTATACCTGGCCCTGTTCTAACACCACTATGAGAAAAGTATCCCAATTTAGATGAGGAAACCAAGGCAAGGAAAGAGAAAAGGAAAATAAATTGCCCCACATCGCTTAAGAGAAGTAGCACAGCCAGGATTTGAACTCAGACAGTCTGACTCTAGATTTTAATGGATAACCAAGTAAGACTGCCGATATACGTAAACATAAACCAGACTCCCAGACGCTATGCTTTTCCTCTTGAAGTTCCTTTCCTCCCCTCAGCCACCAATAAAACTCCCACACATACTTCAGAGGCCTCCCAGTAAAGCAGCAACCTGTGGGTCGCGACCCCTTTCTAACAATGAAAATATGTGGCACATTAGGAAGATAGAGCAATCACTGCGGTAAAGCCTCCCCCAGCTCTCCCTGGCGGGATTTGTGTGTCATCTTTAAAGTCGGGCTCTTTGAGGGGTAGTGTTGAACAAGGGGTTGGGTTTACTTCCTGATAGGATGACTGGTGTTCCCTGTAACTCCGGTGACTGGCCCAACCTCTGCCGCCCAACACGTCATCAGTAAGAGGGAGGAAGGAACAAATCCATGAATGAGTTCTCGGTGAGGGAAGCAGAGAGCTAATTCATGGCTGGTTGAATATTTCAGACATACTCAGAGTAAGAATAAAACAGAACCTGGACCATTATTCAGCCTTGAAAAGGAATGCAGTTCTCACACACACTACAACATGAGTGAACGTGGAGAAGATTATGCTACGTGAAATAAACTTGTCACAAAAAGACAAATAAGTTATGATTCCACTCCTGTGAAATACCAGAGTAGTTCAATTCACAGACACGAAAAGTGAACCGGGCACTGCCAGAGGCTGGGGGGTGGAAGGAAGGTGGAGTCATTGTTTAAGAAGTTCGGTTTTGGGCGGCGCCTGTAGCTCAAGAAGTAGGGCACCAGTCCCATATGCCGGAGGTGGTGGGTTCAAACCCAGCCCCAGCCAAAAACCACAAAAAAATTAAAAAAAAATAAAAAAAAAAAAGAGGTTCGGTTTCAGTTTTGAAGACAAAAAGAGCTCTGTAGGTAGATGGGTAATGATGAGAGCAAAACAATGGCCATGTACTTATTAATATCACTGAATTGTACACTTCAAAACAGTAAAGACGGTTACCTTTTATGTTATAGGTAGTTTCCCACAATTAAAAGATAGACACAAATAGAATGGGACCTCAAAGCAAAGCAATCAAAAAGAGTCAAATTACACCTACAGTGAAATCTCAACGTAACTTTCAGCGCTGGAGCACTAGTCATCCGGTACATATGGATGATTCACACATAAACACAATCATTGCATGTACCTTTCCAAGTAAGTCTTCCCATCTCAACAGAGACAGCACTTCCTCCAGAAAGCCTTCCTGGATACACCAATCAGGCTGGGTGGCCCTGTGCATGCTCCCTCAGCATCATGTCCTGGGTCCGAGAACCTTTGTAAATGCCTGTCAACAACTCTATTCCCCCAACATCAAGCTCCATGAAGGCAACCCCCTTATCTTACTGAGGTATGTCCTCAGGACCTGGCTCAGCACATATCACCATTAATAAATACTGAACCAGATTACTAATGGCCAAAAAGGGAGGGTCCAGATTACTGCTCCTATTTTCTGAGCTCACATGTAGGGCTGTCTTAAGGAGTGGTTAGCAAGGTAAGCAAATATCCACAGAAAATTCTAATATTTTCTAAGCTAGAAACTAAAAGGAAAAGAATCTAACTGTACACAAGTCCCAGGCAGATTCCTACTGCCTCCTCAGAGGGAATTACTTGTGACCAAGGTAATTTCCAGAATCTACACAGAGTTAAAGCTCTGTGCCCACTTTCTGATACGCTGGGGCTGAGACTCAGGTGCCAGCTCAGTGCAGGGACTTAGACACATCACCCCTTCAGATTCTCAAGGTTGCATTTTCCTCTTTGCAGGAACAAAAGTTTAAATTGCAGTTTGATCAATTTATCAGACACCTATTCATGGGACTAAAATCAGAAGACATTCTTCGAGGCTGCTAAATCTTTCTGGATACTTAGGGGTCAGCTCAGAAGGTACGGGGCAGTAATTGCTTCTCTTCACCTATTCCATTTTCCATTCTTCTAAAGCACCTGGTACATGGATAGTATTTCTTTTTTTATGTGTTTCTGCCATATGAATTACTTAATCACCCCCAAAACTCTTCTGCTATATACACCTCCACATCTACTCTTGGTTTATGTTTCACCCAGGACAGAAACAAACTTCTGGATTTGCTACCGGGCAAAATTTGTTTCCTTCTCTTCCCACCCCCCACGCCCCCCCCAATTACTAAGCAAACAGCAAGAATGACGCTAAACAGCAAACACAAGCTAGGCTCCTCCAAACTTGAACACCATGATGCCATAAGCTGCCAGAGTACAGAGCCACACAAAAGCACAAACGATGATCAGCATGATTTAAACGTAGGAATAGTTTCCAATGTGGAATAGCTCCAAATAGTTAATGCTAAAATGACAGGAAGACTGCAAATGTAACACACACACCTGCCTGTGAGTTACCAGCGCACCCTCCATCAGCCAGTGAAGTGCTCACACAAACCTTAGATTTTGAGGCTTACTCATCCACAAAGAAATAGCATGGGTAAGGGATATTTGGGAATCTGAGATAGAGAAGCTGAGACTCACTACATTTTAAAATGTAGATAATGCTTACTTTTTTTTGGCATGGTCTTTCACTGACTTTAATCAAACCATCATTATTAAGGGACTTATACAGTAAATACAGAGGTATATAAACATACAATCTGTCTCAGAGGAGCTTAACTTCTACTAGGTAAGGTAAGATACAACAGTAACATCACTTAGAGCAATTCCTTTCTATCCCAAACTTGGACCTCAGTTTCCTCCTCTGTAAACAAAAGAGCTGAGACGTGACCTTTTTAGATAGCTGTCAAATATCATATTCTCCCTCTCCTCCATCCACCTGCCCTCTAGAACAAGCAGAATTCTGGCCTACTTATGGCAGGATTGCCCAACAGTAACATTTTTTTTTTTAAGCCTCACAAAATAGTATTGACTACATTATACATATGCACATCCTAACGCTACTTTTTCATCTAAAACAAAAATAATAATTCAAAATAATAAAAGGCAAAGGTTACAATTCTGTCCAACTTTTTTTTTTTTTTGTAGAGACAGAGTCTCACTTTACTGCCTTCGGTAGAGTGCCATGACGTCACAGGACTCACAGCAACCTCTAGCTCTTGGGCTTCCGCGATTCTCCTGCCTCAGCCTCCCGAGCAGCTGGGACTACAGTCCAACTATATTTTTTTGTGTTTTTTTTTTTTTTTTGCAGTTTTTGGCCAGGGCTGGGTTTGAACCTGCCACCTGCAGTATATGGGGCCAGCGCCCTACTCCCTGAGCCACAGGCACCACCCCATAGTCCAACTATTTTTAAAAGCACTTTTCCAAAGTAGATCTTACAAGAAAATTATGGATAAATTTTTAAAAAGAAATATATTTCACAATCACAATGAGTCATTTTAAAAAGAAGCAAGATTCATTTGGGCTTTTTTTTAAGACAGAGTTTTACTCTGTCGACCTTGGCAAAGTGCCTGACATCCTAGCTCACAGCAACCTCAAACTCTTGGGCTTAAGCAATCCTCTTTTTTCTTTTCTTTTTTGAGACAGAGTCTCATGCTGTTGCCCTGAGTAGAGTAACATGGCGTTACAGCTCACAGCAACCTCAAACTCTTGGGCTTAAGCAATTCTTCTTGCTTCAGCCTCCCAAGTAGCTGGGACTACAGGTGCCCACCACGAGGCCCAACTATTTTTTTTTTGTTATTGCAATTGTCATTGTTGTTTAGCAGGCCTGGCTGGGTTCGAACCCGCCGGCCTCGGTGTACATGGGTGTACACCACCCCTTAAGTGACCCTTTTGCCTCCGTTTTTCATTTTTAGTAGAGTGGGATCTCACTCTTGCTCAGGCTGGTCTCGAACTCCTAAGCTCAAGTGATCTACCCATGAGTGCTAGAATTACAGGTGTGACCATCATGCCCAGTCTCATTTGGCTATTTTAAAGAAACATTCCTTACCTTTTATGAAAAGCTTTTGCATTACCTAAATTTCTTTGTGAATGGGTAAGAGTCAAAAACTTAAAGTTCTAAAAACTAAGGTTCCAGCTGGGGACCACCACACTCCATAGGACCATCAAGCTTGATTAAAATCCTAAATTTAATTACATTCTAGTTTTGAGTACCTATGTAGGTTACCATGAAAGTTTTGAGAAAGACTGTGTTACGGGCTGTTATTTCACTTCCAAGAAACACAGCCGACAGTGTTCTTTCTGATTCACCCATACAAGTTTCAAGCCAGCTTATTGGTGTTGCTGGGACAACTTCATTTGTTTCCATCTACACAGACTTTACCTTTCTTGATTTTTCTGTACTTCGAAACTTTTGTAATGATCCATGAATTATCCCTGCATCTGAAACTTAGAATAACAATAATATCCATCAACCCATATTTTTTAAGTTTAAGAGCAATGGCTGATATGTTGTATCCTCAAAGGAAGAGCATGATCTCTTCTGTACTACTTTATAATAACTTTCAAAATTCAACAACATATCTAAAATCCTAAAAACAAACAATGTTACAAATTCCATTTTCCTTCCTTAAAAAAATAGAATTTGCTAGGCATGGTGGCTCATGCCTGTAATCCTGGCACTTTGGAAGTCCAAATCAAGAGGATCACTTAAGGCCAGGAGTCTGCGAACCAGCTGCAGGAGTCCTCAAACTACGGCCCGCGGGTCACATGCAACGGTGTGATCGTATGTGTTCTCGTTTTGGTTTTTTACTTCAAAATAAGGTATGTGCAGTGTGCATAGGAATTTGTTCATAGTTTTTTTTTTTAACTATAGTCCGGCCCTCCAACGGTCTAAGGGACAGTGAACTGGCCCCCTGTTTAAAAAGTTTGAGGACTCCTGAGCTAAGGCAATAGCAAGACCCCATCTCTACAAATACAAAATACACAAACCAAAAAAAGTTAGGTGGATGTTGTAGCGTATGCCTCTAATCCTAGCTACTCAGAAGCTGAGGCAGGAAGATCATGTGAGCCCAGAAGTTGGAGGTTACAGTGAGCTATGATGATGTTCTTGCACTCTAACCCAGACAACAGAGAGTCTGTCTTTAAAAAAGGAACATTTGCTGTAGTCCCAGCTACTCGGGAGGCTGAGGCAAGAGAATCGTTTAAGCCCAGGAGTTGGAGGTTGCTGTGAGCTTGTGAGGCCGCGGCACTCTACCGAGGGCCATAAAGTGAGACTCTGTCTCTACAAAAAAAAAAAGGAACATTTGGGCAGTGCCTATGGCTCAAAGGAGTAGGGCGCCAGTCCCATATGCCGGAGGTGGCGGGTTCAAACCCAGCCCTGGCCAAAAACTGCAAAAAAAAAAAGGGAACATTTATTTTATCTCAAGATACACTGCTACCATGCAAATCTATCTTTTCTCAATAGTTGTTCTAGGTGAGGCAATGACAAAAAGGAAAAAACAAAATCTAGAAAGCACAAAGACTTTGGTGTTAAAAGGCTACAAACATACCCTCACATTCCGGTGTTTAATAAAAACAGAAGACAAGAGAGTAAGAGAAAAGGATGCATTTGTATTTTAGGACATTACAGAGCTGATTCACTGAGAGGAACCCGAGAGGTAAATACTTGCCAAAGTAAGCAATTACCACAGTCATATTAACATTCTAAAGGGGATTTTGTTCACAATCCACACCCAGTAATGAAGCGCTGGAAGGACTGCCTTATTCACTTCTCAAGATGTCCAGCTACAGGATAAAACATGACCTACTATGTGCTAGGTTCTCTAGGACTGATTGGGACACAGAAGTGGTATGTTCCTGGACTGCTCACAATTTAGTTGTGTGCCATAAAACACACAAGCACTCGTTCAATCAGCCTTAAACAGGCAGGTGGCCAACTTTAAAAGGCAGGCTTTGTGCTAGGGAGATGAAGATGATAACAACCTCCTCCCTCAAAGATCTCACAGTCTGATGAGAGAGAGGGCAGATACTTCAACAGGTCATTCTCATGCAACCCAGGAACATGTCTGCCTTGGGCACAGCTGTAGCCCCAGAAGCCAGAAAAGTACGTAGCACATAGTAGGTGTTCCCGAAGAATGAAGCAGGAAAAGGAGGCAGGAAGGGCAGGCAAGGATCTGCCAGAGGAGAAGCATGACAGAGGCTGCGTTTGGATGTACACTCTGATGCCTTCAGTATCTCCAAGCCTCAGTGTCCCCGTGTGCTCCCCACAGGCTGTAATGAGGTAACATGCACGGGAACACCAGCTACAGCCATCTCTGCTCTGGAAAGCACAACTTGCCTAGTGCAACCTCTTCTGTTTATGGCACAGAACCACAGCAGCAGGATTTTTTTTTTTCTTTTTTCTGTCTCCTCTTCTCCCTTTTCTAACCCTGCAGTGTCCCCCTTTCAGATGAGACTCAGCGAGAATCAACCAAAAAGGAAATGGGAGGAGAGGGGAGAGAGAACCCCCTGGCTAGCTATGGAGAAAGGACAAGATCCTTTTCACCCTTTGGAATGGACACTCCCTGCATTTCTATACTGGAAAAGAATAAAGAAAGTCCTGAGTCAGGTACCTAAAAGATTCTTCTGCCTGGTCATACTGCTTTTCTGGACTGCCTCAGAGTCTTGACAATTAAGCTGAGTTATATTTTCTCCATCACCTGATTTGAATTTCCTTTACTAAATTAAAATAATTACAATGCAGTAACACTTGATCAGCACAAAAGAAGTAGACTAACCTAGCCTTAATATGACTTAGATCATCCAATTTCTTAAAAAAGATAACAGTAGGTGCCAAAAAAAGTATATACATTTAAGAAAAAACTGTATTAAAATTGTAATACTCAAGTCACGTTTGACTTCTGCAATTACAAGAAGTGTTTGATGTGACTTGTACTTATCTTTTGTTATCAGTATATACATGTATTTAGTATTACAATTTTAATACGGTTTTTTCCTTTCTTAAAATGTATATATTTTTTTCCCACCAACTATATATGGCTGTGTGTTTTTATATATGAAGTTGTGTTTACCTATGAACGCACACCTGTTTATGAACAATCAAATGTTGCTTTAAGAAGGAGACACATTGGGGCAGCATCTGTGGCTCATTGGGTAGGGCACCGGCCCCATATCCCAAGGGTGGCAGGTTCGAACCCGGCTCCGGCCAAATTGCAACAAAAAATAACTGGGGGTTGTGGCAGGCACGTATAGTCCCAGCTATTCAGGAGGCTGAGGCAAGAGAATCACCTAAGCCCAGGAGTTGGAGGTTGTGAGCTGTGACACCACGGCACTCTACCGAGGGCAATAGGATAAGACTCTGTCTCTACAAAAAATAAATAAGATTTTTAAAAATAATAATAATAAAAAGTAAAGTAAGAGACATAGTCAGGGAAATGCACTGTCAGGCAATTTTGCTGAAGTATAACAACAGCGTGTACTTACACAAACCCAGATGGTCTGGCCTACCACATCTAAGCTACATGATATGACCATATACAATATACAGGCTACAAATCTATACAGCGTGTTACTCTTCTGAATACTGTAGGCAACTGTAACACAATGGCAAATATGTGTGCATCTAAACATATCTTAACATAAAAAAGGTACAAAAATTCACAATAGGCTCGGCACCCGTAGCTTAGTGATTAGGGCACTGGCCACATACACCAAGGCAGGTGGGTTTGAATCTGGCCTGGGCCTGCTAAACAACAATGACAACTGCAACAAAAAAATAGCCCGGCATTGTGGCAGGCGCCTGTAGTCCCAGCTACTTAGGAGGCTGAGGCAAGAGAATCACTTAAGCCCAAGAGTTTGAGGTTGCTGCAAGCTGCGACACCACGGCACTCTACCGAGGGTGACATAGTGAAATTCTGTCTCAAAAAACAGAAATTTGTTTCAGCATAAAAGATTAAAAAAAAAAAAAAATCTGCATAGAGCATTTACCATGAATGGAGCTTACAGGACTGGAAGTTGCTGAGTCAGTGAGCAAGTGGAGAGTAATGTGAAGGCCTAGCCCTAGCACACCACTGTAGACACTTAGGCCATGCTAAATGTATTTAAATTTTTTTCTTTCTTCAACCATTAGCTCATCTTAGCTCACTGTAACTTTTCTATTTTATAAACTTTCTAATTTTTTTTTAACTTTTTGACTCATTCATAATAATGTTTAGCTTAAAACACAAACCTACTGTATCACTGTACAAAAATATTTTTTTGCAGAGTCTCACTCTGTTGCCTTAGGTAGAGTGCTGTGGTGTTGTCATAGCTTACATCAACCTCTAACTCCTGGGCTCAAGCGATCCTTCCCCAATAGCTGGGACTACAGGCACCTGCCACAATGCCAGCCCGGCTAGTTTTTCTATTAGTAGAGACAGGGTCTCACTCTTGTTCAGGCTGGTCTCAAACTCCTGAGCTCAGGCAACCCACCCACCTGTGGCAGGAGACTGAGCCTGAGGGATCCCATGAGCCCAAGAGTTTGATGTTGCTGTGAGCTATGACACCATGGCACGCTAGCCTGGGGCAACACTGGGAGAATCTGTCTCAAAACAAAAAAAAGGGTAATCATTTGAGGGGGAGAAAAGATAAAAACAAAAATGAAGATGTAAACACACACCTAGTTCTAAGGCCTACATGGGGTCAGGATCATCAAGACAGCACTAGGCAATAGGAATTTTTCAGCTCTATTACAATCTTAGGAAACCAGTTCATCATGGACCAAAACCACCATTGACCGAAACACTGTCTTATGGCATGTGACTGTGCGTATGTACATTCACCCACACACGTGGTGTTTAAGCACGCGGCAGGGCATGCATCTATATATAAACACAAACCGCCTTCTGGTAGCTCAGGGACGTGTGACCAACACCATTATGCACACGGAGGCAGGAAGGGCTGATCAAGAGACCCCCAAGCTCACCCTGCACAAATAGCCAAGGTTCCATCCAATGAAGAAGCTGTTGAATTTCCAAGAAGACCACTGGGATAGGGCTCAAGGTGCTCAAACTCCCTGTGACGGGACCTAGGAACCTCCCCTTCCTTCCTCAAGAAAAACTTCCCTTTCAGATAACCAGAAGCACTGGCACTATTAAGGGACAGGAAGCAGGGGCCCTGGAGTTGCCACCATGCTTGGAAAAGACCACAACCTCACCAGGGGAGCTAGGACACTGAGGCCCCTGTCCCTTACATTCTGCGGCTAGGAAATACTGCAAAGTCCAGGGTCATTAACTCAACAGGTCTTAGTATCTAGAAGCAGCTATGCCCAAAGCCCAGTGCTCAGAGCTTGCTTCTTCTAACACCGTCTTACGTGTTTCACACCAACCCAAAGGAAAGCAGGGTGGTGTTATCCCTCTCAGGTGAGGGGTGTGAAACTCCAAAGTGGGGCTGAGGTCTGCAGAGGAGTCCTCAGCCTGCCTTCACAGCACACACCTGGCTGAAAGCACTGGCAGAGAGAAGCAGCCCAGCTCTTGGGCTCTGCTTTCAGCTCATCCTCTCATCTAAGAATAATCAATTGTGAGTAGGTTTTAGCTTGGCAAAGTCTTAAGAGCAATGAATGTGAAAAGAAAAAAAGAGAGGGTAACTTTTGTTCTATGTCTCCTAAAAGAGGCAGATAAAAAAAAACCCTCCAGTCTGTGTGATCATTACTCAGCATAATTCTCATAGGCTGGGTGGCTGCTTTCTGGTCACCAACTCTCCTAGCGGAGTCCCCAGCATCCCCCTTGTCCCAACTCGGCTTTTTCACTGCCTTGGGCGTTCACCTACTATGTCCTTAGGAGTCCCTCTGCTGCCTTTCTGGATCACATCAAGATCCATCTCAAGAATCAGATCAAGCCCAGTCAATCCCAAGACCCCTCAAAGCAGTATTTAAATTTTTCTTCACTACAATCGTTACTCTTGTTCTGGCCAGTTTTCTATCTTTCATCCTCACTATAAGACTCTCACCCAGAAACCCGAGCCCAGATGTCTCTAACTCTTCATCACGGTGATACCCACAACCACCAAGCCTTCATCTCTGGAGTCAAATCAAAACAAATACAGTAGAACTCTAAGTTGACCACTCAAGGTAATGTAACAAAGTGGTCAACACACGGAGGTGGTTAACAGAAGGAACTAGGCCTGCTGCAGCACCATGTACATCTGGGGTATGTCTGGTCTATGAAAAGGTGGCCTTAAGGAGGTGATCAGTGTAGCGAGGTGATCACGATGGAGGTTCTACTGTATCCTGGGTACCCACGAGTGTGATAAAATAAAAGGAGAAACTGGGTTTCAAAGAGAAATACAGGATTCGGCCTCTGCCCTCAAAGAATTCCCAACCTAGTAAAGACAGAGATCTAAATGACTGCGGGATCTGCTGAATCATTTGACACTGGAATTTGCCAGTGACTGGGAGTGGAAGGGACAGTGACTATGAAGGCTGATAGAGTCTATTCCTGATACTATCTCTAAGGGTATAATGACCAGCTGACTCTAATAAGGTGGAAATTTAATAAGGATAAATGCCAAGTCATGCACTTAGGTCCAAAAAAAAAAAAAAAATCAACTCACAAGTATAGGATGGAGAAAATCATGTAAGAAAGTGTTAAGCTAAATGACTCAGTGTGATGAGGCCCTAAAAAAGCTCATGCAGTGTCAGGCTGTCCCACATATAAAATAAGGAGAGTATCTCAAATCTGATATGAATGGTGAAAAGTAAGCACAGCACAGTTAGGAGAAAAAAAAGGAGAACTCAGCCACATCCCCAAGGGGAATGGGAATGATGAGGCTTGGGAATGAGTAAGTAGGGGGCCATGAATGTTATCTTTAAACCAGAGCCTTGGGCTTTACTTTTCCATTTCTAGGAACAGACAACAGAGATGATTTACCTAAACTATGAAGGCAGAGATTAACCTATTAGGACATTTACTACAGCATGGTTTGCAAAAAAAAAAAAGAAGGGAACAGGCAATTCCCTTTTATTCTGGCAAAAGGGAATAAATTACACATCCTATTATAAAATTATTAATTGTAATATTATAAATGTTCATTGGTGTGAAAGATATTCTACTTACCGGAAAAAGGAAATTGTAAAATATTATGCACAAATAGTACGGCTTGTTTTGTTAAAAAAAACAAACACAACAACATACACCATCAAAAAACATTGATTAGGAGCCAGAAGACTATGTGTGAAGCTAAATAATACTAATCTCAGTGGAATTATAGTTTTAAATTTTAGTTTCACAATGAACAAATATTGCAAATCTGGTAAGAAAAATTATTTTAGATTTCTCAAAAGAATAAACCTAAATAGGCCAACCATGATAAGAAGAATTAGGCTTGTCAACATAAGAGAAAAGTCAACAAACAGCCCTTGTAGTGAGCTCTACCATCAAAACATGGGTGCCTCTAGGATGTATCAGAACTATTCAGGAATGAACTATTACAGGAGAAGCCTCCATGGGGTCAGAAGTACAGGATTAGATTCTCCTAAGGTTCTCTCTAATCTGTAGATTTCAATTCCTTCAACACTGAATGAGCCACCCCTGGCTCCAGAAACCACCACACAGGTAATTTCTCTCACAGGTTCAAATCCTCAATCAAGCTTTTAAGATCTACCTCTGTGCTCTCCACACATCAAGGCCAAATGGAGTAGAGTGAAATAATCACCTGGGAATCAAAACTTCCAAATCTCGCTGGAACCACCTAGAAAGAATATGGCCTGGAACACTTAATCTCTAACAGCCTCAGTTTCCTCAACTGCGAAACGGCAGTAAAATTTATATAACCTCAAGGTTCTGCTGACAATTCAAGATAAAGTCTGCAAGAGTGCTTTGTAAACAATAAAGTGCTGTACAAGAAAGAGACCATTCATCCCTCTGTGCACGGTGGTTAGTACACCATGGCTACTTAACACATGTTTTATGAGTGTTAAGTGAGTCCTATTTTAACTCAGTACAATGAACACAAACTTGCAATGTATTAATAAGCACTAATTAAATGGGAGCAAAGTTATGGTCTAATATGTTGGACTCAGTTACCTTGGGTAATACAAAGTTAAACTGCTATGTCATGCCAAACACAGCAGAGCCTTTGATATGCTGCACTGTAAATCTGGAGAATGCAGAACAACAGCAACACGCCAGCATTATTCACCCAGGCAAAGCCTTTTCTCAGGGCATCTCATTAAGATAAGGGTTGGCAACAGTCCCCATAGCATTCTCGATGGCATCGTGAGACCATTTCAGCACAAGTTGAATGGCCAACTGTCATCCCATAGCTTAGGGATCCCACTGGGTTGGAACCAGACATGACTTTCATCCCGCGATTTCATGATTCTAAGCTATAGCTCAGGCAGTACCACCTCCGTAAGAAGGCCCTTCCCTCCTCTTGCTTTCCCCTGGCCGTTATTCATACCACACAGTGTAATAACCAACGGCTCTCCTCCAGTTTATGGGTATGAGTTTTGATTTTTCACCATCACTGCAAATTTTTTCTTGACATGAAGACCAACATCTCCATTGTTATCCACAATCCCGAGTGTATACAGGGAACTTCAATGAAAGATTCATTGATGATTTGACTGAACCCTAAAAGAGCCCTGCTAAAGTGTAGCCTGTGGACCAATGCTACTGGCATCACCTGTAAGCATCTTAGACACGCAGATTCTTAGACCTGTCCCAGATCCAATGAATCAGAATCTGCACGTTAACAAGATGCCCACCTGACTCTTACACACTGACAAGGTGATGCTGGGGCTGCAGGTTGACAGGCTGCTCTCAAGAAGTAAGAGGAAGCAGCCTGAGCAAGAGGAAAGAGCCCACCTCTACTCAACACAGACGGAAAAAACTAGAGTCAGATCCCACCTCTACTAAACACAGATGGAAAAAACGAGCCAGGTGGGTGTCATGGTTGGCACCTGTAGGCCCAGCTACTCAGGAGGGTGAGGCAGGAGGATCACTTGAGCCCAAGATATTAAGGTTGCTATGAGCTATGACAGCACAGCACTCTAGTCTGGGCAACAGAGAATCTCCCAGAAGAAAAGAAAAGACGCAAGAGGGGCCAGGTGCGGTGGTTCACACCTGTAATCCTGGCACTCCGGGAGGCCGAGGTGGGTGGATGGCCTGAGTTCATGAGTTTGAGACCCGCCTGAGCCAGAGTGAGATCTCATCTCTAAAAATAGCCAGGCATTGTAGGGGGCACCTGTAGTCCCAGCAACTTGGGAGGCTGAAGCAAGAGAATCACTGAAGTCCAAGAGTTTGACGTTGCTGTGAGCTATGACACCACAGCACTCTACGGGGGGTGGCATAGTGAGACTCTGTCTCAAAAAAAAAAAAGGGAAGACTTGGGGAAATCTCGGGGAAAGATCTCATTTGTCCATTTGTTCTCATGCATTCAAGAACCATATTATGTTCCTCCATCAGGCCAGGTACTTTCCTAGGCACCAAGTCCTATTTTAGCAGCTGTCACTGAATGGCGAGGCTCCTCTAATGTTAAGAGAGGATCACTCACTACAGTTGCTTGCGCTGAAAGTCACCTGAAAACAATTTAAGTGCTTCTGAATTCCAGCTTCTTCAACCCTGAGCCAGCTCCTCAAATGCTTTGCAGGTGTCAGGGCTGATATCTCTTCACAAAACATCTGAGAAACCACCCACACAACAGCCATGACCCAATGATTTGGGCAGAGCCCCTTTATATTTCTACAGGTGCCACATTCCAAAAATGTTTTTCTTATAAAGCATGGCAAGAATTCTACACTTAAGGAAGAAAAGTGGTTAAAGAGGGGCCTTATTTTTCCTTAGGGAGAGAAGAGACTAAAACCTCTCACAGAGAGGTTTACATTTCTAAAATGTATTTATTTTATCAACCACATGCTTGCAAGTCAAACATCTCCTCAAAGACATTTTGCAGACAGAGATATTCTGGGAACACTGGAGGCAGCTTATTTATCTGCTGCTATTACAAGACTAGCCTGAAGGGATGAGTATCAGATGCTATCTCCCACTGAAATGACTGTCTGCCTGCCTGCCTACTCCAGGCCAGGTCACAGCTCCCGCATGCCCCTCAGATGTCCCCTGCTCAACGCCAAACTGCCTCTGACCCACTAGTCCCCTGCAAGCCTTCTAACTAGCTTGGGTCACTCGCTGTGGGGAGAGCTATCTGTGTGCTCCACCTCTGAAGTGTGTGAAGTGGCAATGAAAAGTGTAATTAATATACAGGTGCAACGTTAATATTGAACATTGCCACAGTGCTGGAAACTCCTGGGGACTGGCAGGATCCTAGGTAAACACAGATCCTTGGTCTCACTGTCCAAAAGAGAATTATTATACGATAATTCTGATCCTGCCATCAGCTGCAATGGTCCCTTAGCCCCCCCACCCCCGCTTTGATGTCTTTCATCAAATCATCCCTTGAGTTACAGGATTTAGCAGACAGGAACACTGTCCAGGTCTCCCACAGTCCTTGGGCTCACCTCCACTGTGGCCTGCTCATGCTGCACTGCACCACCTTGAGGGCAGGGGCTGGCTGGCTGGCTGTTGCTCATCATCGGACACCTGCCACGTAAGGGCCTCAAACAGTGGAGAATGGCGATTCATTCGTCAAGTTTCAGGAATACAATACAAAAGAAACACTTGAAGATCAAAAACAGAAATATCCTTATTGCCCTTGTGATACTAAACAAAACAAGGAACAAGAACTATGAAAGCCTGCATACAAACTTTGATGTAAGGAGTGAGGGAATTCCTGGAGCACAGCAAGCCAAGTGCAACAGAAGAAAGTTTTCCTATCCGCAGCATCTTACACAGAGCCAACTCCAGGCTGTCCTTCATTCTGTATGAAATGTAGTTCCCACACACCAACCTACTATTATAACTAATCAAAATTGTTGTCTGCCTTTCAAAACATCAGTACAGAGTAAGGAATATATGTGATCTTAATCCTCAACAATTTGATTACAAAGAGAACCATACCTCACAAGTAAATGTGCTTGATACTTAATATTTTCCAAAAACAAAAACAAACGAAAACACACACACACACTTCACAAGCATTCTGGCTTTATTCTCAGTCCCAGCCATAAGGTAAGTGTTAAAATGATGTTAGAGACAGAGCAAGAGGGTTCAAAGATGCAAAGGGACTTCCCCTGGGACCAGTTCATACCCCTTCACTCTTAAAATTCTCTCTCATCACCAACCTGGCTTCCTCTCCTGGATCACTCTCAACACCAGAATCACCACCCACAGAATTATATGAGCCACATACATCACTTGACATTTTCTAGTAACTTCCCTTAAAAAGGTGAAAAGAGGCTGGGCACAGTGGCTCAATGCCTGTAATCCTAGTACTCTGGGAGACCAAAGCACGTGGATTGCTTAAGCTCTGAGTTTGAGACCAGTAAGGCTGCTTACTGGAGCACAAAGAACAAAGAGTGAGACCCCATCTCTACTAAAAACAGAAAATCTTGCCAGGCATTGTGGCAGGCGCATGTAGTCCCAGCTACTCAGGAGGCTGAGGCAGGAGGACTGCTTGAACCCAGGAGTTTGAGGTTACTATGAGCTATTATGCCATGGCACTCTACCCAGGGCCAACAGATAAAAAGGTGGAAAAGAGGTGAAATTGATTTCGACAACTTCTTTTATTAACTCAACACAAAATTATCATTTCAACCTGTAATCAATATTAACAGAATTGTTAATGAGATATTTTACATTCTTTTTTCTGTAGTAAGTCTTGGAAATCCAGTGGCCATTGCGAACTTATAGCACATCTCAATTCAGAACAGCCAGCGGGCTCCCCCGATAGTGCAGTGCAGGCCTAGAGAACTTGAGTCTCAGGGCCTAGTGTCTGTTGTCTCCTTTTTAGTTTGGATTTGAGAATTATGAAGTCCTGGTTTTCGGTCAATAGAGGTTCCCCATTTTTAAATGACTCAGCAAGATTCAAGCATTACCACAGGCATCACTCCTTTGAGGCAGGCTTCCCTGCCAACCTCTCCTAGCCCCCTCAGTTAAATGCCCCAAGGTACCCTGACTTCCCTCATCACAGCCCTTAACACACCATATTCGTGCCTGCTTGGCCCTATTACCTGCTATTGTATGTTCCTTGAAGACAGAACTATGCCTGTTTCATTCACAGCCTAAGCCTATCTCCCAGCCCAACGCTTGCTCAATAAATATTTGCTGGATGCACAGATGGATGGTTCAATAAATGAGTGGAATTCCTCCCAGCACAGAATCTCTCACTCTAGGCCATAGTTTCCTCATCTGTAAAATCTCCATGGTTCCTGCTGGCTCTAAAAGCCAGTGAGGCCATGCACAGTGACTGGTGTGAACTGTACTCAGGACACAGGAAAAACAGGGATATGTGCACTTAACCCTCCTGGCACAACCAGCTCTATCAGACATCCAACACAGGAAGGAAAACTTCTGAGACTACATTATAAAGTTTACTTCTCTGGAGCAGTGCAAAGTTTTTGCTTGTAAGTCTCCACAAAGTATCCTGTGAACCTCCTATTAGTCTACTGAACTACAGAAATATAGACATATTTCTTAAAGAGTTTATCTGGCCAACCATTTATATATTTCTTAAGTGGAAAAAGTTTCACTTTGTCCTTAATGAATGAGTATCCTGAAAAGATCCTAAGGCCAGGTTTCAGACCTCCGAAGTCCAGGTTTTCACGGCCGCTACCTCCACCAGCTAGCTGCTAGACCGTGGGCATGTCATTTGAGCCCTGCACACCTTAATTTTCTCATCCATAAAATGGGGATAACAATATATCCAACTCACAGATTTGTTTTCATGCCAGAACACCTTACAAACTACAAAGGGCCAAACCAACATCCGCTACTGCATTAACTATTTCTCTTGAGGCAAGTCAGAGGGACACAGCAAAATGCAACCAATACTGCCACCTCCAAGGCCTAGGCCTGGGGAACTCGAGCAAAGGCCAGAGGAACCCCATGTTCACTCCCAGTCTAAAAAAAAATCAGACAGGCCCACAATTCATAGCCTCATAAAGCAAAGCCCCCAAGGCACTGTCCGGAATCACGATTAGGGAGCAGCCTGGAAACACAGGCCTTGCCAGGTGAACCAGGCATCAGGCGCCTGGCCTGGCAGGTGGGAAAGGCTGCTTACTGGAGCACAAAGAACAAGCACAAAGGAGCCGGCCTTCCGGGGAAAGGCAAGGAGGAGGAGAGGCCAGAGGAGAGGCCGGGCGCGGCTGGGAGTTCCCATCCCCGGTAGGGCCCCCACGGAGCAAGAGATCCTGCCCTCAGTCAAGCCAGGCCAGAGAGCGGGAGAAACAGACTCCTGGCCTTTTCTTTCTTCCTCCTGCAGTGTTTCAGAGGCAGCTGAACTTTCCCAAACAGGTTCTGCCCATTTCAAATGGAAACCAGGCTTGCATGTGCGCGTGTGTGCGCGCATTTTATGGTTTCAGAAGAAAGCACTCTACATGCAGAGAATGAGTCATCAGCCCTCCTTGTCAGTTTGCCAGCAGCCTGCCCCTCTTCATTACAAACATAAAGATAAAAGCTCTTGCACTACATTAGCTGGCATATGCCTCCACAGACAGTACAAATAAATTAATTGTGCCTCATCTCAAACAGCCTGAGAGGTGTGCAGGAAGGGGAAATGCACTCTGTCTTGTTTCATTAACAAATTAAACTGAAATAGAGCCTCGACCATTCTCTTATGTACAGAGAGACCCAGCTAGTCCGCCAACGTCAGATTCTCTTAACATGTGCCCATTGGGGCAGCATTACCAAGGAGAGAGCCCATGAGCTCCAGAAATCACGTCCACGCCCAAGGGAGTGTGTGTCCTTTAGCCCTTTCCTGGTCTTTGTCAGGGCAGGGAACAGTGTGAACTCAGGGGCCACTGTAAGGCTAGACATGGGTTTGGCAACACCATTAGGGAGCCCAGGGAACAAGAACTGTGCTGCAAAGGGAGTGCATTTCAATCATTTACCCCAGGCAAATGAACAAACCAGTTCAGTGGTCACGGTATATACAGCAGAGTAAAAGAGTTTGTCATCAAGCAAACTCTGTCATACTGAGGATGGCAAGCATTCCAGAAAGAACAAAGTTATTTTCAAGACCAACTTGAAAAACAAGTTAGGCTCTCCTGAACCACAAGCTACGATTACACCCTCAAACACACCTTTCTAAGATTTCATGGGAGAAGTTTGCTTTTGCAATGCAGTCACAGGCAATTTGTTACAATACTGTGATTTTCTTTGCCCTCCTTCCATACTAAGTAATTTAGGCAACTTATGTTTTTTAAGTTGAAGGAGCATGACTAAAAGCTGATCCTTTTACATTTTATCTCCAAAGAGACAAAAGTAGTGCTTCCAGGGGAGGGGAAAGACCAGAAATGGGGGGGGCACGGTGGGGAGATGATGGAAGACAGGAAAGAACAAAGGAGAATCTAAGGAAGAGAGGACAAGCCCCTCAACTCTCCAAATGTCACCCTATTAACTTGTGACCTATGAGGAAGTAAAGATGACAGTTAATCCAACCATAAAATATGTCCTAAGTAGTTATTTTATGGAAGGACTCTGAGTTTTGTTTTTGTTGGTTTGCTTTTTTAACTACAAAATCCAAGAACCTAGAAAATCTAGCTTCAACTGGCTAGGTTCTGACTATAAGAAAATAAAAAGAAAAATTAAATAAAATTTTAAAAGATAGTAATAAATTAAGCCATACTCAACCTTAATCCAAGAAACACCAATTAAACAATGATGCACCATTGAGCCAAACCGTTGTAAAAATTACAATACCCGACTCAGGCCAAGATGTTGAAATTGGTACCTTCATACACTGCTGGTGGCACTGTAAACTGGTATAACCCTTTCAGAAAGCAATTTAATTTAGCAACATACACTGGGAGCCAAAAAGATATTTGCGCCCTTTAACCTAGAAATCCTGCTCTTGGGAATTCACTCTAAGGAAATAATCTACAATAAGCTGTATCTCAAAGTATTACTTACAACAGCACAGAACTGTAGGAAAAAAATCTAAATGTCCAATAGTAGATGAATGGTTTAGTAAATTCAGCCTGTGGGATGATAGATTGTAAGACCATTAAATATCATCTTAAAGACTAACGTAACCATTTGGAAAGCATTTACTTAGGGTTTACTGAAAAGAGCAGAATACCAAATTGAGTCTACATATGATTACGGCTATATAGAAATATGCCTGCATACAGACAAGGGATAACAGTTAAAATGAAAACAGTTGTGTTAGAGTGGCAGGCCTGTAGACAACTTTTCTTTTTCACTTTCGTTTGATTTTCTTTATTGCGGTTATAGTATTTTTTGGAGTGCAATCTTGAGAGAAATTGGGGTTTATATACAGCAGCTCAACTCAAAAAAAATGAAATCAGGAATTTGAGAAAACAATATGTATGTTATTTGTTAGCCTGCACTGATACCTAGTTTCTATTCTGTGCTCCGCCTGGGTCCTTTCTGTCCCATCTCTCAGCGTGGCCCAGGCTGAGGAGAAAAGGGATGCCCGGAGAAACTGAACGGCCTGCCCTAGGCTGCCTGCATGAAGACACAGGATGGTGGAGACAGGATGAGATTCCAGATGTTCCACTTCAAAGCCCTGGCCCATCCTGTCCTCTGTAGTTTCTCATTCCTGGGCCCCTCCGCTCTCCGGGAAATAGTTTCCTCCTGAATAAAATGAGGTAGTTGAATTTTCTTCCAGTATTGTGTGAGTATGACACTGTTTCATCTATATGCTGTACACAGTCCTCCTGCAACCAATTCACCTGCACTGCTCAAATGATTGACTCCAACCCAGACCTGTGATTCAGAATATTTGGGGGTGAGGCGCCTGAATGTGAATTTAACCAGCCTCCCAGGCAATTCTTATCCACAGGGATATCTGAGAAACACTGGCCTAAGAATCATGCGAACATCTACCAAATGCAAACTCCCAAATTCATATGGCCATCTCCCTACCCACACAGAAAAATCTGCTGTAGTGTGAAGGGGAGTCATGGTTGAGCATATTTAGAAGGTTGTACTTGGCTTGGCAGCTGTAGCTCAGCGGCAAGGGCACCAGCCACATATACCAGAGCCAGAGAGTTCAAATCCAGCCTGGGCCTGCCAAACAACAATGACAACTACAACCAAAAAATAGCTGGGCGTTGTGATGGGTGCCTGTCGTCCCAGCTACTTGGGAGGCGGAGGCAGGAGAATCACTTGAGCCCAGGAGTTTGTATTTGCTGTGAGCTGTGATGCCAGAGCACGCAACCGAGGGTGACAAAGTGAGACTCAGTCTCAAAAAAAAAAAAAGAAGAAGAAGAAGCAGCTTGTACTTGTTCCAAATGAATATTCAACCCCAAAAGTTAAAACATACAACGTGGAAGAACACAAGAGGGTGATCTATGTTTTCCAGACCCTTTTTCCTGGTGAAATAATTCCTGAGCTAACACACATTATCTAATTTCACATGTTCCATGTTTAACATAATGCTGAGAACATAACAGGTGTTCAAAAATGTCACTGAAAGAAAAGGTGAATGAGGGAGTGAATAAATGAGAGAGCTGGTAGACCGTATCTGCATCCCACTATATTTAGTATTCTCTTTGCTTATCTCTCCACCATCCCTTCTCCACCTCAGAGTCAGCTCCAGGACATGGGAGGGTTCCACATGGTGTTTGACACTGAGCACCCAAAACAGGGCCTGGGGATACTGTCCCCTAGTAAACAGTGGCTGAATAAATGAATAGCAGGCACTAGCAAGAGCCAGAAAAAAATGTGGGCGTCCCTGGACCCAGTCATCTGATCACTAAATCGATGTTCCTACAGGAGGCGGCAAGGAGAAAGAGAGCAGAAGGAGAAGCTTCTTTCCCAAGCCCACACCACGCGCTGGGCCAGGGGCTGCCACAGTCACGCGTCCTCGAGGACGGAACTAGCAACCAGAATTAAATGGTTTGTCCAATACACCAGGCATTAGAGTCTACACTCAAAATCACTACATTCTTCACAGTCTAACTAAATGCAGATTAGTCAAACATGAAAAATAAGAAAATAAAAGAAAAATTAGTCTAACCCATAAAGGACTCACGAGGTACACACAAGAGCCAAGATGCTGGATGAGTTAACTCTGAGAAGCTTCTCAGAAGAGGTGCCTGGGCCTACATGAGACACCAAGGAGTGTCCCTTTAGCCGGAGAATGCTGTAAGAACGCCTTGGGATGGCACTCAGGGCCTGCCTGAATCTCTTCCTTTTTTTGGGGGGGGGGGGCAGTTTTTGACCGGGGCCAGGTTTGAACCCCCCCACCTCCGGTATATGGGGCTGGCGCCCTACTCCTTTGAGCCACAGGTGCTGCCCCCGAATCTCTTCTTGAAAGCAGGAATGGTGGTGCAGATGCCTCCCTCAAATTATTAGCAGCAGCAAGTTCTTAAGAATTAAAGGAGTCTCGAAACTCAAATCACCTGCAAAGTTCTATTGGTTTCAATTACTGGACACACAGAAGCACCTCACAGTCTAGTCAAGCACTAACTTTGAAAGGAAACTGGCCTGGATTCAAATCCTGCCTTCCTCTGCAACAGACCCTGAGATCTTCACCTTTGGGGCCTCGATTTCCTTATCGTATAAAAGGGGATAACAATGTCCACCTCACAGAATTGTTTTGAGAATTAAATAAAACAATGCATTTAAAGGACTCACCGGGGGCCTGACACACAGTGTGGTTGCAAAAATAATACCAGTTGCAAAAGTTACTACAAGCACTACAGAGTCTGAGCTGAATCCCAGACATTTCCCCAATTCACAAGCACACAGACTATCTGTATTTTCTGCATTTCCTACTAATTTTTTCCCATTCCAAATAAAAAACTTCACGCATTAACACAGGGCTGATACTTGTTATTTTTAATAGGCACAGAATAAGTACCTATTCCTCTCCCTAGGGATCTAAGTTTTTAATGATTTCCACATTAGATTTAACATTAAATGCAAATTGATCCATGTAGTAGTCTAATTAGAAATTAAGTATGCCACAGACATTATCCGCAACTTAATTAGAAGAGCAACATGATATAATGAGATACGCCCCTCACTAAGAGGAGAAGGTGGGGCTACAGTTCCACCTTGGCCAATTACTGGCTATGAGATCTGCAAGGCCATTTAGCCTGCCTGGGCCCCCACGAAATGAAGAAGTTAAATTTCTAATGTCCTTTCTAGTCAAAGAAAAGAAATCTATCATTCAAACCCCCTCATGAACTATTTATGGAGCCATAGGCTCTGGGGATGAAGAGTCACTCCTCAAGTTTACAGGATTAGGGAAACCACAGCCTGTTCCATCCCACCCTCCTCCAACACACCCTGGCTTACAAAGTAGAAGGGTTTGTGTTTTCTTTTTTTTTTATTGTTGGGGATTCATTGAGGGTACAATAAGCCAGTTACACTGATTGCAATTGTTAGGTAAAGTCCCTCTTGCAATCATGTCTTGCCCCCATAAAGTGTGAGGGTTTGTGTTTTCATTACAGCCCAGGCTACCTGGACTGTGTTCCTCTCACTCCCCTCTCTCTCTTTTTTGGGGTTGTGTGTGCTATCTTCCTCAGTATTTATTTCACAAAGCATAAATTTCAAGTCACAGTCTCAGAGCCTTTAGCTCGAGGTTGTACAGCTAGCCAAGCTCTTCGTAGTCTGAACCAATACGCCAGCAACATTTCCAACCCACGGCTTCTCCCAGGTCAAAATTTGAAAAGGTTGCCAAGATTTATCTCAGCACTGCTTGTCTTTTTCAGTACAGAACAATCCTTGTTCCTAGCCTGCCCTTTTAACGCAAAAAACTGGAAGAAGAAAGGGAAAGATATGAAGATGTGCTGAAAAGTCACCTGGAACTTAGCAGCAGTACAGTGTCTAAGAGGCCATGGGGCACGGGGTGTGGTTAGGGACTATGGCCTGAGCCACCTGCACTGGACAAGGCATGAGGTTTTGTCAGCGGTGTTTCCCTCTCAGGAAGATCGCAGGACAATAGCTCACCTCATTAACATGAGCCTATGGGAGGTACTTTCCCAATCTCCCAACATGAGGCCAGGACCTTTCTCCATAGGATGTGGCCACCGGCCACCACAGCCCCTCTCCTGCTCAACAGAGTCCAAGATCCCCAAGTACCTTTTATTACCGCCCCAAACTGTTCTCTCATTTCACTCTGGTTCAGGGTAAGATAAACAGGGGCTGCTGATCTTGGGGAGACACGGAAGAGAGAGCTTGGAAATGACCTAGGCCAAGATACTGAGTCCTGTCTTGATGCCTCAAAATGTCAGCATCAAATCTATAGCTTCCCAAGCCCTGGGAATGCCAGGAAGCAACCACACTTCAGAAGCAGTTGCTCAGAAGCCACTCAGACTCCCCAAGAAGGCCTTAGAGCAAAGTTTTCAAACAATTACAGTATTGCCCTTTATTGAAAGAATTATGATACACGTAAATCATGGAGAAATTCACACTACTCAGCCCAAGTTAGGACAAGGAAGACACTTAAATAAGGTTAACATTAGGATGAAGGTTTCGGTATTTAATGAAATTTCTCCTTTTAAAAAAGCCTGGGGCGGGCCAGGCACAGGGGCTCACGCCTATAATCCCAGCACTCTGGGAGGCCAAGGAGGGTGGATGGCCTGAGCTCACAAGTTTGAGACCAGCCTAAGCTAGAGGGAGACCCCACCTCTAAAAATAACTGGGTGTTGTGGTGGGTGCCTGTAGCCCCAACTACTCAGGAGGCTGAGGCAAGAGGATCGCTTGAGCCTAGGAGTCTGAGGTTATTGTGAGCTATGACACCACAGCACTCTACCAGGGACAACATAGTGAAACTCTGCCTCAAAAAAATGGAAAAAAGGGCGGCGCCTGTGACTCAAAGGGGTAGGGCACCGGCCCTATATGCCAAATGTGGCGGGTTCAAACCCAGCCCTGGCCAAAAACTGCAAAAAAAAAAAAAAGCCTCAGCCAAACAGAAAACCAATATAAAGGAAAATTATCTGATATAGACTGGTACTTAAGAACTCTAGAGCAGCAGTTCTCAACCTGCGGGTCAGGACCCACAGGAAATGTATTAAAGGGCCACGGCATTAAAAAGGTTGCGAACCACTGCTCTAGAGGAATAACTTAAGAGAAAAAAAAGAGAAAAGAAAAGGCAGCCAGGCACAGTGGCTCATGCCTGTAATCCCTGCACTTTAGGAGGCCAAGGTGGGAGGATCACTGGAGTCCAGGAGTTTGAGATCAGCCTGAGCAACATAGCAAGACCTCATCCCTACAAACAATAAAAAAAAAAACAAATTTAGCATGGTGTGGTGGCTGACACCGGCAGTCCCAGCTACTCAGGAGGAAGCTGAGGCAGGAGAATCACTTGAGCCCAGGAGCTTGGCACTGCAGTAAGCTAGGCTAACACTGCTGCACCTCAGCTGGGGCAACAGAGTGAGTTCCTACCTCACTAAGAAAAAGAAAAAAAGGAGAGGGGAGGGGAGGGGAGGCGGGGGAAGGGGAGGAAAGGAGAGGAGGGGGGGGGAAGGAAAGGGAGGGGAGGGAGGAACTGGATTTAGAAATAATACCTGTACACAAAATCAAAATGTTATCATATTCTTACACAACTTCAAACTTGAATTATGTCAATAATTTCACCCAAAAAGTGGGGGGGGGGCAATCAAAATGAACATGATATCAAAGCCCCTGCCCCACAGGAGCTGGAGGAGGCCCAGCAAGAGACCAACATAAAGAGGGAAATGATGATAGCAACAGCAATCGTCTCTTTCCTCTCAGGAGGAACTTTTCAGCTTACCTTCTGTCTCGCCCTCAAGACAGTCTTAGGGATGGAGTTTGGATACCTGATTATCTCTTATTTCATGCTCAGCAAGGTTAGGAACCTGCAGAAGGTCCCATCACCAGCAAGTGACTGTCTAGCATGAGAACCTCGGGCCATAGGAGGACCCAGCATCCTGGTCCATGAAGCAGTCCTCCCGAAGAACACCCAGAAGGCTTCCCCACAGATGTTCACGTCTCCCCCTCCTGAGCTGGTGGAACAGGGAACAGGTTACCAGCCTATTTCAGTGATTACTACCAGAACTGTACTTACCCTCACAGCATGAGGTTGGGGGATAAGAAAGCCACTTCTTCCTCTACCATCACCACAACAATAAAGAGTCACATGCTTCTCACCATGGGCCAGCCACGTTGGTTAGCTTGTTTTACTCTTACAACAGCCCTATGAGGAAGGTATGTCTATTAATACCCCCACTGTACAACTCAGTAAATAGCAAGGTGAAGTAATTTGCCCAAAGGCAAAGAGGTGGAAAACAGAGGGCCAGGAGCCAGGCAGTCTGAGGCCAGACGCTGGTCTCTGACCTGGAAGCCACACTGCCTTCCAGGAGACCCCAGACTAGGGGATTCGAGCCTGCTGTGGACCTGGGGGTGAGGGGTGGAGTGCAGAACCCCAACAGCTCACTGCTGACACCACACAAAGCTTTCTCGACTTTCAGATGCTTCCCAACTTCAGAAATAAGCAGGTCACCACCTTCCCCTCCTCGCTCCCCCTCCCCACCCCTTCCATTATTGAGTTACTGCAAGAGGACCATGTATTAAGGCAAACACTGCTTCGACATAACCTAATAAGCACCCGTCTCCCAGCATTCGGCAAGAATGAAAGCTACAGGGCACACATGCAAACTTGATTCTCAGACCAGGAGTGATTTCTGTGGCGATGTAATTCCATTGCCCACCTCACAAAGCACATCTTCTATCCATAAAACACAGAGCCTCCATCGGTCATACTCAGGAATGAAAGGCCCTGCCTCTCAACCCGGGTTTCAGGTGCAGCCACACTCCATCCGGTGACAGAAACTCAAGGCTAATCAATCTTCCTACCTAGAAACCACACAACACCAAGCACGCACACAGCAGTATGTCGAAAGGAGCATTACACCAGAGGCATACAATTGCCCCACATTCAAATCTGCTGGTTACTTATTTATTAGCCCCAAATTACCCTGGGTATTAAAGCATATGACCATTATGAACTACATTCGTTATTACACTGAATTTATGGCCAGACTCGACCGTTAACGGCTCAGACTCTACAGAAGATCTACAGACCCACACAGGAACCACCTCCGTGCAGCCGGGTTCCTGCACTGCTGGCAGGTTAAAGGCCAAACCCACAGCTTAAGATCCTGGCCCACTCACCTGGTAGCAGCAGAAGATGTGACCTTAGGACAGTGGTTCTCAACCCTGCTAATGCCATGGCCCTTTAATACAGTTCCTGTGGGTCACGACCCACGGGTTGAGAACCACTGCCTTAGGGCAAGAAGCCATTTAGCCCCTAAGAGAGAAGCTGAGAGCCAGGTTTCTGATCTCTGCTGATGACTCAGAAGAGGGCTGGCAATCATGGCTCACATGTTTTTGTGTGCCCCACAAATGAAGAAATCGTTTTCACATTCTTTAATGGTTAAAAAATAATAAACTACATGGAAGTCACATTTCAGAGTCCATAAATAGAAGTTAACTGGAATACAGCCACATCTACTGATTTGCGTGTTGTCACGCTACAACAGTGGGGTTTAGTGGTTACGGCAGTGACCAGGTGGCCTGTAATGTCTGGCCTTTACCAGAAAAGGTTTGCTGACCTCTGACTTAGAAGCAAGTGGCCAGAGCGCTGCTAAAAATAAGACCTCAAGGGCCAGGTACGGTGGCCCGCGCCTATAATCCTAGCACTCTGGGAGGCCAAAGCAGGTAGATTGTTTGAGCTCACGAGCTGGAGAACAGCCTAAGCAAGAGTGAGACTCAATCTCTAAAACTAGCTGGACATCATGGCAGGCACCTGTAGTCCCAGCTGTTGGGGAAGCTGAGGCAAGAGGATTGCTTTAGTCCAGGAGTTTGAGAGTTTGAGGTTGCTGTGAGGTTTAATGCCACGGCACTCTACCCAGGGTGACAGTGAGACTCTGTCTCAAAAAAAAACTCAAAAACCTAGGAGGAGCTCAGGAAGAAAATACAACTGGTTATCTCTTAAGGGGCTTCAATGGAGGCAGAAGAGACAACAGCAGAAAGCACTGTAGTTTCCCAGGGATATGGGAAAACCCTGTTTTTATCTAGCTTTGCTCTCCCCTGCACCCCTTTGTAACACCTGCCTTTTCTAACAGATAATAGGCTGGATTGGGGCGCAGTGATTCTGCTTGTCTTGTGGCTCCAATGCAACAGAAAATGAGGGCAGGGAAGACAGAATTAGCAGGAGTTTTCCCTGGAGTTCAGACTACTCCTTCCAATTTGCAGCTGGAAGCTGACAAAGAGTCAGTGAAGGACAGAAAGCCCATCCTAAGTCAGCAGCCTAGGGCCTCTCTGTGAGACGCGGAAGGAGGCACACAACAAGCTCGCTCCTGGATGGAGGATGGCTGAGGTGCGCTAGGAAGTCAGCTAGGAAGTGATTCCTTCTCCAAGGTGGTTTGTTGCTGTTGTTTTTAATAAGACGATTTAGGATTATCCTTGTCCTCCTCTCATTTTCTTTTCCACCTCTGGTAATCTGGGAACTGCTAGGACTGGGAATGTCAAGATTTGGCAAATAAAAATAAAGGATGACGGCTCGGCGCCTGGAGCTCAGTGGGTAGGGCGCTCACCACATACCCAGGGCTATCGGGTTTGAACCCAGCTTGGGATGGCAGTCATCCCATACGGGAATCAATGAAGATGCGCGGGTACAGGTAAGTGAGTGGGTCTCATAGGAAGAGGCAGCGTTGGCAGATTCCAGAGGCAAAACAGGCAGACCAGGAAGAGGAAAGCAAACAGAGTCCCTTGACACTTTATTTTTACATCCTGAGGACTAAGAATATCCTGGGTGATTTCTTGTATTAAGGAGCTCAGGCTCAGCGCCTGTGGCTCAAGCGGCTAAGGCGCCAGTCACATAACACCTGAGCTGGCGGGTTCGAATCCAGCCTGGGCCCGCCAAACAACAATGACGGCTGCAACCAAAAAATAGCCGGGTGTTGTGGCAGGCGCCTGTAGTCCCAGCTGCTTGGGAGGTAGAGGCAGAAGAATCGCTTGAACCCAGGTGTTGGAGGTTGCTATGAGCTGTGATGCCATGGCACTCTACACAGGGTGACAGCTTGAGGCTCTGTCTCAAAAAAAAAAAAAGAGCTCAGACTATCAGATGGATCCATTGGAGGGGTAGTTTCTAAGGAGGACTAGAGTGACTCCACAAACAAATACTTTAAGACTGCCCTATGATGGGGGGTGGGGGTGGCTGGCAAGTTCCCATCTATCCATACAGTGTCTGGGTATATGGGGTACATGGCGTACTTCCTGGGTGAAGGACTCAACTACAACTTGGACTTTACCTAATTGTATGTACCCTCACATTAACCTGAAATTGAAAAAAAAGACTACCCCTATGTACGTGGTAGAGCTTGAGAATAAGTGCCCCTCGTAAGATGCAAATTACTCAGGTGGCCCATAAGCGGACACTCCAGGTTTAGCCCTGAGGGCTTTAATTACACCTTTTTGCGTAGCGGACAGCTTTCATGGAGAAAGAGGTGAGGAGGACATGGAGAAGGGGAGTGGTGAAGACAGGCAGGTCTGGCACATTCAACCCTGGGGAGTAACAGATGAGATTGTGGAGCCTGGGACGGCCTGACCAGAGACCAGGGAGCAGGGGGTGACTTTGTAAGAGCAGAAGAACCTCCTGCAGGACCCCGCACTTGCTTCCTTGTTTAACTTGTTGCCCTGGCTGTCTTTACCACTTCACCTCTATTACTTTGTTACCTTTGCTTCCTATCAGTATCCTTGTATTGATTCTCAATAAAACCCGAGAGGGTAAAGGGCCTGTTTACTAACCTTTAGGGGACAGGAAAGGAGGTCGGAAGCTGCATCTCACCCCAGCTCCCAGACATGGTGGAAGAGTCACAAAAGGACGAACAGGAACACAAAAAGAAATAAAGGACAGACTTGCTTGGTCCAGCTTTCAGGATGCCAGCCAGGGACCCTTGGGAAAAGGGTCTCTGCAGTTCCTGGGGACGGTCAAGGCATGAAAAATCCCAGACAACAGAGAGAGTCAAGCTAAGAAAAGCCCAGGGTTTAGCCTTAGGAGGTCACTCAGGACTTTTAAGAGGACATCAGAAAAACCTATAATCAGATGAACGAATATGAATTATCTCATCACTACCTCAATCTCTTACTGGTCCTATTCTAGTCAGAATTTCTGTTGCTTATAATCACCTGGTCCTCCACATTCTGTTTATTTCTTTACTTCACCATCTCTCCCATGCCATTGTAGTGGCCCCTTCCTCTTTCAATTCAATCCCAACGTCAGAGGGAACTTTCTGAACTACTGATCCCCTCACGCCTCTTTGCAATTTAAAGTCCAGCAGGCCAGCCAGTCACCAGCAAATCCAGTACCGACTCCAAAAGTGGCATTCACAATGAGCCCTAGTAATGCCCCTCCGGACTTGCTTTCCATCTGTACAAAGGCTAGGGATTCCCAAATAGCCTACACCTCTGGGCCTCTGCACCAGCTGAACCCATTGCCTGGAAGGTGGTCTCCCACTCCCCGACACCCTTCTCTGACACTAGCATCTGCCCTCTCCTCTCCACACCATCCCTCCCTCTCCCTGAGGGCTACTGCTCCCTGACTTGGGTCACAACCACCCCACCCCCCAGCGGTCACGATCTTTATTTTTTTGTCATCACACTGATCATCTTCTTCTTGGCATGTCTATGTCTCTCTCTTGTTTATGGAAGTTCCATAAAATTGGACTTTACCTGCCTTGTTCACTACTGTCCCAGTGCCAAGAGGAGTGTCTCTGGCCAGAAAAGGCACGTCCTGTTACTGAATACGTGAACTACCAGCATGGCTCCCCTCTCACTGTGTGCACTGTGCTGCTCTCTGGTTAACACCCTATCACCCAGTCCAACTGTCACTTACCACTCTAACTGCTCTCCTGACTTCACTGTGAACTCTGAAGAATGGGACCCCATGTCTTATTCATCCTTGTATCCCAAACCCTGATACGCTGTAGATGCCCAGTGATGCCTGCCACATAATTTTTATAAAGAAGAGATGCAATTCCATTTTTTTAAAACGAACTGTTAATGCTTTATTATCATTAGCTTGCTTGTGATTGTTCAGGAAGAGAAAAGGATGTTGCAGTATCCGACTTTTCAAAGGTGGAAGAGCCCCTTATAAAAAAAGGAAATCAGAGAAGTTCCAGTGAGTCAAAGAACTACAAGACCTTAAAAAGGGAGGCCCATGCTGATTGGCCCAGCTACTGGGAGGCTGAGGCGGAAAGACCACTTGAGCCCAGAAGTTCAAGTCCAGCCTGAACAACATAGCAAGACAATATCTCTAATAAAAAAAAAAATTCTAAGTTAACATCAAATATTCTGGTTTTATATTTATAAACAGTTCAAATAATACAGAGATTTAAGAGATAGAAAATGAGTATCTTCACATAATCCTAAATAATCACTATTTGCATTTGATATATATTCTTCCTCTCAAAATAAATATATACAACGTTCCATAACATGTATTCATTTTATACAGACATATTAAAAATAGGATCACACTGTACAACTGATCTATAACTTTCACACAATTTCTTTGCCATCATTCCTTCACAATAAATGTTAAGCAGACCCTATCTTTTCAATGGTTTTATAATATTCCACTCTGTGGTTTTAGAGATAATTATTTCACTATCTCCCCACCCCTTTTTGTTTAGATACAAACTCTCACTCTGTCATCCCGGCTGGAGGACAGTGGCAGAACATATCTCACACCAACCTCAAACTCCTGGGGTTCAAGTGATCCAGCTGCCTCAGCCTCCCAAGTAGCTGGGACTACAGATGTGTACCACCAAACTTTTTTTCTTCCACATTTTTAGAGACAGGGTCCCACGAGGTTGCCTAAGCTGGTCTCAAACTCTTGGCCTCAAGGCCCACGCTGGTCTATAAGAGAGCTACAGATCTCAACAACAGAAAAAAAAAATTCTTTAGAATAAAAAACACCGCCACCAATCAGCATGGCATGAGATTTCATGCTGCCAGTATCTGTAGGGAAAAACTGTTCTTCATTAACACACTTTCAGTATAATCAACACTTTGAGCATCACAACTTTTAATTTTCTGAATATTCCGAAAATTCTCCCCTTCGTCTTAAACAGAGTCCACCAGACTCAAGTAGGACACTTCTCAAAGGTCACAATCAAAATTACAACATGCCCAGGGTCCTATTGTGCTGGATGATTAGTGCTGACCTTCTGAAACAAGAAGGGCAATTAGGGCTAAAGAACCAACTTAATAAGGTTTTTAAATGTGCCAGCCGTACTGTTTATCATCTCTCTCTCTCTCTCTCTAGAGCAGCAGTTCTCAACCTGTGGGTTGCAAGTCCTTTGGGGCTCCAACGACCCTTTCACAGGGATCACCTAAATACATCCTGCATATCAGATATTTACATTACATAACAGTAGCAAAATTACACTTATGAAGTGGCAACGAAAATAATTTTATGGTTGGAGGTCACCACAACACGAGGAACTGTCTTAAAGGGTCGTGGCATTAGGAAGGTTGAAAACCACTGCTCTAGAGGATGTCCCCTTCACTACTTTCCAACAGTTTATGCTGTCAGAGGCAAAATTAAACAGGTTAATTGTAAAAACTTTAAGAATAGGTGGAGCCTTGAGAGAATCACCTAGGTGAGCGATATATTTAAGTTGGATAAGGTGGCCTGAGAGTGAAGTAGTTAAGTTCTGGTGCACAGTCGTTGTGAAAACTAATTCAAGTGCCATCGTTAAGTCTGAATATGTGTCTTAAAATGGCTTGCAGATAGCTCTATCACGTCCTTGGGTGGAGAGATCTTGTTTTTGACACATAGAGGCAGGCAGCTGGCCGGCCGCCAAAGCAAACAGTGTGAGGAGGAGTGGAAGGGTGATCCCAGGTCTTCAGTCCAGTGTTTTTAAAAGAACACATCTACTGCGTTCCTTCATAGAAAGTGAGATAAACACCCAGCCACACAAGGATAGCACCACAAGTAAACAAGTCTTCCGCTGGCATTCTGCTTCTCCTAAAAAACACGTGCCACCAGTGTTCTTTCTTTCCTTTACTTAAACCTTCTGGAAACTCTCCAACTGGCCATCAGTTGTGCAGAGAGTTCTACCAGTCAGAACTCCCCACCTAGGCACATCCACTGAGAAAAACAAGTGTAACACGGCATGATGAAAAGACTGCTCTGCTAGTCAAGGTCAACAGATGGGCCGGTCGTGTGCCCTTCCTTGCTTGGTTTTCCATCCGTGTAAAAAGGGAGTAACACCTGGTTTTCTCTGGCAGAAGAGAGTGAGAGGATACCATACTATCACCAGACTGAACCCCTCACCCGGGCTTGGAACACTTGTAAACTGTGGCAGGACTGTCACGTCTGGCCCAGCCACAACAGAGGATCCTCGAAGGAGTCAGGTGAGAGAAGAGCTCAAGGACAAGTTTCCAACCCAACCACAGCAGGCTACATGCAGGAGCTTCACTGTCAGCTAGGAACAGCGAGGGCAATGGATTTTAAAGAATTTTAGCAGCAGAATCAGCCTTTGTCAGGGGAAACCTTATATACAATCCCAATATTCAAAAAAGAATTACATAAATTATAGTATTTATTATAAATATGAGACTATTCCTGCAAACACAACTTATATCCCAAAGGAAGCTTCTAACACATTTCTCTTTTATTTTGCCTTCATAATATACAGAAAATCCTGATGCACAGATCATTACTTGCAAATGGTATCCAACCTTTCACTTCAGCCTCTAGAATCCATCCAATTAAACAAATCCAGAGACCTGAAGGCAGAGCAATGGGAAATTTTTATTTTAAAGTTGACTTTATTTAGTATTAGTTGACTTTATTTAGTATTTTAAAGTTGTCATTTTTTATTAGGAAATGTGCAATTCAGAGGGAGTTGAAAAGTGGTTTCCTTGACCAGTTCAAACTTTTACTTCAGTAAGAAAACACTGTTAAAACATATAACATAAATGATGTTCAATAAGGTCAGCTCTAAAAATCCCCAGGTACTTGGTGCCAGGCTCTGAAAGATATTGACGCAAAAGTTCTAGAGTCAAACTTACTTGGCTTTGCGTATTAAGTTCACACTAAGTTTCAATGTCATCACTGACATTCTAAACAGCCTTTGTAAGCATGGTAAGAAAACAGCCTGTTATTGCTTAATGAAACTCCTTCAATTTATTTTTGAAAATTCAGCAGGACACACAAAGGAGGGACCACGTAACCTTTAAAAGATTTCAAACAACAGGGAGGTGCCCGTAGCTCAGTGGGTATGGTGCCAGCCACATATGCCGAAGCTGGCGGGTTCAAACCCAGGCCGGGCCAGCTAATCAACAATGACAACTGCAACAACAACAACAAAATAGCTGTGCATCGTGGCAGGCACTGTACTCCCAGCTACTTGGGAGACTGAGGCAAGAGACACCCTTAAGCACAAGAGTTTGAGGTTGCTGAGGGCAATGTAGTGAGACTGTCTCAAAAAAAAAAAAAAAAAGAGTGCAGGTTTATGAAAAAAATAAAATAAAATAAAGAAGAGAAAGAGAGAGAGAGATTGCAAACAACAGAGTTCCTTCGTCAATTAAAAAGAAAAAGTGATTGGGTGGCACCTGTGGTTCAGTGAGTAGGGCACCAGCCCCATATACCAAGGGTGGTGGGTTCAAAACTAGCCCCGGCCAAACTGCAACAACAACAACAAAAAAAAAAAGCTGGGCACTGTGGCAGGTACCTGTACTCCCAGCTACTCGGGAGGCTGAAGCAAGAGAATTGGCTAAGCCCAAGAGCTGGAGGCTGCTGTGAGCTGTGGCGCCACAGCACTCTACCGAGTATGACAAAGTGAGACTCTGTCTCTAAAAAATAAAAATTAAAAAAAAAGTGATTTATCATCTCCTTTGAAATATTTGTAGTTAAACTTCTCCTTTAGTGCTCAACTAACCATGGTATAATAAAGTAAACTCCTAAGAATCATTATCCACCTCATTATAGATAACTCATAAAAGAACTTAATATGCCATACATTTTGTATATTCCATGCGTAACCATTCTAAAAGACCATCTACCAAAAAGCAGAATTTGTATATGCAACACATGCAACTTTTTTTTTTTTTTTTGTAGAGACAGAGTCTCACTTTATGGCCCTCAGTAGAGTGCCATGGTATCACACAGCTCACAGCAACCTCCAACTCCTGGGCTTCAGCGATTCTCTTGCCTCAGCCTCCCGAGTAGCTGGGACTACAGGCGCCCACCACAACGCCCAGCTATTTTTTGGTTGCAGTTCAGCCGGGGCCGGGTTTGAACCCTCCACCCTCGGTATATGGGGCCGGCACCTTACCGACTGAGCCGCAGGCGCCACCCGCAACTTTTGTTAATAGCTACAATCATTCCACAATCTTTCCTGCCATTGTCCTCACAGTACTAGATACATTTTTCTTCACTTCTCCATGTGTCAAGCATTTGAAGTAACTGGTCTTACACTTGCCTGGGTAAACTCACCTAATGCAGGTGAAATGCTGACAGCCACACCATCCACAGTCCCGTGTAGGTGAGCGGTAAGAGCACATGTGATCCCGCTGCAAGACTGTCCCTCACAGGGGGAGCACCCCAGAGTCTTTTCCACACTGCATAGCTCTATGATGACACCAACTATTTTCACAGCAGGTTTTGAGGTGAGAACTTTGAGTCTGTAACTGCCTTTTCTGAATTAGACTGAAAATTGGTGATAGAATTCTAAGGAATATGGAAGGAAAGGTAAAAACGCGTGGTCTAAGAAAATGGGAGAAAGTATGGAAGACCTGTTATTTCCCAGAAGCAGAAATGATTAGAAAATGTGGATTGCCAGAGAGCTTCTGTCAGCTTAGCTCCTGCTTCATCCCTCCCTCAAGCCAAGCAACAAGTGCTGCTTCAAGGGCAGTAAGGTCCTCCAGCCCATTTCCCCCTTCTCATCCATTCATTAGTAATCTGATCATCTACAGATACAGTACATGTTGGATACCTACTCTGCAAGGCTCAGGTTTGGGCATATGCATGGTGTATGTTTTCATTAGCATAAATTTAATTGCATTTTTGAGACTTTGGCAGTATCTCTAAAGGTAACCTGAAGGTACCAAAAATGAATGAGCAGCGTCAGAACTAGGACTCATTTCTGTTAATTAAAACAGCACAGCACTTGGTAAATGTTAGCTATTATCACCACATTCAAATTCTCTGACTTATGCAAGCACACTTTGAGCTTCTGTGCACCAGGCAGGGTACAAAGACAAGGTCCAGTTCCTGCCCTCAAGAGGTTCAGAGGGAGAGCATGTAGCTGAATCCAACACACAGAAGACAAGGTGACCAACGCGAGCTAAAGCCGAGTGGCAGGACGGAGGACTAAAGGAACAGAAGAAGGCTGGGACTTACTACACTGCTGGTGTTGGGAAGGCTTCAGCAAATGGGGTACCTTTCTCTCTACAGAGCAGTGATTTTCAACCTGTCAGCCATGAAAGGATGTCAGGAATATTGTGAAAAATTTTGAAGATTAATTATTTTTGAAAGACCCAAGCACACATAAATATATTCTTTTTTCTACTTTTTTTTTGATCAACACAATTTAAGTGGGCCACAGAAGTTTAACTATAGATTCAAGTATGCCATGAGATTTTTTTTAAAAAAGGTTGAAAAACTACTTTAGAGGAAGCAAGAGCAAGGATGTCAGGAGACGCCAGGCAGCCAGGTGGAAGCAAAGGTCTAAAGGCAGAGGACACTGCTGAGTGTGGCTGAGACAGAGGAACACTGGCAGGGAGTGCTGGCCAGGCAGCTGGACGCAAGTACCCAGCCTTCCTCATCTGCAAAGTTAATATGAGTGGAGTCAACTGGCCTCAGAAGACACTTCAACTGTCTCTAGCTTTTCTTTTCTTTTTTTTTTTTTTTTTTTTTTTTTGTGGTTTTTGGCCGGGGCTGGGTTTGAACCCACCACCTACGGCATATGGGACCAGCGCCCTACTCCTTGAGCCACAGGCGCCTCCTGTCTCTAGCTTTTCAGAAAGGAGAGAGTGGCGCCTACAGCAAATCCCACATACCAGACTAAGTGATCTCAATGCATTCTCCCTGTGCTGGGCAGAAGGCTTGCCCAATATACATGTCATGTTCCTGTAGTCCAGGCATATGGCAGGGAGCTCCCAACACAAACCAACCACAATGCCGACTCAGCCATAAAAAAAGAGATAAATATAATACATGTCTCTGACTTGGCAGGAGCTAAGTTCCTCTAACATAACTTTTTCCATGTTTTTTTTTTTTTTTTTTTTAAGTACATCTAGGGCCACTCTGCTTCCAGGGAATTCAGGGTTTTAGCCAATTTGCTCAGAAGATAGTTGTGCAAATTTGTACTACCCCATGGGCCTGGGTTTTATAAGAGGTTGCAGGGGTGTGGAGATCTCCAGCTATAGCAAGGGAGAATTTTAGCAAAAAGCAGACCCCAGAGTCCACACAACAGATGACCTGCTCCTGCAGGTCAACTCACACTGGGCTCCACTCACCCAGCTCCTTAAGAGATGCAGGGCCCCAAATTTCCTCACTCCACTGACATGGTCTATTACATGCAAAGCACAGTGGAGAAGACGAAGGTGTGCAAGCCACAGCCTGTACCCTGCTCGTAGAGTGCCAGAGGACGAAAGACAACAACAAAGGATGGTAAAATACCCTGGATGCTGGTAGACCACAGAAAGTGAAGACCCAGTGTTCCCTCAGGGAACACTTCCTAAAGGAAGCAGCTTTAGAAAAAACATGGAGGTTTTGGCAGACGAAATAAATGGCAAAGATGGTACAGTCCCCTTTTCTGAGCACTTGCTATGTATGAAATACCCCTCAAAAACTGTACAAGAAATCAGCATGTACTGGGCAGGGGACCCCAGCAAGTAGGCTGACTTATCCAATGTCACACATATCACCTTGGTGGCACAGCCAAGATCCAAAGCCCTTGTTCTCTGCTAAGGAAAGCTTTCCTGGTAGAGGGAACAGTACAGGAAAGGGAACACATTTGGGAAGCCACAAGAATCCAATTTGTGGGATGGTTACCTTATAGAGCACTAGGCTATAAAGACGCACTGAGACCACACCGTGGGGACCTCAGGCAATGAGGCTGAGGATGCTGGGCTCACTGGCTGGGTGATGAAGTGGACAGGGAGGGCACTGGGGGCCTGGGAGTCCCAGGATGAAGTGTAGCAGCTAAGAATGACTCTGGCACCAGTCAGCCTGGATCTGAACCCCAGCCCCAAACACAAACCACTGTGTAATCCTGGACAAGGTACTTACCTTCTCTGGGCCTCCACTTCCTCATCCATTAAATGAGATTAAGAGAACTACCTACTTCACAGAATTATTGTGAAAATTAAATGAACTGCAAAACAGTAAGAACAGAGCCAGTCCACAAGAACAACTATGTAAGTACACTATTATCAGATAACAACAGTAATGGTGATGCCACAACTTCATTAACCAGATGAGACACAGTGGAGGTGGAAGATCAGCCACGAGGCTACTAAGGAAACCAGAAGAGGGAAGGATGGTAGTAGCTTCTGGGGTAGGGGGAAGGAGAAGGGGAAGGAAGACGGTTCACTGAGGCCTGCAGCCTGGGAGAAAGGCAGGGCTGCTGGAGTGGCTGCTCAGCCATAGAAGCACTGGACAAAGACCCAGGAAGATTCCTCACTGGACTCTACTCCTTACACATCCAGCTCCATTTCTCTAAGCCTCCATGATCCCATCTCTAAAACGACGCTCACAATCCTCAGCCTCGACTCTCAGCACTGTCATGATGCTCCAATAGGAGACTGTGAACTCGGCCAGAGTCTATTTCAGGCACAAAGCACTCTATAGATAGAAGCCATGAGGCACAAGAGGGAGCTGTGACAAGGGCCTAGCCTTGAGAAATGAGCCAGAGAGAGAGAAACTTGTCCACGATGTTCCCAGACAGCAACAGCCAGGGTCAGTTTCTAACATCCTCACCCTGCATGGCTGCAGGCTGCTCCCAGCCCAGGGTGTCCAACACCCAAGCTTGCCACAGCACTGAGGGGCAGAACAGGTGAAGGGTCTGGTTCAAGGGGCAGCCCTCGAGCATGGAGAATTCACCATTCCACCATTCACATGACCAATAAAGGAAGTACACAGAAAGGTAATAACAACTAGCTCTATCTTCCCCAGCTCTCCACTTATAATGTTATAAAAGTCTGTGAACAGATCCATAAAGGTTTGGAGGCATGGAGGGTAACTAGCCTGCAGCAGGAAGCACCCCAACAGTTCGCCTTCGGCTGTAGCCAAATACCTGTTTACATTTCCTACATAATCTTGCCACTCATTGAATAAAACTTCCCATAGAAACTCATCTTTTTAATGTCCAGTATAGTCTACATAGCCCAGACCCTAAGAGCAGCAGCTCAAATACCCTACATAATTTTAGGGGAAAATTCCTCAAATTCCCCCACATAAATTTTTTTAATTTTAGCTTCAGTAGGAACTCAGGACGTCCAGCCTGAAGTCTCAGGCAGGCCCCACATCTCCCCTGTCACATCGCTCACCACCATGGACTGGACCTTAACACAACCCCACACGCACAAGCCTGGGGTTGTCATTCTTCTCTGAACCCCCACCACCCAACCCAGACCCTGGCCCAGAAGGTCTTGAAATTTCACAGCATCTTCTGGAACCCAAAGACGGGGAAAGCCCACAGGCAAAACCCCTCCGATTACTCACATTTCGCCTCACTCAGAAAAGACTTGCAACACAGCAGCACCTCAGGTAGTCAAGACTACCTGGTTTGGTTTTCTAAGATCAAAAGAAAGGGCTAATGTAGGTTTGACATCTTAGTTTTTGTCTTGTTTGCTACAGGTTCTGGGAATAGTAAAAGTCCTTATTACTCCCTAAAACATAGTTACTAAAACTTAAAAACACTCCGGAATAGCGCCTTCTCCCTTCGACCAACTTTTTTGGCTGACTTTCAACAGTTTTAAAGCTGATAAACTGGAGGAAGCCTTTATTTAAAGAAAGGAGAAAAAAAAAAACTAAGTAAACAGTTCCCAGTGTTCTCTAAGAAATTAGACTCTAAGAACACAATCTGTCCACACAAGGATAAATGCAGTTTTATTAAAGAAAACACAACGGCTTTACAAACACTGTACACTGTACACACGAAAACTCAAACACAAAATTCAAAAGGGTCCCGGGGGGGGGGGGGGAAGACTACCATGGCTTTGCTCAAAAACTGAACTACGAGGCAGCCTGTGCTGGAGTCTGAGAGGCTCCTGCTTTGTCTTTCCAAGGGAATTGCTCTTACTTTCCATCAAATGCAGCTCAAGGAGAGGACCACAAATCATGCAGTACAGTTAACTGTGATTGTTCTCAGAATAATTTTATTGAAGAAACAATCAACTGAACTACCTATAATCTACGAAACCAAGCCCCTGGCACCAAATGCAGTAAAGTCCTCAAATATGACTAGAGTTTCATGTTACTTCAAATATAGACCTGAAATCACACATGAGGGAGCAAAAGCAACAGTGTTTTAAGTGACTGACCAACTCCATCTAAATACCCCACACTTTTCATCCCAGGAAGAGAGAAATCAAATGAGTCAAGAAGTACAATTTCTAGAAATCCCCTATTCCCAGGAAAAAAACCTTATAACATCAATGTGGTTTTCAAGAATACTAGCAGAAACTAAGATAAATGCAAAACTTACTTCCAGGGTCAGGGCACAGGGGCTCACACCTGTAATACCAGCACTCTGGGAGGCTGAGGCTGCTACACTGCTTGAGCTCAGGAGTTTGAGACCAGCCCAAGCAAGAGTGAGACTTCATCTCCACTAAAAAAAAAAAAAAAAAAGAAAGAAAGAAAGAAAAAGTAGCCTGCATTTATGGCAGGCACCTATCGTCCCAGCTACTTGGGAGGCTGAGGCAAAAGGATCACTTGAGCCCAAGAATTTGAGGTTGCTATGAGCGATGATGTCATGGCACTCTACCCAGGATAGAGTGAGACTCCGTCTCAAAAGCAAACTTACTTCCACTACACTCCACAGATAAAACATCAGCTTTTTGTTTGTAATGCATTGTACATTTATAATGTGGTCTTACTATTTGAGCCTTTTTTTAGCACCTGGATGTTAAGAGTTATAAAAATGAGTGAAGATTCTATTCCTGGCCATAAAGAGCTCTGAAGTTGGGTATCTGTACCTAAAATGAAAGGGTTTAAATGGGTGGCGCTAGTTTCTCTAAGAGATCTTAGGTATAGAAAAAAAATCCAAAGTACTCTGCAGAAATATGTTCTTTCCCTAATTAAAAGAAAAATTAATACCAGAATGATCTAAATAAAAAAGGGAAACGCTGCTAAACACCAAGCAGTGGCTTGGATGCACAACATTATTTTCAAAGGGCCTGAGGGATTCATTTTTCATTCTGAATTCACACAAAACAAATTCATGTCTTATACATCGAAACGTCCCCAAGCCCATCCTTGAACTAATGCTTCCCAAAAAGACCACACAATAATCTCCAATGACAGTCGGAATGGAACTGGGATCCAAGTCCAGACAATTCTACACGTCACTGATCTTCAACTAGAACAAAGGCCTCTGCTTACCAAAATTTCATTCATTCAAGATGTATTGATTGAATACCTCCATACCAGGGATTTTCTAGGCACTGAGCAATTACACTGGTAAGTAAAACAGACATGGAACCTTCCCTGGTGAGTCTTATAATGCAGTGAGCAGATGAAATAATAAACGAGTTTCATTGTGAGATACAGATCAACAAGGGGAAAGCCTCTCTGAATATAAAACCCTACAAAAGACAAAACTTTCAAAATATCCATTACAAATGCTAGTGTGACTATTACCGAAAAATGTTCTGATGTGCTAGCATATACAATTCAGAAAAGGTTTAAAAAAAATTTTTTTAATGAGGCTAAGCTAATCTATAAACTTAATGCTACCCCAACAAAAATAGCTTCTGGAATTTCCTTAACCAGACGAGCTGTTTCTAAAATTCACTAAATAAATAAACTGATGAGAAAGGCCAGAGGGAAAAAAAATTCTTCAAAAGAAAAGCAATGAGAAATAGGTAGCTGTACTAGATATCAAAATGCATTACAGAGCTATAGAAATTAACACAACAGGCTCGGCACCTGTGGCTCAAGCAGCTAAGGTGCCAGCCACATACACCTAAGCTGGCAGGTTCGAATCCAACCTGGGCCTGCAAAACAATGACAGCTGCAACCAAAAAAATAGCTGGGCGTGGTGGCGGGCGCTTGTTGTCCCAGCTACTTGGGAGGCTGAGGCAGAAGAATCACTTGAGCCCAGGAGTTGGAGGTTGCTGCGAGCTGTGATGCCATGGCACTTTACCAAGGGCGACAGCTGAGGCTCTGTCTCAAAAATAAAAAAGAAAGAAAGAAATTAACACAACAGATAGATGAAGGAACATACATGAATTTAGTATGTGGACACAAAGAGAAATCAGTGAGAAAAGATAAATAGTGTTGAAACAAGTGACCGGTCATTTGGTCTCGATCCCTACCTCACTCCTTAGCTATCCCAAACAAATTCCAGACATATCCAACTATGTAAAATAGACTATGATTTCATTTTTAAGTGTAAGACTTTTTTCCCAGTAATTTCAGAAAAGGGAAGCCTTCAGTGTACAAATGACAAACTTAGAAACCATAAAAGAAAAATGGATATATCTGACAATTTCTACATGAAAAAGTTATATAATTAAGAGGGTCAAAAGGCCAATGACAAACCTGAAGTTTCCCTGAGGTATCTTTGTAACAACACTTCTCAAATTTTAGTGAGCATACGAATCACCTGGAATCCTACTAAAATGAAGGCTGTAGTTCAGGAGGCCTGGGATGGAGTGTCAGATTCTGCATTTCTAACAGGCTCCCAGGACATGCCAGGTGGCAAAATTCTACAGAACTTTTCTAGTAGAAAAAGAGTAGAAAGGGCTAGAACTGAATGAGTCTCATACACCTCCTAAGAATCATCTGTTAAGGTTTCTGAACACTCAGGCGATCCTGATTTAGGAGATCCCTGGTGAATGACAGGAATATTTTCTTTTTCAATTCCTGAATGAAACATATTTAGCCTGGTTTGAAAACCAGTGGATGAGATCACTGGATCCCCTTCTGCTCTATCTGTGCTCTGAAAACTGCAGAGAGACCTATCTGATGTGGAGATTTAAAACCATTCCTTTATCATCTCAGACCCTGTACCTAACCCCCTCATCTACCCCATCACCTTTCCCCAGCCTTGTCCTAACACATTCTTATCCCACAAAATAGGCTGAGAAAAACGGGAGATCATAGCAAGAGAGCGATGTGGTTCATGGCTTTATTCTCTGACTCCATGATCCTCGGCTCTCAGTCCCAACTTCCCTCACTTGCAAAAACCAGGTTGTTGTGAAGGATAAAAGAGTTAACCCACTGAAAAAGCTTTGTGGATTGTAAAGCATCACATGAACATGTTATTTTTTATTATGACTGGAAACTTATTAGAGTCTGAACCTCTCACATCCATGTCTCAAGAACGTTCTGCCTCTTCCCCATTTCCCAGGCCCCTCTCAATTTAAAAGAAGAAAAAAAAAACTCCACATTTTCACTTTCTAAATATACAGACTGAACTTTAAGAACAAAACAGGTAAAACATGTCTTATCAAGCCTAAACTGAAAACAGCTGCAAATGTATAAAAGATACCAACAGATAGTGCTTCTGTGGTATGTCTGTGAATGAACCTGTTCGGGTTCTCAACCTCCCCCACACACACACAAAAAATTATATCCCTTATATCTTAAATAATTCTGCTGTTATTTCAAATCTTTGCATCTCATCTAAATCTTCATCCCTACTTACTGACACCGCCATCCCACCCCCATCTGGGGAACAGTGGAAGAAGCTGACTTTTTGTTTGACACCATCCACTTGGGCACATGTTGTATTGGTCTCTCCCAGAAAAGCATTTGCTATTTAATCCACTTACTAATAAAATCCTCAGAATTTCGAAGGTTCCCTGGCAGAGGAAGCATTAGCATGTGCACTTTATATTTATCAGTTTTATCATGGGGAAGCACTTGCCAAAGGGACTGAGAGCACACCTTCTGCATTCTCAGAGTTGGGAGGGGAGGAGATGAAGGGTGGAGCCACCAGATAGGTCACTCAGGTCTAATGACACACCTGGCTTGCCTCTTTCCAGGTGCTCAGCCAACCAGAACTCTTCAGTGCCCCCAGGCACAACTGGGAAAATTCCTCACCTGCCAGGCTTAAACCCAGCACCAAACAGCCTAAATCTACCAGGTACACAGGGCAGCAGAAAGGCCTACGGCCATAAAATATTCTAATCTGAGACATGGTAGGAAAGTAACCCTCTTGTTGCTCCTCAATTAGCCAGACAGTCCAGAGACCAAAACAATGCTCCCCTGGATCGAACACATACTGGAGAACAGGGTCCAGGATGGCGCTCCCTGCTTCAGGGAGCAGAAAGCCCCAGCAGGAGACACGTGCTACCAAACTGAGCTGCCTCTGCTGAATGGGGCCCTCTCCAGCACACCATACGAGGCTTATTTCCCAACAATCTAGTTGGCCAGAGACCATTTGGTTTCAATTAACATAAACCCATTCCCACTAACCTAAGGGGAGAAAAAAGCTAAGGGAATATGAGTTCATTATAAGGCCAAGGAGTCCATCAGAAGACCCCAGAATCAGAACGGCAGCCAGCCCTCAGGAGGGATGGAAACCAGGAAATGGAAAACCATCAGAAAATGAGACTATTCCCAAGGACCTTTATCTCATCTTCCACACAGCTATGTTGTGCTTGTCTAAAAAGCAGTTTTATTCATACTTCTCTGTACTCTTGGGTCCAACATCTACTCCCCAGTTAGAGGCTCCCTGAACTACAGTGTGCGCATCAAAGATAAACTAGGATTGCTGTCTCAATCCCAAATATTCAGGAGACAGAATTTAACTCAGCCTGGGTCAAATGTCTCTCCTTTGATCCAAACATCAGAGAAGAGGTGGGTGTGCTGGTCTCACTATAGAAAATATCTACCTGTCTTGCACAATTACAAAAAATAACAATATGAATGACAAAAGCTAAATGAACTCTGACCTTTGTCAAAGCCACAAGGTTTTCCAAAGGTATCCTGTCTTCTTATCATCACTCCAAGGAAGTGCAGCTCTATAGCCAGATCCTCAAAAAATAAACATCTTTGTAGCTTGCCTGTTGGTTGCTTGGGTTAGAGAAGAAAGCATTTTGCTGTTATCAAAGAGGAATTTATTTCTGGTTCTTGCTTTTTTCAGGGTTCTCAATGGGAGTCTTGCCTTGGAAGGGGCAGAACCTGGCTGATCCATGTTAAGTGTCCCGCACGCATGAAAGGCAAGGGTCAGGGAGACACAGGCACACAGAACAGAACACACAAACAGAACTTGCGCCTTCTGGGGCAGACTCAGAAAATAAAGCAATCTGCCAACCACACGAAGAATCTGTTCAGTGTAAAGGTTAAGTAAGGGCCCTACCTACAAAGGCCATTGGGTTTTTCTTCATGTGGCCCCAAAGAGTCCATCACTCTGGGTCTATTTCACCTAAGGCCACAAACACATTCCTCACAGATCATGGGCTGTTCTGTGTGGTTGCTAATAAGATCATCTGTTACAGTAGGCTTACAAATCCATTTACATTGATTTTAATTAATGAATCAATCCCTGGCCCTGAACAACTCGGTCCAGAGACAGTAAGCAATTCAAGATTCATTCTCTAATCCCAGTCTGCAATCTACATAAAAAAGAAGTTAACTCTTAGATCAATGAAAGACAAATAAAAATAATTGGATTTGCACCTCTCACAACATAAGAAAAAAAAAATCTCTTCCAAGTTTAGACAGGGACTCTTCACGTTAATAAGAGGAATATATTTTCACAGTAATTTCCAAACAAATGCACCTAAAACTAAGGGGCTTTTATATCAGCCTGAAATCTGGAAAACCATGGTCAAAAATGATGAATCCCAGTCCAACCTTTAAAATTAAAATAAGCCCAACTTCCTTAACAGCTTATCAGCCTTTAGTTCAGTCTGAAGTTGAACCGAAAATTACCCATACACAAAATACAAATGACAAGCAAGAATGAAGTGGCACTTGCCAGCCTGGCTGTGCGCTGAATTGGCCATGCCTCATTAAAAAGCCAGGCAAACTTTTGCATTCACTTTTATTTTATTCTTTCCAAAGGCTGAAACAGAATTTGACCTTTCTGAGCTGCTGCCAGCTATGAATTGAAAATAAGCTCCATTTAAAAGACAGCATCAATATCTAACTGCTCATCATCTCAAATTTCCCTTCCATCTCTCTCGGTGTCTTTTCACAACGCCTGGTCTACCCTGCTCTATTTTTAGACTTCTATCAGAATGTCCAGCGACTCCAGACAAACCTAAAGGGGGGGTGGAGGTCTCGTTTCAGTCTCATTTTCTCAAATCCCACACCTAGCTAACACCAATTAGTGTAGGAAAGGAACATTCGAGTTCATAAATGAAACTGAGTCACACTCAATTTTAATTTTTTTTCAAAGATCAAAAAAGCCCGTAAAATTGAGCGTTCACCAGTAAGCGTAAGGCAACAGTGAGTCCCAAGTCCACGTACACAGAACCACCACCCCAAGTCTGCTGTGACTCGGGAGCATATACACAGTGGGCGCTGCTCGAAAGGAGAAAAATAAATGCAAGTTGCAGCAGACACAATGTAAATGGGGAGGCTACTTCCTTATGTCTCTGCTACTCTCCAAAATATTTGCTAAAACAACTACCAAATTGATTTTGTAGTTGGGGAGACCAGCTTGAAACACTACAAAAAGAAGACATGTACACACACACAGAGACCCTGTGTGTACGGAAGTAAACTGCAAGCAGAGACAGACAAGCGCCTGGCGGCAGGCTGTGTCCGTTCGTTCTCTCTTCTTTCCTGTCTCTTCTCTCCTCTCTCAACTGATAGAACAACAAAAGAAGTTGATCCTGCAACTATACATATGGAATCCAGAGCTTTCTGCCTAGCATCTGCTTGCGTGCCCCCAAGTTTCAGGATTCACTGGAACACTAAAGTCCCTTGAAACCTTTGCCATGTGTTGGCTGGGCACTTCCCGGGACCCAGCCTGCTGCCCTTCCCGGTCAAGCTGTACGGGGCTGTGCGGGCTGTACTCAGCAGTGCAGAGTGTGCCAGCGCTGCCTGACGTTCAGACGAAGACCACAAATTATAAACAGTTTCAGTAAATTGACTCGAGTGCCTTTGTTCCTCAGACATACATCTTCCTACCGTGTACAAAGGCAGGCAGCAGAACCTAACCACCAACGCAGCTACAGCCAGGACTGGGAAAGGAAGTTATTGAAGCCTGGATTTCCTGCTTTTGCTTGTAGCCAAGAACTATGAGGCTTGTAGTGGTTTCAGGAACTGACTCATCTCATGATTCATGGATAAAATACTGCTTTTAATATGTTTCTGACCCTAAGTCTCAGGAACTTCAAAACCAACCTCAACCTATGCTTCACTCTTATTTGCAAATGAATATTCATAGCAAAACAAACAGGAGGACATCAGTTGCTGAAACAAGGAACACATCACGCTAATCACAGGGAAAAGCAGAATGTGGATATCACATGGGAAGCAGTCATCAAAGCTTAATCCACAGGCTGTGACTTGACAGCATCCAAACCTCCCAAAAGGGGATAACAGGTGGGATAAGGTTTATTTTTAGATGTCATTCCTCTAGATATAAAAATAGATTTAGCATAGCAATATTTTAATTCAGGCCCATCTGGGGTTATGACTGAATATCCTAGATGTACAGGAGCACGTAGCTAGAGATTAACCATTACAGCTACCAACCGAGTAGAGCTCAGAATAAGCTGACCAATGAATATCAGGGAATAAAGGACTTGCATTGGAACTCATTCTTCTCAAATCATCCTCTGCTGGAAGACTGCATGTCTGTATTTCCACCATCCTCTGACGGGCTTTCTCTCTCCCTGTGTACACATATACAGGCACGCATGTGCAAGCACACATGCACACACAGCCCAGTACTTAAGAGCAAAGCTCTCTAAAAGTACCCGATGTCTGGAGCTGGCACCTCTGGCTGCACCCCATGACATCCCCACAGATTTATTCCTTACGGAAAGGTCCCCACAAGGGAAAAGTTTCAAGCCTCTCTTGCCCCACAGATCCTTGGGTGCCCCCACCGCCACATGGATCAGTTTTAGGGATGTCTTTCAAAAGCATTTACAAGTTTCAACACAAGCCGAGTAGCACAGAGGGAGAGGGAAAAACAAGGACACAAAAACCCAGGCCGTTGTGGGGATGGTGGGGGTGGAGGACGCTGTAAGAACAGTTGACCAGGCAAGGCCAAAGTGCAGGGGCTGGCTGGCAGGCGCTGCGCGGCTGGGCTACTCCAGCAGATTTACTGACATGACGTCAGTGGCTCCCGTCCAGCTTTTTCTTTGGTAGCTTTTACCACTTGCCTCCTGAAGCCTCCACTATATTCGGGAGCCACAGGACCATAATGAAAATTCCCTTTGTGAAACTGAGTTTACCTCGGGGCATGGAGGTCTGCCTTGTGAATGACAGGGCTCTTCCCCCTGCTCTTGGAGCCCGTGGAGGAAAGGGGAGGGAATAATCCCCTACAATACTGTACTTTCCTTAATACAGAGGAACCATTAAAAGAAGCTCGCTGCTTTAAAAAAAAAAAAAAAGGCCGGGGTGGGGGTGAGGGGCATAAAATGGACTCCAAAATTTCATAAGCCAGGATGACTGGTTAATTTCTCAGTGGTTTCAGGAAGGATGGTAATTTTAAGACTACTCTCTCATGCCGCTGTGAGGCTGTGTTGGCTGGACTCTGAATGCATACAGCTTTGTTTCACCAACAAAGCAAAAAAGTACTTCTGAAGCTGAAACTCCAGGCCTGAATGGAACCTCTGAAGAAAGCATTATAAGCATATCTTTAAAATGAGCCCCTTTTTTACTCCCCCTAAGTGCATATTCTGTGATGTACCAGCATGGGCATAAAACAATTTCCAAGAAGCAAAGGCAGGAATTACTAAAAATAAGTTTAATAGCAGACTTGTTAAACAAAAAACACTCATCTGGGACTTACAGGCTTACTATCAGACCCTACAGCGGCACAACAATAGCTGTGTTCCGACAAGGACACCAATGTATTAATCTGCCTGAATCTACAAATCTTTAACTTTTGCCTATTTATAAAAATAATGGTTAGCAATAAATTCTTTAAATGACTAAGACATTAAATATACCCTATTTTAAACACTTTGGAGGAAATTACAAAGCTGGATTCAACTGGTATTTGTTGAAACAGGTGTGTGTAAATGGCCCCAAAAATATCATCAAAATGTAGCTTACAGTCTGAACGGCTTACAGCAGTAATAAGACAAGGAATCTCTCGTGTCCTGGTTAGGTATACATAATAGAAGAACAACCTACTGGGTAGACAAGAGTGATGGCACTGTCTTCTGTGAAGCCTAAATTAAAGTGAGCTGTGGCAAGTCAAATCACGAACTGTCCACTGGTAATCCTTTCTCTTTGGTCTTTTCCCCTTTTCCTTTCCTTTTTTTTTTTTTTTTTTTTTGAGACAATGTCCTACTTTGCAGCCTCAGCTATAGTGCCGCGGTGTCAGCCTAGCTCACAGCAACCTCAAACTCCCAGGTTCAAGGGATCCTCCTGACTCAGCCTCCAGAGTAGCTGGGATTTACAGGTACCTGCCACAACGCTCACCAGCTAACTTTATTTTTTAGTAGAGACAGGGTTTCCCTCTTGAGCTCCTGAGTTCAAGCAATCCTCTTGTCTCCGCCTCCCCAAGTGCTCGATTACAGGCCTGAGCCATCACCCTCAGCCAGTTTGGTCTTTTTCTTAAGGGTAGAAAAGGCAATATGACAAGAACAAGCGTGGAAGTAGCAAATGAGAGGCAAAGGGCCAGGCATGAGACAAGCGCACAATCAAAGATCTGATATGGTCAAGGATCCATTTCCAAAGGTGGGCGGGAGATTATTCAACAGAAGGGGGTGGAGAGGAGCAGAGGACCTAGCACACACATTGTAGTCGTGGAATACCATTTCCCACTACAAAGAACCCAAAACTCTGCAGAAATGATTCATTCTACAAGCAATTTTGGAACTTTTGCTGGAATGGCCATCAGAGCTGTTGTATAGGGTCTGACAATTAAGTTTGCAAATTTGTCCTAGAAAAAGTACTCTAAAGGACGGACTAGGCACAGCACCAGTGCATACTTCCCAAGGGGAGGTCACTGAAGGTGACACAGTGATGTTCAGCAATGAGGTATGTAGCACTTTTGCTAGGATGAGTTCTTGAACTTAACTGTCAGACCTCAAATAGACCAGATTAACCAAATAGTTGAGAGAACACTGCTCAAAAAAAGATGGAAGGAGAGAATTGGAATGGTGCCACTTTGCAAAGTCCTCATGAAATAACTGATAAAGACAGGGACCATGGATCAATGGTGCTAATATCACAAAGGGACAACTGGCCGTTATGCCTCCTACTAGAATACTCATTATGAAATATTACTGTCAAAAAAACAAAAATATTGGGCGGCGCCTGTGGCTCAGTGAGTAGGGCGCCGGCCCCATATGCCGAAGGTGGCGGGTTCAAACCCAGCCCCAGCCAAACTGCAACAAAAAAATAGCCGGGCGTTGTGGCGGGCGCCTGTAGTCCCAGCTACTTGGGAGGCTGAGGCAAGAGAATCACACAAGCCCAAGAGTTAGAGGTTGCTGTGAGCCGTGTGACGCCACGGCACTCTACCCGAGGGCGGTACAGTGAGACTCTGTCTCTACAAAAAATAAATAAATAAATAAAATATTTAAACCTAAATTAAATTGAAATTCCCATTTGCAGGAAATACAGAGGATAAGGGAACAGGATAAACAGCACCATAGAGATGCAACTGCAAAATCCAGAATGACAGAAAATCTGCAATTGAAACAATGGAGCTTTTATGGCAAATCAATTACAAGAGAGAAAAAAAGGCGGGGAGGAGAGATCTTTTGTGTGTGTGGTTTTTGGCCGGGGCTGGGTTTGAACCCGCCACCTCCGCATATGGGACCAGCGCCCTACTCCTTGAGCCACAGGCGCTGCCCAAAGGGAGGAGAGATCTTTAAAGAGCTTTAAAGAAACACAGAAAGGAACTATAACCTGTTGATCTTGTGTGAACCCTGATGGGAACAAACTATGAGAAAGCGTTTGTGAGACAAAGAAATTTGAACAGTAACTAGGTATTTGATACTAAGGAATTACTACTGTTAAAGTGCTAGTGTAATAATATTTTAGCTGTTTTTTTTTTTTAATAGAATCAATGCTGAAAAATTTACTGATGAGATGGGATAACACCCAGGATTGCTTCCAAATAAGCCGGTGGGAGAGGAGCCAGGAGTTTAGAAGAAAATAAGAATAGCCGTGAGTTGATGATTGCTGCTGAGTAATGACGGGTACAGGGAAGGGCACTGCTCATACTGTACTGAAACTTACTACAATAAAAGCACTGAAAATCTACAATAAAATGAAAATAAGACATTGAGCCTGACCCCATCCTTTAAAAAGAAAGATGTGGGGCAGCGCCTGTGGCTCAAGGAGTAGGGCACCAGCCCCATATGCCGGAGGTGGCAGGTTCAAACCTGGCCCCTGCCAAAAACGGCAACATAAATAAATAAAAATTAAGTGTTTAATAAAAAAAAAAAAAAAAGAAAGAAAGATGCTATGTAAGAGGTACCTGGCACTCTAATTCACAGCTACTAAATGATGGTAGTCACAATAAGAATAGTCAGCAGTTAACATGTATGAGACACTTCTGTACCAGAAGCTGTGCTAAGCTTCATTCAACCCACACTAACCTGTTAGGAAGGCCCTACCATGTCCATTTCACAGGTAAGCAAACTGGGATTCAGAAAGGTTAAAAAGGTTGCTCAAGGTCAAACAGATAAGTCAAGTACAGGAAATGGGTGTAATTCCACAAGTTCATAACCATAATGAGAAGGAGAATGAGTTATGTCTTTTCAAAATAGTAACAACTCTGAGGCGTGCTGGCAACTTTATACGCCAAAAGATTCAATCCAGTGTTAAAGAGAGCAGAAGCAATGCTTTTCTGATGACCATTTTTGGTGAAACCCTGGGTGGGAACTGCAGAGACGGGAGTCTCTGATCCCAAAATGATAAGAGGAAAAAGGGTGAAAAGTGGAGGGGGGAAGGGCGCGTGAGTGTGTTTTGGACTGAGACAAGGAATAATATAAAATAAGAAAGCAAAAGAGAAACTGCCTGAAGAAAGAGGGAGAAAAAAACAACAGAGCAGGAAATCCACCAAGAAGGGAAGCTGGGAAAAAAGCTTGAAACCAAACCCAGAGGAGGAAGATGAAAAAGTAAATAAATGAGCTCCTGTCCGACTCGTCCACTTCAGTTGGGAGGAAGCCCTCAGGCCTGAGAACTGGAGGGTGAAGGCAGAAGACCTCCAAATGGGCCGGGCGACCATACAGAGGCTCACTGTGGGCCATGCACTGTATTAATTTAAGCTCACACCCACAGAAGTACTGTTATTTTCTCCATTGTGTAGATGAGAAAACAGAGGCTTTGAGAAAATAAATACAGTAACTTACTCAAGACCACACAGCCAATAAGCAGAACTGGGCCTGAAACCAGGACCTGACCTCTAAGCTGTGCTTTTAGGCTATTCTGCTAAATCCATCAAGTGTACAGGTAGAGAGAGCAACACCACAACAGCCAACAGCAGAAAGACCTGCATGGAATTTTAAAAATGTATGAAGATTAAGATGGGGGCAGCTGCGTACTAGGAAGAAGCACAAGCCCCAGAAACTGGCAATCAAGACCACAACACATTTTGGCTCAGGTCACCAAAATTAGGTGGGTAGGAAGAAGAGAGTCTCAACCAGCCCACTCTCCCTCCATGTCAAAGACCGATACCAACCCCATTAGCAGCCCCATCACAAAGCCCCAATTTCTTCTTCAGAGGCCATTAGGAAGTTAACTCTCTCCTACCCATCACATGTCACAAGCCAAGGAAAATTTTTAGCAGGACACTTGGGTAAGAAACTCACTCCATCTTGCAGGTTCCCAAGCACTCCCATTATCAAGGAATGAAGTCAAGGTCACCTGCCTAAACAGTCATGAAGCCATTTCCATATCCAGGCCTTCAGGGTGGTTGTGGTGGGGGCCTAACTTATTCTGACTGACTGCCAACAAAGCACATTCCAAAGCAAAACCAGATAAACTGGCAGGTCTGGCTCCAAGCCTCCAAATCACATCAGCCCCCACCCACCCACCCACCTATGGAGCAAATGACACCCCCCCCACACCAGCAGTCTCAAAGATTGCTATAACCAGTCAGGGCATGAGGGACCCTAATTCCTACAGTTTTGGAGAGCGAAAACCTCAAAGGAGAGGTGAACTTTGTAATTTTCCAACAAGACCAATGATGGGGGTAAGACAAATCCCCTCTGAAAGGTTCAACTTGGTCACACTGAACTTTTTAAGACCTTAGCCACATTTGTATTGAAGACAGAGTAAAAAGGGCCACCAAGAAAACAAAGTGTCGTGTCCCCTCTTTTCTGGGCAAATACACTGAATGAGGAGAAGCCTACCTTTGTTTCAATGTCACCAACTACCTGAACTCCATTCAAAAGACACGGTAAGACCCAACAGGTGACTTAATATGTAGTCTTTTGTTCACCTGACAGCAGTAGTCACAAAAATCTAGAAACTGATTTCAAATTTTGGCTGTGTGACCTTACGCAGATTACTAAACCTCTCTGAGCTTCACCTTCCTCAACTACAAACAGAGCTCTTAAGTTTCAATTGATGCTGAAGAATGGGCTTAAGACATCACCTGGCCTCTCCGACTTCCCTTCCTATCCAAACTCTCCCACAGAGGCCCAGGAATTTGTGGAATTAAAAGAAGGGTTATACAGTGAACTCAGTTGCACTGCTCCTTCACAAAACCTGGCTCTGAGAGAAGAGCCCAAGGGTTAGGGTGGGATAGCTCAGATAACAAAGCGGTTCTCCAGGACTTGTCCACCTGAAGGCTCCCAGGCTCCTACATTTTATCTCTCTAAGGCTTTAGCACAAAAACAGGCTAGAGGGGCAGAGGGCCTCCAGCATAACGTTCCCCGAAAGGGAAACCAAAGATTTTCAAGTGATTTACCCAAAGTAGCAGAGAAAGCCAACAGCAGACAAAGGCTTCTCTACAAAGCCTGCCGTCCATGCCAGTTGTAAGTGAAGGAACCAAGATCCTAGCACATGAGGACTCCCACAACCAGGGATTTTCAATGAGCATGCCGTAGCACACCAGTGTGCCATTAGAGGATCTTAGCCGGGATGCAAAATTTTTTTTTTTTTTTTTTTTTGGCCAGGGCTGGGTTTGAACCCGCCACCTCCGGCATATGGGACCGGCGCCCTACTCCTTGAGCCACAGGCTTTTTTTTTTTTAATTTTTTTTTTTTTTTTTTAATTTCAGCTTGCTTGTTCATTCTTCTTTGTTTGAAGTACTCTTTTTTTTTGTTGTTGTTCATTTTCTTTCTTCTTTTTTTAAATGTTCTTCCTCTGGCGATGCTCTGTCCCATTGCCTCCCCAGTAGCTGGAATTACAGATGCCCACCACAACGTCTGGCTGGTTTTGATGTTAGTAGAGACGGGGTCTACTCTGGCTCACTGCTGCTCATACTGGTCACGAACCTCTGAGCTCAGGCAATCCACCCGCCTCGGCCTCGCACAGCGTCTGCAGGCGTGAGCCACCACGTCCGGCAGATGTGATGCAAAATTTTTAAAGATGATTAATTATTTTCTTAAGAAATTCAAAGCACAGTAAGTATATTCTTTTTACTTTTTTTTTTGATCAACATAATTTAAGTGTGCTGTGGAAGCTTAACTATAAGTTCAAGTGTGCCATGAAACAAAAAAAAGTTGAAAAACACTGCTCAAAATCCCTCTTCTAGTGAATCACCTCCACAAGGAAATAGTTCCCTTACTGAGCTTTCTTTTTTTTTTTTTTTGTAGAGACAGAGTCTCACTGTACCGCCCTCAGGTAGAGTGCCGTGGCGTCACACAGCTCACAGCAACCTCTAACTCTTGGGCTTACGCGATTCTCCTGCCTCAGCCTCCCGAGCAGCTGGGACTACAGGCGCCCGCCACAACGCCCGGCTTTTTTTTGTTGTTGTTGTTGCAGTTTGGCCGGGGCTGGGTTTGAACCCAGCCACCCTCGGCATATGGGGCCGGCGCCCTACTCACTGAGCCACAGGCGCCGCCCCCTTACTGAGCTTTCAATGACAAAGTCTAGAGGCCTCTGTTTTAGCTAGAACTGAAAGATACTATATTAGACCAAACACCTCTCTCCTGCCCAAAGTCACTGCGTAAGGCACATAATAAAATAACTACATAGTGGTATCAAAAGAACCATGGGGAACTAAACAGGTTGTAACAATGACTTCTGGTTTTAGGTAAAGTACTATAATTTCTTTTAAAATGTCTACATTTCCACCCAATTTTCCCTGCCTTATGTATTTAGGTGCATCATAGGACATCATTAAATAGTCTGCCCCAATAACAAAGGTGAGTTTGGAACCTAAAGAATGCCAAGAAAGCAGGTTCACAGGGGTCCTCAAACTTTCTAAACAGGGGGCCAGTTCCCTGTCCCTCAGACTGTTGGAGGACCAGACTATAGTTTAAAAAAAAAACTATGAACAAATTCCTATGCGCACTGCACATATCTTATTTTGAAGTAAAAAAACAAAACGGGAACAAATACAATCATAACGCCTCATGTGGCCTGCGGGGCCACAGTTTGAGGACCCCTGTAATCTAAAATATAATCTGAAATCTCCAAATTCCATACAGCACAAACCTTTTAGAATCCCACTAGGAAAAACTTGTTTCTAAATTAAACTTTGTTGGTCTAAAAGGAAATGAACCAGTGCTGAATCATTCTTATGAATGATGAGAAATCTTTTAAAAAAAATACTTATGAATTGATCCACAGAACTTCACAAGGTTTGAAATAATTTGGTTGAAATAATACAAGTTTGTAGACAAAGGTATTTTTCTGAAATTCCCCTCATTGAGGTTCTGGTCTCAGAAACAGCCTGGGACAATCCTTCAAGAATAATACTGCCACAAGCTTAGGCTTCCTGCCTAGGATTTTCTCTCTATTCTGCTTAACAGGAGTCTGCTCAACAGTTTCCTATTAGCAGGTTGGTTATATAATTTATTACCCAAACTGGGACATTTTGAGAGTAAAAGAAGATGCTATTAAGGATTATGCCAAAACAACAAGTATAAACCAGTGGGTGACACCTGTGGCTCAGCAAGTAGGGCGCTGGCCCCATATACCGAGGGTGGCAGGATCGAACCTGGCCCCGGCCAAACGGCAACAAAAAAATAGCCGGGTGTTGAGAAGGGCGCCTGTAGTCCCAGCTACTGCGGAGGCTGAGGCAAGAGAATCAAGCCCAAGAGCTGGAGGTTGCTGTGAGCTGTGATGCCACAGCACTGTACTGAGGGCGACAAAATGAGACTCTGTCTCTAAAAAAATAAATAAAAATAATTTAAAAAAAACAAGAAGTATAAACCAGGACTATACCAGACAGATACATAGCCACGAGAAACAATAAAGGACAACCCTTCAGAAAATACAAATGGATAAAACTGCCACCAACAGACATTGTGAGGAAGGCAGTCAGGATCTGGTGGCAAGACACAGGAACAAAAAAGACTAAGTTAAAATTAAGAAAAAACTGTGTAGAGCAAAACCTAAAGCTCAAGGTGTATCAATTAAACTGACTCTGGGTTCATTTTTTTCTGCCATCTTAAGTCAATTGACTAATCAGATTCAAGGCTTGATTTGTGGCCGCACATGCCTTCCAGGCGTCTCTTCTTCATTATCGCAGACCTTTATGATGTAGTTCTTGGATTAAAGGATAAGCCACAAAAATAGGTAACAGGGTAAGCATTTCTCATTAGGCAGCAAGTCACTGCACACTACGGAAACTCATGCTTTCTAAAGTAAAGTAGTCTTTCATTTTATACGTCTAATGGACATCTTTAAAAAGAACTATATGTGTTTTCCTGGCTCCTCACTAAAATCAATAAACTAGTTCAAACATAAACTCTTCTCAGTAGGTCTGAATCAGTCTTAATCACTGGACTACCAAAAAAAAAATATATATATATATACACATGTACAGACAGAGTGCTGGGAATACCATGGTGGACACAGCAAAACGCTGTTCAGTGTGACAGCCAGATTTGGGTTTGTTTTTTGTTGTTGTTGCAGTTTGGCTGGGGCTGGGTTTGAACTCGCCACCCTAGGTATATGGGGCCAGCACTCCACTCACTGAGCCACAGGTTTGTTTGTTTTTTTTAATGATATATACTTCACATGCCATAAAATTCACCCTTTTAAAGTATGTAATTCAAGTGATTTTAGGAGGATCACATGGTTGTGAATCAGAGTTTTTAAATCTATCTTCCTTGTTAACTGTTTGTCTGCTTCTAAAAGCTTCTCTTCCCAATCAGACTAAGCTCCACAACATCTTATAATTTTTTAATTTAGAACTGAGAAACCAGACTAACTAACATGCTGTTCTGTTCATAGTGCTTGACAGACAACAGGAAAAGATGTCAATAAAATGCAGGTGGTCCCTGGCCTAGGCTTACACAAAGCAATCTTAACTGCTCAGACCAGTCGCCGGGAGTGACCCCAATCTAAAAACACAGGGACTGACACACCCTCGAGTACAGCTGGGAATCTGAGCAGCGCAGGACTGGTTTAGGGCAGCTGGTTTTGAAAACAAAAGTTTCTACCCACCAACTTCCAGAAAGGATTCAGCTCCTCCACCCAAGAAGTACCTAGAGTTAAAACACTGAACTTGGGTTAACAAACATCCTCTTAAGTATGCAAAGAGAGGAGCTACCATTTATCTGAATACACTTAAGATCCAGAGAAAGGGAGTCCTATGAGAACAGTAAAGATTTAATTCTGGAGCTCGGAGTACCTGAAGGAACAGGATGGCCCAGGTTTGAAAAGCGGTCGCACCTGCAGCTCTGGCCTCCTGCTCCAGCACTTGGTACTCCAAGTAGTTAACATCACCCCCATTTTCCAGGTGACAAAACCGAGGGCACAAAGAAGCTAAGGAGCCCAACAGGGACAGCAAAGTTACCCCACCTGCCTGCCACCTGAAACTCTGTGCCCTCAGCACCCCAGTGGGGAATAATTTACTCAATGGTTTTGCCAGCAGGCCGAAGACTCTAAGCATCAATTTCACTATGAAAAGATGAGTTACCCACAACCACCTTAGAAGAAATGTTGAACCCAACCCCAATGTTAAGAGTGTGGCTTTCAAGCAACAACCTAAGGAAAAGGTTTTTCTTTGGGACAGATGAGGTTGCACCATGCTACGCACATTTTGAACTATTTCCTTTTAATTTGTACTACCATTTGACAAGAAATGACCGCAAATATTTACTGATGCATTTTCTCCACTTCATGAATAAGGGAAGTGGGTTTCAAATCAGTTAATGGTCAAGCGCTTCATGAGATTGCCTCGGCCTCTCCTGGATTTCAATCCTTTTGCCTGAGACCAGAAGTCTGATTTTTTTTTAATTTATTTATTTTTATTAAACCATAGCTGTGTACATTAGTATGATCGTGGGGCACCATACACTTGGTTCATAGATCGTCTGACACATTTTCATCACATTAGTTAACATAGCTTTTGTAGCATTTTCTTAGTTATTTTGCTAAGACTTTTACATTCCACATTTACTAGGATTCACATATACCTTTGTAAGATGCACCGCACGTGTAATCCCATTAATCCCCCTCCTTCCCCCTCCCTCCCCTCCCTTTCCTCTTTCTCCCTATTCTTAGGTTGTAACTGGGTTATAGCTTTCATGTGAAGGTCCTACATTAGTTTCATAACAAGGGTGAGTACATTGGGTACTTTTTCTTCCATTCTTGAGACACTTTACTAAGAAGAATATGTTCCAGCTCCATCCATGTAAACATGAAAGAGGTAAAGTCTCCATCTTTCTTTAAGGCTGCATAATATTCCATGGTGTACATATACCAATCCAGCAACATATCAAACAAATCATACATCATGACCAAGTCGGTTTTATCCCAGGGTCTCAAGGCTGGTTCAATATACGTAAATCTATAAATGTAATTCAGCACATAAACAAATTAAAAAACAAAGACCATATGATTCTCTCAATCGATGCAGAAAAAGCTTTTGATAACATCCAACATCAATTCATGATCAGAACACTTAAGAAAATTGGTATAGAAGGGACATTTCTTAAACTGATAGAGGCCATCTACAGCAAACCCACAGCCAATATCATATTAAATGGAGTTAAATTGGAATCATTTCCACTTAGATCTGGAACCAGACAAGGCTGCCCATTGTCTCCATTGCTCAGAAGTCTGATTCTTCTAAGTAAATGCCTCAGCCTGAGTGTTCCTCACGATTCTCTGTCCAGCTGACTTGGCAGAAAATCCTTAAAGATCTGCTATACACAGATACCATCTAAAGTTGCTATTGACTGAGCACTTACTATACTATGCATATCTGGTACATGCTAAGTACTCTATCAAAATTTATGGAGCTGGAACGAGGCTTGTAGAGAGGAAGTAATCTGTTCAAGGCCACACTAGCACTGAGTGGAGCCAAGCTGAGCCAAGGTGTGTCCAACTCCAAATCTCTGCTTTTAAACCCACATTATTCTGCCTCATTTTTCCAAACTAAACTCAGAAACAGACTACTCTTCATATCGATCCGTTCCTTCCTTCCTTTTTGTTCCCCTTCAATTCATTGCTGAAATCCGTACTAGCCCGTTATTGGCAATAAACCGTCTCTATCGATATGCAAGGGTTGGTGGAGTTCATTACACAGGAGGATATTTCAGTTTGTTTTCTAACAGCCAAGCCCCACTCTAGCCCCAAATGACACATCTGGCAAAAACCTTGCAGCTCCTTCAAGGCCCAACTCCAACATCTTTTCCCCTACGAAGCTTTTTTCAGTCCCAAACACCTGACAATGAGGCTCTTTGGATACCACTGAATTTTCTCCCTCATTCCAGTATTACACAAGGAAGTCTACACTCCTAAAAAATACAAACATGTAAAAAAATCCCACTCTCTCAAAGCAACCACTGTCAATAATGTATAATCTCCCAGATCTCTCCCTTTTGGCTAGAGATGCAAACGTGCTGTTTCAACATTTCACCAACTCGAAGACATCACTGACGGTAAGATGCAACACATTTAAAAAAAAAAAAAAAAAACTACTGCCAAATAAACGATGCCAGAATTCTTCCTCATCACTTAGAAATGATATTTTATACATACTGAAATGTTTATCCTGTATCAATCTTGTGCATGTATAAAAAGGAATATATGAGCTAAATAACTTGGGTAAGATATACCTAAAACAACTTCTCAGAGTGATCAGCATCCATGCAAGTCCACACACCAGCAGTTCTCAACCTGTGGGTTGAGACCCCTTTGTAACTATGAAAATACATCGCACCATTAGAAAGGTCGAGAACCACTGCCCTGCACTACCACTCTCTGTGACAAGGGCATTCTTAGGAACATTCATGCTGGGGGGGAGAAGGGGCCTCCTTTCCAGCGCCTTCACCCCACAGCAGGGCTTTTCAACCTTTTTTATCTCATGGCACACTTGAACCTATAGTTAAGCTTCCATGGCACACTTAAATTACATTGATCCAAAAAAGAGTTTTTTAAAAAAAAAAAAAAAAAAAAAGAATGTATTTACTGCGCTTTGAGCCTCTTTGGAAAATAATTAATGATCTTTAAAAATTTTCCCAGCACACCAATTGAAAATCACAACTCTACAGACTTTGATGAATATATGCAACATCGAAGGTCATGACCACCACCTAGCCTGCCATGATTGTCAAACATGTCCCAATTTCAAAAATGTGCAAGTATGTAAAAAAATGTGCACCTTAGAATTCATGAAATAGGATATACACAGCCTTCTCACTGGATTGTGATTACTTCTTTACATGTCTGTTTCCCTTCCTAAACCGTAAACTTCTTAGGGTAGGGGAATTTTACTGATCGCCATTCACTGGCCACCTTTTCCTAATATCCAGCTCCCTGGCACACAGTAGCACCTGTAAATGTTTAAATGCTCAGTAGCAAGTAGCAGCTCTATGAAAACCAGGAGCATCTGGATTTCAAAGTGCCCAAGGTGCTGGGAGGAAAAAAAGACAGGAAAGAATGAAAAGTATGGTGGTTTATTTACAGGTCCATCTCTGGAACGCCATCAGGATCACCCTTCCTACCCCCTCATTCTCCAATGTCAAGGGATACCAAGTGAGGAACTCCAAGAACATTCCCACTACTCATAAAGCAAAACCTCTGCAAGCAGCAAGAACAGAACTCAGTCTTCTAACCCCTCACCAAAAGGCCTGACGCACACCTCCACAATCACATCTGGAAACAACTGGTAAGCTCCCCAGGGGTGAGTAACAGATGAACGTTCAGCACAGAGAAGGTGGTTCTGGTTCATTTTACTGCTTCCCCTGCATGGAAAGGTGAGACCTTATTTGGGGCAGGCTTACTTTTAAAACCAAGAAAATCTTAGTGAATTCCATAAAGATTCAGTCTATGTTCCTGAGTTCCCTGCCTCACAAATAGAAGGTAGAAAAATCAATCACATTAGGAATTAGAAGAGGTGACCAAATTTAATCTGGTTCTATCTGAGGATAAAAATTAGAATATCTAGAGCAATGGTTCCCGGCCAAGAGCAGATACTAGAAATAGTATCCTTTTAGAAACACTGTAACACTGCCCCTAGTCCAACTGTCCCCCAGTCCAAGTCTCCCCAGAGCTAGTACCCAGGCCGTAAAAGCTCTACAGAGGATACGATGCCAATGTGAAGGTGGGAACCACTGATACCTAAGACAGGCTCTCTGGGGCTGGAGTAGGGGCAGGGCACAGTGAGTCCCAGCACCTGGGAGGTGTAACACTTGCTGGTGTAATCCCAGCACTTGGGAGGCCAAGGTAGGTGAATTGCCGGAGCTCACAGGTTCAAGACCAGCCTGAGCAAGAGCGAGACCTCATCTCTAACAATAGCCGGGCGCTGTGGCAGGAGCCTATAGCCTCATCTACTTGGGAGGCTAAGGCATGACAATCGCTTAAGCCCAGGAGTTTGAGGTTGCTGTGAGCTGTGACACCATGCCACTCTACCAAGGTCTCCAAAAAAAGAAGCTGACTTGTGTGTCAGTCAGATCCATCCTGAATTAGCCATGTAAATGAATCCATGTTTCCTGAATTACAGACCCAAAAGTTAAAAGGTGAGGGGCCTGGAAAGGTGAGTGAGAATCCACAGGCCAGGGGCGCTGGAAGAGGGACAGTCTTGTCCTAGCTTCCTCAGTGCCTGACACATATCAAGAACACAAGTATATCCTGAAGGAGATTTCATGGGTCATGCACACCACCCAACTCCCACTGAGCCACCTATTGTGTGCATGCTCAAGCCCTCTTGATGCATCAGTGTAAGAGGATTGATTTAGTTTTGCTTTGGCTCCACTGGACACCTGAATGATATTCTAGAGGCCTTCCCCACTTCAACAATCCCCATACATAAAGGAAGCCACCTCCAAATCACAGATGGCACATTCCCTGATTTCAAGTTATGCAGAAGTTAATCGTTTTTGCATCTTATGCTTCAGGTAAAATTTAAAGGTGAAAGGAAATTAGGAAAGTATTCAGCTGCCTAACAAAACTAGAATATTTTCATCAAAAGAAGAAAAAACAATATCAACCTTACCTCTTCGACATTTAAAACAAAAGCAAGCTTTGAAATAAAAGAATTTCTTGGCTCTCCCAATTTGAAATGCCATTAATGCTATTAAGTATATGTGTTCTATTTTTCTCTCAATGACAATACTTGAGAGTCTTCCAACTGCCCCAGATTTCAAGATGGGGGCTGACAGCTCCTTCAGCTGATGGGGCTCTTTCTAACTCTCACCACCATTGTCTCCGAAAGGCTTTGAGATGAAAAGGCAGCCAGGGAGAAAGGATTGAAAAAAGATTCCACCAAAGGAAGCATCGGCTCACAATGGTTTCAGAATCAGTTAGCCCTGAAGACACCCCCAGCCACAGAGCGATGGGTGATCTGAAAATGAAGCATATCAAAATGCTATTGATAAGCTAAATTACCAGTCAGCTTATCTGAGGCCCACATCCGCCATATGGTGCCCCAACTTCTGCCGCCTGTTGCTGCCACAACAATAGACACGCCTACCCAGAAAGCACGATGGGACAGAAACCCAGCAGCGGCGGCACGTAGGGCAGCCACTGTGTTTACATTGTATTTTGTGCCATTAGCTTTGCGCCTCCCCTGTCCCAGTAGGGGTCTGAAACACACACACATTTAATGTCACAAATCTGTGTTACCTGCAGAATGCAAAGTGAGCACGCTGCATGGATGGGAGAGATCAGGTGAACAGAGAGAAAACCAGATGTCAACTTCAGAACCGGAGCTGCCTGGTGGGAGAGGGCAAGTCAGGCAGGCTCCCAGCTAGAGCTGCAACCAGACAATGCGCTTTTCTCAAAACACTCGGGCGGGCGGGCCTCGGGGAGTGGCTATTTAAAACACTTGGCTCCTTTTATTGCACCACCATGGGAGTGAATTCGGTTCTTAAGTGCCAGAGCAAATGAAGTCATTTGGTTTCCGCGGGCTCTCTGCATTTCAGCAGCAGGAGTAAGCCTGGACAAAAGTCGGAAGACCTATCTAAGTTGTTCTCTCTTACAATTAAAACTGAGTCCCAGAGGATTCGGCACTTGGGCTTCATTAACTTTTTTTGTCTTTGAAAAGCTACGAAAGGACGTAGAAAAGTCAAAGGATCTTGGCCACTGGAATAAACGCTGTCAGAGAGGACTCCCCTGGCAAAATACCATCAAGTCAGGGTGGAAAGAAGGAACTGATAAGACAATCACCTTGTAAAGGTGAATATAAAAGACAATCACCTTGCTGGTTAATATAAAAGATTAACAGTGATTTTCATCAAATGAATCATGTGCTGTTTCTTTCTACTCAAAAGACTTTCCTGTCTTTGCTTAGTAATAAAGTATTCATGTATTACAGTTTACTATCTATTAGAGAAAAGACTGGTTTTCAAAGAGAACTCAGCAGCATGCAGTATCGGGTTATGCAAAAATGCACAAGAAGCAGCAGGTCTGGATAAAATGCAAAGTGAAAAAAGGCAAAGAGTATCTGTCTTAACATTCAGATGGAATGAACTCTTACAGAAAGGCACCCATTTCATTTCCCCCAATTTACCCATACCTAACCAGACAATATTTGTGGATGAACTTCTCAAATTTTCTTAAACATTCTCCGTTTAAGAAAAAAAACTCCTTTCAAGTTAAATTGAGATTGCACTTGAACACCATCCAAGAGCGGAGCTGAACTGAATTATGATAATTAGAAAGCTGTGCCTATAAAAAAAAAAAAAGGCAGCACAGTTGACGCTTTTTTTATAAAAAGTTCATGCCAGAGAATGTAAGTTCAATATGTTCTCACATAATTAACATTTCCCACCATTAGCAGCAGTTTTTCAGTTTATGTATCAGTAAAAACAACAGCACTCCTCATTGTCATATATCCCCAGTCAACTGTGTTCCAGTCACTTTACACGTACATCTAAACCTGTCAGATGCAAGGAGAATGCTCCCCTGAAGATGACGGAGACTTAAGTTGTTCATCAATAAGCTGGCTTTTCTTTTGAACCCATTTTCCAGGGCCCTGTCCCTTCAAATTAAAACTGCTAATGAAATCCTAAGACAGAGTCTTAAAAACTAATGGGAATCATGAAAAAGGGCAGAGAGCACGGCAGCAGAATAAGTTGAAACAACAGGGGTTGGGAGAGGGGCGGGCAACACAGTCCTCCCTTGGCCTGCCACGAAAGTAGAAAAAAAAAAAAAACGGCCTCTTATAGTACCCACCCCCAAACACACACACACACACACACACACACACCATTATCCAAGCTGAAGATGGACCAGGGCGGTTCACAGTTAGCCAGGACTCCCAGACTATGGAAAGTATTTTTTTGAGAATCCTCCCAACTATGCAAAAAGTCATAGACAAAAAAAAGAACTTAGGAGTAGTGAGTAACCCATCCTGTAAGAAACACTGTCTAGAAAACCCACCCACGAGGGCATCCCATTTGCTTTGACTAAAATAAAAATACATATTTATTCTGCACCCTTACAAAGCCTGGTATCTGAATAAATGGTCAAATTTTAATTCCAATTTCAAATACAGAACAGGGTCAAGGAAGCTTATAATGTAAATCTTACAGACTGAGGATTCAATAGTTCACAGCTTGAAACAAAACAAAACCCACAGAAAAACAGTCCAAATATTTAGATCCAAATGTTCTAGCATGCCACAAACTACCCAAAGGGAGGACCAGAATGTCCACAGTCACCACAACTTTCTCTGTAGAACTGCAACACAACAGGGTCTGAATTAGACAATCACCTGTCAAAAAGCCCAATCCTGAAAAATTAGGTGCTTAGGATGTGCCTGAATTTTATCACCTTTGTGAACACGAAAATTTTTCACTGATGTTCAAACACGATTTGGGATCTAATTTAAATATCTTTATAGGTCATCTGTGCCTTCTACGGATAAAATTAAGAAAAAGTAATCACACAGTTATAAAAGATTGTGCCAGCCATTCGTCAGTCCCCAAGTTAGCCCAGCAGTGCAGGCTAAGTTTATCAAAGGGGAATAAGCCTTATACTTTCCCTGCTGAGTTCAAAAGTAGGACATAAGCACTGTGCAGTTCCAGTCACTGAACTCCAAAGGAGAAGCTGTAATGCCTGCATTTAACAGAAAGGTTGGCTCAGATATTCTTGTAGTTCTACAGAGAAAGTTGGGACACTTGCTTTGGCCTGTATTTTTCAGTCTTTGGAGAAAACACACCCCTAAAAGTTTTTTTGTTTGTTTGTTTGTTTGCAGTTTTGGCTGGGGCCGGGCTTGAAACTGCCACCCCCAGTATATGGGGCTGGCACCCTACTCCTTGAGCCACAGGTGCTACTCCAACCCCTAAAAGTTTTATCACTCAATGGATTCAACCTCTAAACACAACTTTCACTCAGAAATATACAGGCTGGGGCGGCGCATTTGGCTCAGTCGGTAAGGCGCCGGCCCCATATACCGAGGGTGGTGGGTTCAAACCCGGCTCCGGCTGAACTGCAATCAAAAAAATAGCTGGGCGTTGTGGCGGGCGCCTGAAGTCCCAGCTACTCGGGAGGCTGAGGCAAGAGAATTGCTTAAGCCCAGGAGTTGGAGGTTGCTGTGAGCCGTGTGACGCCACAGCACTCTACCGAGGGCCATAAAGTGAGACTCTGTCTCTACAAAAAAAAAAAAAAAAAAAAGAAATATACAGGCTGTACCAAAGAAATGTATACACATTTTAAGAAAGGAAAAAACTGTATCAAAATTGTGATACTCAGTATATGTCAATAGCAAATGATGAATACAGGTCACCCTGAGCACCTTTTACAATTACAAAAACTGTGACTTGAATGTTACAGATGTAATACAGTTTTTTTCCCTTTCTTAAAATCTGCATAAATTTTTCCACCCTCTGTATAAAATAATTTTTCCTCTCACAATCTCTTTATTGGGAACAAAAAAAAGTGCCTAAAATATATGTTTAAAATATTGTCTGTATGTGAATATGGTCAATTTTTAAATCCACCAGATCATACAGTTATTTGCACCAATCTTTTAATTGATAAGACACCACAGTTTTCATGTGCAGGTAGTGTAATTACGCTATTAATAATAACCATGAGATTAGAAAGACAAGTAATCCCACGGATGTGCAGGTTCTTGTATGACCACCATGTGTAAGAGATCAATCCATTTCAGAAGCAAATGACCTTAAAACACCGTTCCTGGCACAGTTCCTATCTTCAAAGGTCTATTTAACATTTGGCATCTATGTTCTCTAGACTGCTCACTTTACATACTTTTCCGCTGAAATGTGTCGACAAATACAATCTAAATATGGTTGATACACTGTAAGTATATTCTTCCCAAATTTCTCCTGTAAGAAATCCCTCACACTTGCTGCTCTGTATTGTCAGAACCAACAGAACTCAAAATTGTTTATAAATTGCTGAAGCTCAAGCAGGAAAACACTTGAACATTATTTTTCCTCCTGAGTTATCTGTCCTTTTTCTAATAAAAGGAAATGCCAGTCTCCAAAGTGAGAATACGAATATGTAATTCTTACTGTACAAAGCAAATGGTGGGGGAGGAAATGAGAAGGGGAGGAGGAAGCTGATTCCCCCCAGACTACCCTTCCAAACCAGCCCTTATGTGTAATTAGCTTGCTGCTGGGGCCTAGGCATATTGTACCACAATGCAAGGAAGAGCCTCTCAGTGAGAAATTCGTTTCAGTCTGGCTCAAACTAAGCTAGGACATCCTCCTTCTTTAAATTAAATTTCATTAAGTATATGTTGTGGTGAGTCCTAGTTTTTGTTTTGGGAAAAGAAAGGAGAAAAAAAAAAACCCTCCATAATCTCTCTCAGGCATGTTCCCTGGAGCTCATTACTTTATAAAGAATCACACAGAAGGAATTTACACAAAGATTGTTTCTTATAATTTTTTTTACTCGTATTGTCAAGGCAAAGAGTCACACTGATTTTGTTTGAAACATGTTTTTAAAAAATTCTAATACTCCCCCCTAAAAATGCAGATCCAATTTTTTTACTTACCACTCAAGTTAAAATAAAATGGTCTGCCTTGGCACTTACACCATCAGCTAGAACTGGTAATAGATACAGCTTATCAGTTCATTTTCTTCTACCAACTATAAATAAAAGAATTGTAAACTCTGTTTAAAAGCTGAAACCTGAGAGTTCAGCACATAATAACACATACAAAGAAATACTAAACAAAAATATCTGTGACCATTTATGGAAATAGTGAGATTAGAAAAATAAGCCTTTACCCCCCAAAATAATCAACAATTCAAAAGCGCACCGTTGACAACATTTGTCTTTCCTGCATCACTTTGTAATTAGTTCTACTATTTCCTTCTAAAGAGGAAAGACTCTTACAAAGTTAGATCCAAGTCTGGCCCTTATATGCATTCATATGCGCTTAGGCCCAAAGATCCTGCTATTTACAGAAGGGCACAAACCCAACAGTGAAAGGATGGATGAAGCACCCTGTTCCCCAACCTCTGCCTCAGAGTATGCCAGCAGAGAAGCCCCACCAGGTAAGAGACTGGCATGATCCCTACATGCTGCAGAGAAAGGGGCCCTCTCCCAGCTCCCTGGGGAGTGGACCACTTCCCCCTGAAGGGAAGGAGGTGTCTATGCAAGTAACCCCTGCAGGTACTCAGCACACCCCAAGCAATCAGACCTCCTGAACTTCCAAAACAATCCAAGTGGAGGAGGGTGGAGAGAAAGAAACTTGTGATTGCCATGAACTGACAGTGTTCTGTCCCTTCGCAATATCTGTAGCATTTTTATTTATTTTTTTACTATTAATATTTTCAAATCTGACAGGCTTTACAGACCTGAGCTCCTTCCAAGGCACTGTTTTTAAATACAGCCTTTTTACATTCCCTGCTCCGGGAACATCATCTGTCTCTTAAGTTTCCAAGGCTCGCTGAGGTCAATTTTCATTTCTGCAAATCACAGGAAGCCACTTGCTTCTAAGAAGTTAACAAGCCTCCTGAGAAACTCTGGTATTTCATTGTTTCATAAATATTTTTATACAGTGACACCATTCAACTTTAAATAAATCTTTTAAAAAGACAAAAAGCAAAGAAAACTCTGATGTGGATTTTATTTTCTGGGAGGAAGATAAAGCGTGAGCCCCTCTTTTTTTATTCATTAAAAATGCTGCTTTGGCTTTTAAAAAAATATTAACACATTTTTTTAAGGAAACTCATATAAGTTGAACTTTCTTTAAAGCGGGCTTCTGGACTTTTGAAAACAAGTGCTGCTGCTACGAACAAAGACTAGAAGTGTACCCTGATTTTCTCCCCTTCTGGGGATCGTTTCTGTTCCAATAAACAAACAAATCCCCCAGTATTTCCTACCGAAGGGAAGTTTTCCAGAGAGAGTCTCCTCCTAGGTTTGGTGGTAACTGCGACTCAGTCCTTTTTGGACACAATGTTTCTGCTGACTCCTGAAAATTTTCCACTTGAATGTGCAATGAAACGGCGGCGGCGGCGGCGGCGGCAGCAACAGTCCTGGAGAAGCTGCAAAGACGACCGTTCCCTCTTTCATCTTTGGGAAGAAGCGAAACTCCCACCAGCAGCACAAGTCGACGCAGACCCCGGGCCGGCTTCTGGGGGTTCTGGCGCCGGGGGATGGCCTGGGGCACGGGGGATCGGGCCGGCTCCGGGCTCCGAGGAGGCGGAGGCGGCGGCGGCTCTCCCCGCCCGCGCTCGCTCCGAACTTCTGGCTCCACCGAGAACCGCGTGAAAAGCGCCCGAGGGTGTGTGTGCGTGTGCGCGCGTGCAGGCGGCTGGAGAGGGGGTGCGCGGGGGGCGCGGCGGGGCCGGCTGGGCGCCTCCAGGGCCACCGCCGGGGGCCGCCTGTTGCCGCGCGGGCTCCCAACGCGCGGCCCAACTTGGCGTCCCGGCAACTCGCGCGGCGGCGGCGCCCGGCCGCTCACCTCGGAGGGGGCGCGGGGAGGCGGTGCGGGGGCCCGGCCACGGCCCTCCGCGTGCCCGCCCGCCCGTCGGCCTCACACAAAGCACAGCCCACAGAGAAAGAGCGGCCCCCGCCGCCCGCCGCCCCGTGCGTCCCCCGCACCCAGCATCCGCCCCGCGCGCCAACTTACCTTGGCCGAGGGATCCGCCGCTGCGCCCGGCGAGTCCGAGGCAAACTTCGGCGCCGCTTCCCCCGCCCTCTGCTCAGTGCCCAGCTCCCGGTCCCCGGGCCGGGCCACCCCACCCCTGCCTAGCACCTCTCCTGCCCCAGGCCGGCTGGGCGCGCTGGGCTACTGCCCGCGCTCTGGGCAAAGGTGGAGGGGGTTGGGGGATCGTCACTGCATGGCCTGTCCCCCGACGCGCCGCCCCGGGCTCGGGCCCCGCCGCGCGGAATGGCCCGCAGGGTGGAAGCGAGTCTGCAAAGTGCTTGGTGGGCGCCCGCGGCGGGCGGCGGGGCCGCGGCGGCGGCGGCAGAGGCTCGGCTCGGCTCGGGCGGCGCGGCGCGGCGCGAGCGATGCTAAGAATGTTCGGAATGAGGACAGGAATGAAATGAACGCCGGGACCGAACTCGCTCCGGAGGGGTGGGGCCTCGGTGACGTCATGCGGCCTGCCGCCCGGGGCCGGGGGCGGGGCCTGCTGCCCTGGTGACGTCATGGGGATTCGGGGCGGGCCCGGCTGGGCCGCTTCGCTGTTGGGGCAGCGGCTGCCCCCGGAGGGGTGGCGGGGCGGAGTCTCGCGCCCACGGCGGGGAGCGCGGCGCGCGAGGGAGCCGCCCTCCTCCTCTCCCGGCGCGGGCTCCGGGCTTTGTCCCGAGCCAGGGCGGGGCGGACGTGAGCAGGGTGGCTTGGAGGTGCCTGCGCCCGCGCGAAGAGCTGTGGAAGCCTGGGTTCCGTCCCTGGGCGAGGGGGCTGCGCCTGCCGTGCCTCAGTTTCCTTAATCCGGGAAGCGGGAGCCCGGGCGGCCGCACTGAGCGCTCCGGGACTCGCGGAGGTCTGCAAGTGTGGGAAAGAGAAGTTTCTTTTCTGAAAATTCAGGTGGTGGTATTCCAGCGCAGTGGACGCCTTCCCCGGCCAGATTCCCAGGCTGCCATTTCTTTCCCTCTTCCCTTTCAGTTGTTATAAAACTTCACAGCTCTCGCTCAAGTCGAAGTCCGTCCGGCTGTTGCAGAGCAGAGAAGGATAATTACAGGGTTCAGACAATCCTGCCCTGCTGGGATTGTCGTCTTCGTAGTCGCTTGAACTAAATTCACTCATCTTTGCTGGTTCTGGTTTTCAAAAGTAAAGGATCCGCTAAGAGCTTCCTAAACTTTATGCTGTATCCAGCACCTTTAAGTCACCGCTTTCTTTGTTAAGAAACTTCATGTCAATAATAAAAGAGTAATTTTAACCCTGGAGTTGACAACGCAGAAGTGATACAGTAGACCCAGTGGACAAATGAGAAAAGAGGGATAAAGTCAACCTGCTGGGACTGTGAAGTCTGGGGTAATCATAATTTTAAATTTCGCTAAAAGTAGCCAAGCAATTCCTGTACGATGGACCCTGCTCCTTCTAGGCATTTAGACAGCTTTTCCAGTGGAGCCCTCCCAATAAATAATGGCGCCTATTTTGTGCCCCAGGAATCCCTTAATAGGGACCACTGAGGAAAGTGTAATGGGGCAGCACATTTTCAACAAAACATAACTTTTACTAATGCATGTTGCTTGCCATTGTAAAAAACAATACAGAGAAATCCTTTATTCACTTTGCTCGGTTTTCCTTACTGGTAATGTCTTCCAAAACTATAAAATATAGTCACAATCAATGATATTGATGTTGTCAATGTTACAATCTACCAATCTTGTTCAAATCTGTACTCATTTCTGTCTGCCTGTATTTAGTTCTATACAATTTTGTCATCTCCACGGTCAAGTATCTCTAGTTTATAGGCAATAAGGTAATACAGTGAGGTTTACAATAACCCCAGCCACTTTGGCAGTGGTTTTTGGAAACGTGTTAGAAAACACATAATTTGGCATTAAAATGTCCTAGGCATTTCTCTCTCCAAATATCAGCTTCTAAAAGCACCAGATAAAGTTTAACGGCAATGCCAGGAGGAGAGTTAGTAGGGTTTCCAAACCACTATTTGTTGGCCCAGTATGCCTGGGCATCTTTCAGACCAGTTCCTGTCTTACAGCCACCTTACAATACAATGCCTTCCTGTTCCTTACTGAATTAAAGAAAAGTTATTTGGCCTGGTATTCAAATCTCTTTACAACATGCTATGACTTCCTGACCAGTATTTTCAACAACCTCTGCACATACATTGAGACCCACCTTTAAAACTTTTTCCTCCAGGAAGACCGCTAAATTAGGTATTTCCTCCCTAGGACCACAGAAGCACCTTCCTTCAAACACACTACTGATATTCTACCTGTTAGTTACCAGCATATGTGTGTTACTTGTGATGCCCACCTACCTGAGCCCCTAAAAAGTGGACCAGGTGTCATTCAGTTACACATGCCCTGCCCAGGACCTGCCCAGAAATGGGAGGGATTCTCATTGTCCTCTCACCACTCTAACTCCTCACACATTTTTCACTCTCCTCCGTCACCATGCCTAGGACCTATTGCTTTAAGGCCCATGTGCTATTCACCACCAGCATCTTCGGGGCAGGAATAGAAGCTGCCACCTGCTAAAATGACAGCAGCTACCATGCATTGCATCCCTCCTCAGCACTAAGCATTTTGTATTCACCACTTCAAATTACTCTTTACAACACAGGTGAAAGGTAGCAACTATAACCCCAGTTTATACAGACTAGGAAGTGAGATGTAGGGATAGTATATGACTTGCCCATGGTCAAATAAATATCCAGGATAGAGTACAGCCAAAACCTGAACTCCATCTGACTCATGTTCACAACACATGTTCATAACCCATGACCTCTACTGTCACGAAACCTAAAATGAATATAAATCAAAGCAATAGGATGCCAGGCCCTGCATCCTAATACATACTTTTCATGCATTCTCTCATTTAATCTCCACATAGTTACCCTGCGCGGTATAGGTTCTTTTTTTTTTTTTCTATTGTGTTTTTTTTTTTATTAAATCATAACTGTATACAATGATATGATTATGGGGCATCATACACTCACTTCATAAACCATTTGACACATTTTTATCACAGTGGTTAACATAGCCTTTCCGGCGCCATCTCAGTTACTGTGCCAAAACATTTACATTCCACATTTACTAAGTTTCGCAAATACCCCTGTAATATGCACCACAGGTGTGATCCCACCGATTCCCCTCCCTCTACCCACCCCCCCATTTCCCACTTCCCCCTATTGTTAAGTTGTAGCTGGGTTATAGCTTTCATGTGAGAGTCCCAAATTAGTTTCATAGTAGGGCTGTGTACATTGGGTATTTTTTCTTCCATTCTTGGGATACTTTACTAAGAAGGATATGTTCCAGCTCCATCCATGTAGCGGTATAGGTTCTGTTATTATTCTCTTTTTATAGTCCTCTTGAGGACTCTTGAGGACTAGAGAAGTGAAATAACTTGATCGAGGTCACATAACTAGTAAATGAAGAGCAAGGATTCAAACGCAGATAATCCAGCGCCAGATGTCACCTTCTTAGCCTTCCAGTCAATTGCCCAAATGCAGCGCTACATGGAACACAAAGGTAACGATCAGGAGAGGTAACAATCATGTGTATCACTAATGATACAAGAGCCTTTGTTCCCTCTCAAGTCTTAGCAAAGAATAAGCAAACTTGTAACATACAAAAGAAACAGGGATCCACTTAATGGTAACAAACTTGCTGAGGCAGAAACTCTGAGTCAGCCTGAAGCTAGAAAGGAGAAACAGTGAGTTAGAACTTACCCCAAGGAAGCACATGGCTCCAGAAGATACTGCTTTGGAAAACAAGTAAAGATGGGTTAATAATAATGAGATAATTTGCCTCAATTCTAATTAGGTTGAACACCTTTTATTATAGGAGCATAAACTGGTACAACCACTTTGGAACAGTTTGGTATTAGCTAGCAAAGATTCACATACTCTGTGACCCAGAATTTCCACTCTTAGGAAAATACCCAAGAGAAACTCAGTCATGTGTGTACCAGGACACAGGTACAAGAATATCCATTGGGCATTTTTATATTAAACCCCAAACAAGAAACAAACTCAATGCTCATTAGTCGTAGAAAGGATAAAGGAATTGTGATGTTCTCATACACTGGAAGACCATACAGGGATGAAAATGAGGGAGTCACAGCTGCATTCAACAACATGGATGAATCCTAAAAATATAACGTTGAGTAAGAGGTATCAAGCAGAAGAGAGCACATAGTACAATCATATAAAGTTCAAAAACAAGCAAAAGATAACAGCATGATTTAGGATATGTATTTAGAAAGGAGAAAAAAATCAGGTAGAACAGGAAGTAATTACCAATAAATTTGGGGAAGTGGTTACCACTAGAGAGAGAGGTTGTGATTTGTAAAAGGTGGGGAGACACGGGTAGGGGGTTCTGGGCTGCCGGCAATGTTTTACTTTTGTCTGGAAACATGAATGTTCACCACAGTGATTTATTAAGCTATGTATTTGTTTTCATCATTCTTTTCTATATGTCTATTATATTTAGCAATTGTTTTGAAGTTAAAAATACGTGTTTAGAGAGCCTTTGATATTCAAATGTCTCCCATGTGCCAGGGATTTATCTACTTGTGAGTCTCATCCAGGGATGAGAATGAATGAATCTCATCCTTATTTCTCAACCCATCACTTACTGCATTAAAACAGTTATTGTTCTGAGCTTCATGACTCGGAGTAGCTACTTCGATCAGCCTTACATCCACCACATCTTATTTAGGATTGTGTGACAATATTGATCATTACCCCAGATTTATGGGTAATTACTTGCTGTGCTTCTGCCTAGTTTTTAGCTTCTTTTTCGTTCTAAATGTGTATCCCCGAACATTGCTTTTAAATTTTGCTCATTTTTGAGCTTTATCTGAACACAACTGTGCTATATGGATTTTTCTTTTATACTTCTTTGTCTGAACATTATATTTGTAGGATTCATGTGCCTCGTTGGACTTAGCTGTTGCTCATTCGTTTGCATCCCTGCGTGGTATGATTGACCTGGTTGTGAATCTCACCTCTCATGTTCTCGTGCTCCTTTCTGTATGTACCGTTCTCTCTCTCTTCCATAGCCTCAGCTTCACTCTACACTGGATCCTTTCCATCAGCTTTCAAACATGCACAACCTCTCTCCTATCTTAAAAAACAACAACATAAATAACCCTCTACTGTACTAACCTCCTCTCCAGCTACTGTTCTCTCTCCTTTTCTCGCAGAACTTCTGGAAGGAATTGTCTGCCCTCATTGCCTCTGTTTCTTTAGCTCCTGCTTATTTCTCAACCCTTTTCAATTGAGCTTCCGCACTCATCACTTATTACATTAAAACAGTTGTCATTCTGACCTTTGTGACTAAAGTATAGCTAGTTCAATTGGCTTTGTATCCACTCTATCTTACTTGGATTGTGTGACCTAACTTTTTTTTTTTTATTTTTGAAAGAGAGTCTCACTCTGTCACCCTGGGTTGAATGCTGTGCCATCTTAGCTCACAGCAACCTCAATCTCTTGGGCTCAAGGGATCCTCTTGCCTCATCCTCCCACATAGCTGAGACTACAGATGCCCACCATAATGCCCGGCTAATATTTCTATTTTTATAGAGACACAGGGGTCTTGCTCTTGCTCAGGCTGGTCTTGAACTCCTGAGCTCAAGCAATCCACCGGCCTCAGCCTCTCAGAGTACCAGGATTACAGGTGTGAGGCCACCTTGCTGGCCTGATTGGGTGATCTCACTGACCACCACCTCCCTGAGACAATCTACTCACTTTGATTCTACTCCTATGGCTGCTGTATTTCATTTTCCTTAGCTGGCCCAATCTCCTCTAGCTAGCCATTGAATTTTTTAGTTCTAGATTCTAGGCTTTCTTCTAGTCTCACTCTAGATCCTGTCTCCAGCTGAGATAGTAACTGCTTTGGTTTCAGTTACTATTGTTTGCTGTTGTCTTCCAAATGTGCACACGTAATCCATATCTCTTTTTGGAACTCCAGAGGTGTATATATAATCTCTTGCTTAATGTCACCATCTGGATATCTCAAAAGCATCTCAAACAACCTGTCCAAAACCGTGATCTTCCACCATAAACACTATCTCCCTCAGATATTACCTATCTCTGGAAAGTCACCAGAAACCTAGATGTCAGGCTTGATATACCTCTACCTACTGAATACCCTTTAGGAACATTTTATCTTATTTAGGAAAAAAAATCCTCTTAAGGTCTGTGATCTAATGCTCCCGTCCTACCCTTTAGACATCTTACATTTCTCCCTCCCAAATGTGTGTTCCTCCCACACTGGATAACTTTTCATTGCCCACAGGGCCCTTGTGTGTGTTAGTATAGCTCCTTTTTAGCCGATTAATTCCTCTCCTTCTGTTACTACCTCAAATGTTACTTTATCAGGCAAGTCTTTCCTCATTCCTCAGACTTTATCTCCTGATTTTCTGTCATATGAATTATCTAATAGTGGGTGACAAATCTCTCTAAAACTTAATGTCTTAAAATAGTAATAATCATTTATTATAATATTTACTTATTTATCTCATGGCACACTTGAACCTATAGTTAAACTTCTGTGTACAATTAAATTATGTTGATCAAAAAAAAAAAAAAGACTAAAAAGAAAAGAATATACTTGGGGCGGCGCCTGTGCTCAAAGGAGTAGGGTGCCAGCCCCATATACTGGAGGTGGTGGGTTCAAACCCAGCCCCAGCCAAAAACTGCAAAAAAAAGAAAAAGAATATACTTACTGTGCTTTGAACTTCTTTCAAAAATAATTTAAGTAATGATCTTTAAAATTTTTTGCATCACACCCAAGATCCTCTCATAGAACACGAATTGAAAATCACTGATTTATTATTTCTGTCAGTTTTTGTATCTGGGAATGGCAGGGCCGATTGGTTCTAGCGTGTGGTCTCTCATGAGACTGCAGTCATGGTCACATATCAGCCAGGAATGCAGTTATCTAAAAGTATGACTGGGATTGGAGTTTCCACTTTAAGACCACCCACTCTTTTTTTTTTTTTTGAGACAGTCTCACTTTGTCACCCTCAGTAGATAGAGGGCTCAAGCAATTCTTTTGCCTCAGCCTCCTAAGTAGCTGGGGCTACAGGAACCCACCACAATGCCGGGCTGTTTTTTAGAGACAGGATCTTGCTCTTGCTTAGGCTGCTCTGGAACCTGTGAGCTCAGGGCAATTCACCAGCCTCAGCCTCCCTGAGACACTGCGCCCAGCCACTACTACTCACTCTTTTTTTTTTTTTTTTTTTGTAGAGACAGAGTCTCACTTTATGGCCCTCAGTCGAGTGCCGTGGCCTCACACAGCTCACAGCAACCTCCAGCTCCTGGGCTGAAGCGATTCTCTACTGCTCACTCTTATGGTTAGCAAGTTGGTGTTGGCTGTTGATGGGCAGTTCCTCTCTACCTAGGTCTTCCCCGCATTTCTTGCACTTCTTCACAGGAAAGTTGACTTGATTTCAAAGTCAGGCATTGAGGTAGAGGGAGAGAGAGAGCAAAGAGAAGGAAGCTGTACTCTTCTTTATGAAATACCCTCAGAAGTCACATAGCATCACTTCTGCCATATTATATTTCTTAGAAGTAAGTCACAGAGATTGGCTCATATCCAATAGGGGGGAAAATTAGATTCTACCTTTTAGAGGGAGAGTGTCAAAAAATCCACAGGTGTATTTTATTTAATTTATATATTTGTTAACTTATTTTTTGAGATAGAGTCTCAGTCTGTCATCCCGTATAGAGTGCTGTGGTGTCGGCATAGCTCACAGCAACCAACCTCAGTCTCTTGGACTCAAGCAATCCTCCTGCCTCAGCCTCCTGAGTACCTGGGACTACAGGCTTCCACCACAATGCCGGGCTAATTTTTTCCGCTTTTAGTAGAGACAGGGTCTCACTCTTGCTCATGCTGGTCTTGAACTTGTGAGCTCAAGCAATCCACCTGCCTCAGTCTCCCAAAGTGTTAGGATTATAGGCATGAGCTGCCACATCCGGCCCAACAGGTGTATTTTAAACATCATCTTACTTTACTCTCCCTTCGTGGACTTATCACAATCTATAATTTTATGGAACATACAATTATATTATAAAGATACAGTATTTCTTGTATGATTATTTGATTAATGACTACTTTCCAGCTATTGTTTGGACATGGTCTGTCTCCACCAAAATTCATGTTGAAATTTAATTGCCAGTATAATGATGTTGGGAGGGAGAACCTTAAGAGGTGGGGCCTAATGAAGGTGTTTGGGTCATGAGAGTGGATCTCTCATAAGTGGCTTAGTGCTCTTCTGACAATAGTGAGTCCTTGCTCTCACTAGACTGGATTATTTCACACAAGAGCAGGTTGTTATAAAGCAGGGATGCTGGGTTTACTTCCCCTTTGACCTTCTACCATGTTATGAAGCAGCAGGAAGGACCTCACCAGAAGCCAGCAACGTGCTCTTGAACTTCCCAGCCTACAGAACTGTCAGCCAAATAAATCTTTTTTTTTTTTATGAATTGCCCAATCATAGGTATACTCTTACAGCAACACAAAATGAACTACTTCCCATACTAGAATATAAGCTTTTTCAGAACAAGTATCCTATCTGCTTTGCACATCATTTTATTTCTAATACCTAACATATTACCTGGCACATCATGTAGAATAAATATGAAAAGTTATTAATTACAAGTAACATCCACAACAATTCTTTCAGTGGTTTCCATTTTATAGGCATCAAAAGGAAAGTCAAAATAGTTGGATAACTTGTTCCAGGATGAAAATTTGAGTTTAAGTCTCTCTGATTCTAAGCCAGGACTATGTGTGGGATACCAGACTTTCTCCGTGTGACCACAGAAGAGGAACAGGAGTTTGACCTTAGCGAAGCAGCCTCCTGTGTTTCCACATCTCATCAGGTATCCTTGGAAGAGGTAATTCTGCATCCCAAGATACATAGATTTAAGGACGGGACTGTCTTAAGATGAAAGAATATTCAGCATCTAGTTATAAAAAAAAGTTCTCCAAAATACTTGATCTTTGTGAGTTTGCTTATTATGAGCAAAATGAGAATGTGGAACTTTTGAAACCACCAAACCTACTCTTGGCTGAGTCATCCAGAGTAGACACTGGGAAAACCTGTTCCTCTCAGCACCAAGTCTTCTATCTGACCCCTCGCTTTCCTCCACTCCTATGGAAGGTCTTATCTTTTTCCTTATTGAGGAGAAAGAGACCATTCAATAGCTGTTCTGCTGAAGGAGGCCATTAGTCACTTGTGGCTATTTAAATTTTAATTAATTAAATGAAATGAAACTTTAAAATTTAGTTCCTCAGTCTCAATAGCCACACTTCAAGTGCTCAAAAGCCACATGTGGTTAGTAGATACCATATTGGAAAATGCAAATATAGGATATTTCTATAATCACAGAAAATTCTACTGGATAATGCTACCTGGGAACCTAGATAATCCTAGCCCCTGAGAATTCCAAGGTCATAGAGGAAGGCAAAACAAAGGTCTGAAGTGTCTCTGTCCTCTCTGTGAATGGGAAGAACTTATCCCCCCTCCCAAGAGCTCTAACTCACCTGTAGGAAATGGTCCCTAATAATGGGGCTTTGGGCATGGAGTCACCTCTGCAGGTCTGTGTTCTCCTCAGCATTTCTGCCTCTTCTGTATTTGTCCTTTGATCTATCAGTCTCACTTTATTTATTTAATTTTTTTTTTTTTTTTTGAGACAGTGTCACTCTGTGGCCCTGGGTAAAGTTCTGTGGTGTCATAGCTCACAGCAATCTCAAACTCCTGGGTTCAAGCAATCCTCTTGCCTCAGCCTCCTGAGTAGCTGGGACTTCAGGTGTGTTCCACTCTACCTGCCTAGTTTTCCTAATTTTTAGTAGGTACGGGGGTCTTGCTTTGTTCTGAGTGGTCTGAAACTCCTGAGCCCAGATGAGATACCCACCTGGTCCTCCCAGAGCGCTAGGATTACAAGCGTGAGCCACTGTGCCTACAAGCCACGGAAGTTCAACTATAGGTTCAAGTGTGTCATGAACGTCACCAACATACGTGTTCTTGATTCGATGCCCCTTCACCTAATTGCTTCATTATTTTCTGTTTTTCCATCTCTACTAGCACTATTTCTTTACCCTTCAAGTTTGCACAACTTCTCCCAATAACTCTAATAACTTTAATTGACCCTTTAGGGCCACCCTCCTGTCTTCTTTCCCTACTCTCCCTCCCCCACCATTCAGCTCTAGGGAGTTGTCTACAAAAGATCCTACCTCCTCATTTCCATCTGGGGCCTCTCATCCAACTCAGTTTCTTCCTATTTAATAAAATTTGTTCAGGATATGCATTCAAGGCTCTCCACGGTTGGTCTCTGGTCTAACTTCTTACTTATTTTTCTCTTTCTCACCTCCTACCCACGCTCATTTTTTCACTCTCTACCACACATATCTAAAGCATTCCAGTCCTGGCATCTTTATTACAGTTCTTTTTCTTGATGCGACATGTTCTGTGTACGCCCTATTCACCATTAGAGGATGAGCTCAGGTTCCTACTTTTTTTTTTTTTGAGACCGAGTCTCACTCGGCTGCCCAGGCTAGAATGCCCTGTTGTCATAGCTCACAGCAACCTCAAACTCTTGGGCTTAAGCTTTCCTCTTGCCTGAGCCTTCTGAATAGCTGCGACTACAGGTGGGTGCCACCAAGCCAGCTTAGTTTCTACTTCTTGATGGAGTGTTTCTGAGGATAAAGCCCATGGTGGCCCCTCTCCCCTCTGGCCACCACCACTGAGTACATGCTGCCTGACACTACTGTGTACTACTGTTGGTATTTACCTGCTCTCCCTAGTTTAATGTCAGAGTAATTCCTGGCAAAGAATTCACATTCACATTTTTGCACTCTCAAGAATTTTGTGCACAGTGGATATTCAAATATTGGTCGAACCTATCCCACCATCTCTTCAAAAGAGGCCGGTGATAAGCCATGCAGCACTATTTTAAATAAACCTGTAAGAAATGCTATGAAATAGAGACATAGTTATTGGCTATGTAAATGCCCATGGTTGAAGGTGGGGCACTGAAAAATAAAACACCTCTGGCTCGGCGCCTGTAGTTCAGGGGCTAGGGCGCCAGTCACATACACTGGAGCTGGCGGGTTTGAATCCAGCCTGGGCCTGCCAAACAACAATGATAACTACGATCAAAATAAATAAATAAATAAATAACCGGGCATTGTGGGGGGCGCCTGTAGTCCCAGCTACTTGGGAGGCTGAGACAAGAGAATCACTTAAGCCCAAGAGTTTCAGGTTGCTGTGAGCTGTGATGCCACAGCACTCTACCCAGGGCGACAGCTTGAGACTCTGTCTCAAAAAAAAAAAAAAACCCACCTCTTTGGTAGATCCTGGAATGACCTGTGTGAATGGGTGCAGGGAAGTGCAAATAACTGCAGACCTGGCAAGCATCATTGCTGTTATTCATACATTTTGATGGGAGAGGAAAAAACTCTGCACTGTTTTGTCCTGCTTTCGGACGGAGAGGGGGGCCGGGAGAAAGAGCACAGGCTTTGGAACCAGGCAAAACTTGGTTGAGTCTCAGCTTCATTGTTTCCTTGATGCGTAAAGCAGGTAAGGAATTTCTTTTACAATGATATTTATATGTATATAAATTATAAATTATATAATAAATTTAATTTATAAAGTATAAGTTATATAATATTATTGGTATGTTTATGGGCATTTAAAATAAATATATAGTATAATAAAAAATAGTATAATATCCTGTTTGTGGTTTTTTTTTAAGTATGTGTGGATATACAACATACATATGTACAGAGAAAAGACCAGAAAGTTACATGCCAAAATATTGGCAGGCAATCCAGACACAGTGACCCGTGCACAGTGACTAAGCACTTTGGGAGGCTGAGATAGGAGGATCACTTGAGTTTGAGACCAGCCTGGGCAACACAGCTAGAAACCACTGTACTCAAGCCTGGGCGACAAGGCATGATCCTGTTTCTAAAAAAAAAAAATGGTGACAGATAATTAGATAATAGGTGATGTTTAATTTTTTCCCTTTGGACTTTTCTGTGCTTCTTAAATTTGAAGCACTAAGATTTTTATAGGAGAAATCAGCTAAAGAATTACTGGAGTTGGCCAAGTGTGGTGGCTCATGGCTATTTTCACAGCACTTTGGGAAGCTGAGGCAGAAGAACTGCTTGAAGTCGGGAGTTCAAGACTGTCCTGGGCAACATAGTAAGACCTCATCTTTACAAAAAAATTGAAAAATTAGCCAGGTATAGTAGGATGTGACTGTGGTCCCAGCTACTTGGGAGGCTGAGGCTAGAGGATCCCTTGAGCCCAAGAGGTTGAGGGTGCCGTGAACTCTGATTGAGTAGATAATCATCCACCCTGATGTTCTCTCAAAAAAATGTTTAAATTAAAAAATAAAAATAAATAAAAAGGAAATGAAAAAAAGAAATGTCCAGAGTCAAAGAATTGTGCTACAAAATCCCTAAATATCTGTGTTCAAAGTATTTTTAAGCAAAATCTGGAGACTAAGCCAGAATTCTGGGGGAAGCCAGTCATTGCATACTGAGGACACTCCAACAGCTCCGTGGAGAAGCCCCGTGGAAACGAGCGGAGGCCTCCCCTCGGCAGTTAGCACTCACTTGCCAGCCATGCAAGAGCCACCTTGGAAGTGGATCCTCCAGCATCATCAAGAGAGAGCCACGCCAGGGCCCCCCATCCAAGCTGCTCCCAAATTCCTAACCCATAGAAACTGTGAAAGAGAATAAATATTGTTTTAATCCACAAAGTTTGGGGGTAATGTTTTACAGAGCAATAGCTAATGAATACAGGTTCCTCTGTTTCTCACGTTTACATTCAAGTTACTCACCTTTGCGAAACACATCACGGCAGTGATGCTGTGTGCTTCTCATGGCATCCTCTCACGCCCTGCAGGACCTCCCTCCCTTCCTCCTTTCTTCCCTCCTCCCTTCTTTCTCTTTTATTTATTTCTTTCCCTCCCTTTCTCCTTTTTTCTTTCCCTCCCTCCCTCCCTCTCTCTCTCTCTCTCTTTTTTGTAGAGACAGAGTCTCACTTTATGGCCCTCGGTAGAGTGCCGTGGCCTCACACAGCTCACAGCAACCTCCAACTCCTGGGCTTAGGCGATTCTCCTGCCTCAGCCTCCCGAGTAGCTGGGACTACAGGCGCCCGCCACAACGCCCCACTATTTTTTGGTTGCAGTTTGGCCGGGGCCAGGTTTGAACCCGCTACCCTCGGTATATGGGGCCGGCGCCCTACCGACTGAGCCACAGGCGCCGCCCCCCTTTCTCTCTTTCAAATTTCAGATTAATATAAGGGTACGAAACGATTAGGTTCCAGCCACTGCTTTTTCTTTCTTTCTTTCCCCCCTCCCTCTCTTTTTCTCCGTCTCTCCTGTGCCACTTCTCTCTTTTTCTCTCTCTGTTTCTTTTTTCCCAACCAACTGCAACCTCTTGTTGTGTCAGTAAATAAACCCTTTGGGGACCTAATGAAGAAAGAGTGGACATTGCGACTATGGTCAGCTGGTAATGATTTAACACCTACAGACAGAATCGAGAAAGCATCAATCACCTAGGTTTGTGATTTAATCCTAAAATCAGAGAATGGTGTGAAGAAGGAAGTGGTTGGAAAATTGTTTAAAAAATGCATCATCAGCAATGCTAGGGATGGAACTGAGGATCACGAAATTTACCAGAATAAAGAAAGTGACTCTTCAGAAGGCACCAGTAAAATAGAAATTGCAGACCAGGCAGGGTGGTTCACACCTGTAATCCTAGCACTCTGGGAGGCCCAGGTAGGAGGATCCTTTGAGTTGAGCTTAGCAGTTCCAGACCAGCCTATGCAAGAGCAAGACCCCGTCTATACTTAAAAAAAAAAAAAAAGGGCAAATTAGCCTGTCGTTGTGCTGGGCTATAGTTTCAGCTACTTGGTAATTTGAGGTCTGAGGATCCTTGAGCCCAGAAGTTTGAAGTTGCTGTGAGTTATGGCACCAGGACACTCAACCCCAGGGAACAAAGTGAGACCGTCTCAAAAAACAAAAAGAAAAAAAAAATATATATATATATGTATAGAAATTGAAGATGATGTTTCTGATATTGACAGTAACAAAGAGCTCTTGGCCTTCTCTAATGCGTAAATTGTAAATTTGTTACTGGCACATAAAGTTTCTTGTATCTTGTATCTGTTCCTGTGTTTTTATTTATTTATTTATTTGGTGGGGTTTTTTTTTTGTTGTTTGTTTGTTTGTTTTTTGAACACAGTCTCACTGTATTATCCTGGGGAGAGTGTTGTGGCCTCATAGCTCAGAGCAATCTCAAACTCCTGGGCTCAAGCAATCCCTCTATAGTTGCTGGCACTACAGGCGCCTGCCCCAACAACAGGCTAGTTTTTTCTATTTTTAGTAGAGATGGGATCTGGCTCTTACTCAGGCTGGTCTCAAACTTCTGAGCTCAGGCAATCTACCCACCTCGGCCACCCAGAGTGAAGAGATTATAAGCATGAGCCACTGTGCCTGGCCTATCCTGTATTTTCTAATTATTTGTCACATAAAATTTCTTGTACCATAATATATCAAAAAGTAAATGTTAAGACCAGGCACAGTGGCTCACGTTTATAATCCTAGCACTCTGGGAGGCCGAGGTGAGTGGATTGCCTGAACTCAGGAGTTTGAGACCAGCCTGAGCAAGATCAAGACCCAGTCTCTGAAAGAAATACCTGGGAATAGCTGGGCACTGCAACGGGTGCCTGTAGTCCCAGCTCCCCGGGAGGCTGAGGCAGGAGGATCCCTTGAGTCCAAGAGTTTGAGGTTGCTGTGAGCTATGACGCCACCACACTCACCAAGAGCAACAAAGTGATCTTTTTTTTTTTTTGTAGAGACAGAGTCTCACTGTACCGCCCTCCAGTAGAGTGCCTTGGCGTCACACGGCTCACAGCAACCTCCAACTCCTGGGCTTACGCGACTCTCCTGCCTCAGCCTCCCGAGCAGCTGGGACTACAGGCGCCCGCCACAACGCCCGGCTATTTTTTGGTTGCAGTTTGGCTGGGGCTGGGCTTGAACCCGCCACCCTCGGCATATGGGGCCGGCGCCCCACTCACTGAGCCACAGGCGCCGCCCGATCTTTTTTCTCAAAAAAAAAAAAAAAAGAAGAAGAAGAAACTAAAATTCCTTCATAATACAAAAACCAAATACTTAAATATAAACAAATAAAAATTTGAATGAAAAGTTAAGACAAGAGATTTTTTTCCTGAAAGTTTGGGCCCAAAATGTGGGTGTATATTATACATGGGAGTATATCAGACATGACAAAATACAGTATTTTTTGACTAGTTATTATTATTATTATTTGCAGTTTTTGGCCAGGGCTGGATTTGAACCTGCTACCTCTGGTATATGGGCACGTGCCCTCCTCCTTTAAGCCACAGGCACCGCCTTTTTTGACTAATTATTCAAGATCAAAATCAAGTCAACAAACTGTTAAAGTATATTCAATATATATATATATTTTTGAGACAGAGCCTCAAGCTGTCACCCTGGGTAGAGAGTTGTGGCGTCACAGCTCACAGCAACCTCCAATTCCTAGGCTCAAGCGATTCTCCTGCCTCTGCCTCCCAAATAGCTGGGACTACAGGCGCCCGCCACAACGCGTGGCTATTTTTTCGTTGCAGCCGTCATTGTTGTTTGGCGGACCCGGGCTGGATTCGAACCTGCCAGCTCAGGTGTATGTGGCTGGCACCTTAGCTGCTTGAGCCACAGGTGCCAAGCCAGTATGTTCAATCTTAAGAAAGAAGCAACTGGAATTAGTAAAACTCTTTTTATTCATTTATTTATTTATTTTTTATTGAAACAGAGTCTCACTTTGTCACTCTTGGTAGAGTGACACTCTTGGTGTCATAGCTCGCAGCAACCTCAAGCTCTTGAGGTCAAGCAATTCTCTTGCTTCGGTCTCCCTAGTAGCTGGGACTACAGGTGCCCGCCACAACACCTAGCTATTTTATTTTTTTGTTTATTTTTGTTTTTGTTTAGCAGGCCCAGACCTGGTTCGAACCTACCAGCCCCAGAAGATGTAGCTGGCACCCTAACCATTGAGCCACAGGCACCCAGCATTTTTAAAGATGATTTTTTTTTTTTTTTGAGACAGAGTCTTACTTGGTTACTCTTGGTAGAGTACCTGGCGTCTCAGCTCACAACAACCTCAAACTCTTGGGTTCAAGTGATCCTCTTGCCTGAGCCTCCCAAGTAGCTGGGACTACAGATGCCTGCCACAACTGCTGGCTATTTTTAGAGATGGGGTCTCACCAGCTCAGGCTGCTCTTGAACCTGTGAGCTCAGGCAATCCACCCACCTCAGCCTCCCAAGTGCTGGGATTACAGTCGTGAGCCACTGTAGTAAAATTCTTAAAACAATATTTTATTTCAGAAATAAAACATGAATTTTATAGTATATCATGTTCACTACAATAAGGTTATGTCAAAAATATCTTTTTTGTGTGTGTGTGACAGAATTTTACTTTGTAGCACTTGGTAGAGTGCTATGGTGTCATAGCTTACAGCAACCTCAAACTCTTGAGCTCAACTGATTCTCTTGCCTCAGCCTCCCAAGTAGCTGGACAACAGGCACCCACCACAATGCCTGGCTATATTTAGAGACAGGTCTCACTCTTGCTCAGGTTGGTCTTGAACTCCTGAGCTCAGGGCCACCCCCTTGGCTTCCCAGAGTGCTAGGATTATAGGCGTGAGTCACCGTGCCTGGCTGATTAAAAATATCATTATTATAAAATATGAAATATTTTAAGTTCCTTATATTGTTACCACTTATAAATGATAATTCTCACTGTCTCATAACATATTATCTTCAAATAATAATGTAAATAATTATTGTAATAGTCCTGCATGTTTCATTTTTCATCTTGCACTGAGAATGAACTCCAAGAGAGAGACTTGTGTATATGTTTTTAAAATATACCTATATATTTTTTCATTTATTTATTTATTTTTATTAAATCATAGCTGTGTACATTAGTATGATCATGGGGCACCATATACTTGGTTCATAGATCGTTTGACACATTTTCATCACACTAGTTAACATAGCTTTCGTAGCATTTTCTTAGTTATTGAATGTCTGTGATTATGTGAGAAAGGTTAAAGTTCAGAGTTGAGGAGAGGTAAGTATTTCCTAGGTCTAAAGATTATACTATTTATTTTATCTTGTAAACAGGGAAGTAAAAGATTACTGACCAATTTCTAACTCTCTTTGACCTCTCCTTACAATTTTATTCTCCCACCTTCTCAGAAGCTGTCACAATCATAATTTTGGTACGTATAGTTCCAGCTATTGTTCATACTTTTATTATATATATTACATACAATAAATGTTATTGTTAAATATATGTGTATTATATATTATTTTATATATGATCTATTGCTATATAGTGACCATATGTGTATGAGCTATATTACTGTTGATGTACATTATAGTGTGCTTTCTAGTTTGGAGAAACTGTGAATGAACCTGTTTTGAATATTCTTGGACATATTTTCGGTAGATATAAGCAATTATTTCTGTTGAGTGTATACTTGGGGATTCAAGTGGTAGGTCATAGAATATAAGCTTGTTCAGATTCAATAGATATTTTCAAACAGTTTTTATCTTGGTTATACAAATTTAAACTTCCTTAACAATATACGAGCATTCCAGTTGCTCCAAATTAGTATCCACACTTATTATTGTCAGCCCTTTCAGAGAGGTGTAGCATTATCCAATGATGGTTCTATTTGGATTTCCCTGATTATTAATAATATTGTGCAACTTTTGATCCACATGTTGGTGATCCTCTTTTCTGATATGCCTGCTTAAATCTTTAGCCATTTTTGTGAAAGTCATCTAATTTTTCCTAAGTGATTTGCCAATATATGTATGTTATATATTCTGTATAGGATTCCTCTGATGAATGAGTACAGTGCAAATATCTTTTCCACGTCTGTAGCTTACATTTTCACTCTCTGAATAGGAAATATTTATTTTTAATGAATTACATTTTATTAAATTTTCCTTGTGATTATGAATGATACTGTGTTTTTAATCTCACTTTGTTCATTTTGAGTATATAGAAATACAACTGATTTTTGTGTACTTACCTTGTATCCTGAGCTTGTATCTTGGCCTTGCTGAGCCCATTTATTAATTTTAGGAGGTTTTTGTTTGTTTTGTTCTTGTTTTTAGATTCCTTAGGATTTTTTTTTTTTTTGAGACAGATTTTCACTCTGTCACCCAAGTTAGAGTGCCATGGCATCATATCTCACAGTAACCTCAAACTCCTACGTTCAAGTGGATCCTCTTGCCTCAGCTTCCAGAGTAGCTGGGACTGCAGGTGTGCACCACCACACCCAGATAATTTTTCTATTTTTAGTAGAAATAGGATCTCCATCTTGCTACGGCTGGTCTTGAACTCCTGAGCTCAAGGAATCCACCTGCCTCAGCCTCCCAGAGTGCTAGGATTACAGATTTGAGCCACCACACACGGCCCCTTGGGATTTTTCCTTAATGTAGTTATGATGTCTTCTGTAAATAGGGACAGTTTTTTTTCCCCCTTTCAATCTGTATGCCTGTTATGTCATTTTTTTTTTTGTCTTTGTTGTGCTGGCTGGTGCCAATACTGTGTTGCGAGAAAGTGATGAGAGCTAATATCTTTGTCTTCCTTTGGAATTTAGATGATCTTTCGCCATTAAGTATGATATTAGCTCTATGGGTTTTTGTATGTGCTCTTCGCTAAGGTGAGGAAGGTCCCCTTTATCATAGTTTGCTGAGTGTTTTTATCACAAACAGGAAATGAATTTTGCTAAGTGCTTTTTTTGCATCAATTGATGCAATCATGTGGTTTTTCTTCTTTGGACAATTAATATGATGGTTCACATTGATTGAGTTTTGTATAATTTTCAACATAAATACCTTAAAAAATCTTTCCCCTAGATTTATTCCTATGCATTTGGTGTTTTTGTTTGTAAATGGAATTATTGCTTTAATTCCATTTTCTAAAAAAAATTTTTTTTTGAGACAAAGTCTCACTATGTTGCCCTCAGTAAAATGCTGTGGCTTCACAGCTCATAGCAACCTCAAACTCTTAGGTTTAAGTGATTTGCTTGCCTCAGCCTCCCCTCAGCCACCTCTTTCAGTAGCTGGGACTACAGGTGCCTGCCACGATGCCTGGCTATTTTTTTTGTTGTTGTTGCAGTTTGGCTGGCGCCAGGTTTGAACCCGTCACCCTCAGTATATGGGGCCAAAGCCCTACTCACTGAGCTATAGGCGCTGCCCTGTTTTTCTTCTTTTCTACTCTTTATTTTGTTTTTCTTGCCATTTTGTACTGGTTAGACTCTCCAGTACAAACCTGAGTGGACATTTTTGTGTTTTTTTTTTTGGGGGGGGGAGACATAGTTTCACTTTGTGGCCCTTGGAAGAGTGCTATGGCATCATATTTCACAGCAACCTCAAATTCTTGGGCTCAAGCAATTCTCTTGCTTCAGCCTCCTGAGTAACTGGGATTACAGGCACCCACCACAGCTCCCAGCTATTTTTTATTGAAAAAAAAATTTTTTTTTTTTTTTTTTTTTTTTGAGACAGAGTCTCAAGCTGTTACCCTGGGTAGAATGCCATGGTGTCACAGCTCACAGCAACCTCAAACTCTTGGGCTTAAGCAATTCTCTTGCCTCCACCTCCCAAGTAGCTGGGACCACAGGCGCCTGCCACAACGCCTGGCTATTTTTTTGGTTGCAGTTGTCCTTGTTGTTTAGCTGGCCTGGGTCAGGTTCAAACCCGCCACCCTTGGTGCATGTGGCTGGTGCCATAACCACTGTGCTACGGGCGCTGAGCCCCAGCTATTTTTTAGAGATGGGTCTCCTTGCTCAGGGTGGTCTTGAATTCCTGAACCTCAAAAGATCCACGCATCTCAGCCTCCCAGAGTGCTAGGATTACAGGTTTGAGCCATTGTGCCCAGCTTCTTTACCTTATTTCTGAAATCAGTGAGAAAATATTTAATACTTTACCTTTGAGCAGGTTTTCAGCTACAGGTTTTTGTGGAGGTTTTGTTTTGTTTCTTTGCTTATGGAAAATTCAAGACTAAGTTTTTTTTTGTTTGTTTGTTTGTTTTGGTTTGTTTTTTTTTCGAGACAGAGTCTCACTCTGTCACCCTGATAGAGTGCTGTGGCATCATAGTTCACAGCAACCTCAAACTCTCTTGGACTTGAGCAATCCTCTTGCCTCAGCCTCCCAAGTAGCTGGGACTACGGGCACCCATCACAACACTTGGCTAATTTTTTTCTATTTGAACTTTTAAGCTCAGCAATCCCTGGCCTCCCAGAGTGCTAGGATTATAGGCATGAGCACAACCAACCAGTTTTATTTTTTATTTTTTGAGACAGAGTCTCACTCTGTTGTCCCAGGCTAGAGTGCTGTGGCATCAGCCTAGCGCACAGCAACCTCAAATTCCTGGGCTCAAGCAGTCCTCCTGCTTGGCCTTCCAGAGTATTAGGATTACAGATGTGAGCAATTATATCTGGCCCCAGAGCTAATTTTTAAAAAAATAGCCTTACATCCCATTTGTCACTATAAACTCAGAGTCTAATTAGAAAATATTACTAATAAGGAACATGCAAGGTAATTTATTTTTGATTATGATTGAGAATGCAGCAAATGTTAAAATAAGTTAAAAATGTTAAGCTCTTTTAAATAAAGGTAAAATTTACATATAGAAAAATGCACATATCTTATATGAATTTGAATATACCATGTAAACGCTATTCTAAGAAAGATATAAAATGTTTCTACGTTACCTCCAATTTTATCTTTCAGACACTATTTATACCACATACACTAATGATCTGATTTCTGTCACAATTTTACTTTTGTCTGTTCTAAAGTGTCACATACATGGAATCATAGAGCATGTGTTCTTTTATGTTTGAATTATTCACTCAGAAAAATATGTTTACCATGACATAAATTTTTATTTATTCTCCTATTTGGTGAACATTTAAGCTATTTCTCCTTTGAGCCTATTATAAACAAAGCTGCTATAACGATTTCCATACCAGTCCTTTTTTGAACCTATGCTTTAATTTCTCTTGGGTTGATATCTGAGGGCAAAAATAGTTGGGTCATAGTCTGTTTAACTTTATAAGAAATTTCAGAACAGTTTATTATAGGGATAGTGCCATTTTCTTTAACCAAGAGCAAATATGAGTGCCAAGTGTCCCATGTCCTAGACAACATTTGGTGTTACATTTCCTCTCTCCCTTCCTCTCTCCCTCCCTCCCTCTCTTCCTCCCACCCTCTCTTCCTTCCTCCCTTCCTTCCTCCCTCCCTCCCTCTCTTCCTCCCACCCTCTCTTCCTTCCTCCCTTCCTTCCTCCCTCCCTCCCTCTCTTCCTTCCTTCCTTCCACCCTCTCTTCCTTCCTTCCTCCCTCTCTTCCTTCCTTTCTCCCTCCCTTCCTTCCTTCCTTCCTCCCTCCCTCCCTCCCTCCCTCTCTTCCTTCCTTCCTCCCTCCCTCCCTCCCGCTCTTCCTTCCTCCCTCTCTCCCTCCCTCTCTTCCTTCCTTCCTTCCTCCCTCCCTCTCTTCCTTCCTTCCTTCCTCCCTCCCTCTCTTCCTTCCTCCCTCCCTCCCTCCCTCTCTTCCTTCCTTCCTTCCTTTCTTCCTCCCTCCCTCTCTTCCTTCCTTCCTTCCTTCCTTTCTTCCTCCCTCCCTCTCTTCCTCCCTCCCTCCCTCCCTCTCTTCCTTCCTTCCTCCCTCCCTCTCTTCCTTCCTTCCTTCCTTCCTTCCTCCCTCCCTCCCTCTCTTCCTTCCTTCCTTTCTTCCTCCCTCCCTCTCTTCCTCCCTCCCTCCCTCCCTCTCTTCCTCCCTCCCTCCCTCCCTCTCTTCCTTCCTTCCTTCCTTCCTTCCTCCCTCCATCCCTCTCTTCCTTCCTTCCTTCCTTCCTTTCTTCCTCCCTCCCTCTCTTCCTCCCTCCCTCCCTCCCTCTCTTCCTTCCTTCCTTCCTTCCTTTCTTCCTCCCTCCCTCTCTTCCTTCCTTCCTTCCTTTCTTCCTCCCTCCCTCTCTTCCTCCCTCCCTCCCTCTCTTCCTTCCTCCCTCCCTCCCTCCCTCTCTTCCTTCCTTCCTTCCTTCCTTTCTTCCTCCCTCCCTCTCTTCCTTCCTTCCTTCCTTTCTTCCTCCCTCCCTCTCTTCCTCCCTCCCTCCCTCCCTCCCTCTCTTCCTTCCTCCCTCCCTCCCTCCCTCTCTTCCTTCCTTCCTTCCTTTCTTCCTCCCTCCCTCTCTTCCTTCCTTCCTTCCTTTCTTCCTCCCTCCCTCTCTTCCTCCCTCCCTCCCTCCCTCTCTTCCTTCCTTCCTCCCTCCCTCCCTCCCTTCCGTCCTTCCTTCCTTCCGTTCCTTCCCTTCCCTTCCCTTCCTCCCTCCCTTCCTTCCTTCCTTCCTCCCTCTTTCTTCTTTCTTCCCCTCGCTCTTTCTTTTTTTTTTTTTTTGGTAATAATCTTTTCACCAGATTAAGGAAGTTCTATTCTTAGTCTGCTGTAAGACTTTATCATGTATGGGAGTTAAATTATATCAAATACTAATATTTTTTTCTGCATCTATCGAGACATTTGCAGGCTTATTATTGTTAATGTGCGGAATTGAGGCATAATTTTCATACCTTACATTCACCAATTTTGAGTGTACAGTTTGATGAGTTTTTTTTTTTATTAAATCATAGCTGTGTACATTAATGTGATCATGGGGCACCACACACTGGTTTCATAGACCGTTTGACACATTTTCATCACACTGGTTAACATAGCCTTCCTGGCATTTTCTTAGTTATTGTGCTAAGACATTTACATTCCACATTTACTAAGTTTCACATATACCCTTGGAAGATGCACCGCAGGTGTATCTCCCTCCCTCTGCCCACCTCCCCCCTCTCTCCCTCCCCTCCCTTTCCCCCTTCCCCCTATTCATAGGTTGTAACTGAGTTATAGCTTTCATGTGAAAGCCATAAATTAATTTCATAGTAGGGCTGAGTACATTGGATACTTTTTCTTCCATTCTTGAGATACTTTACTAAGAAGAATATGTTCCAGCTCCATCCATGTAAAAGTGAAAGAGGTAAACCTCTTTCTGTACATATACCACAATTTATTAATCCATTTGTGGATCGATGGGCACTTGGGCTTTTTCCATGACTTAGCAATTATGAATTGGGCTGCAATAAACATTCTGGTACAAATATCTTTGTTATGATGTGATTTTTGGTCTTCTGGGTATATGTCTAGTAGAGGAATTATAAGATTGAATGGCAGATCTATTTTCAGATCTCTAAGTGTTCTCCAAACACCTTTCCAAAAGGAAAGTATTAATTTGCATTCCCACCAGCAGTGAAGAAGTGTTCCCTTTTCTCCACATCCACGCCAACATCTCCGGTCTTGTGATTTTGTGACATAGGCTAATCTTACTGGAGTTAGATGATATCTCAAAGTAGTTTTGATTTGCATTTCTCTGATGATTAAAGATGATGAGCATTTTTCATATGTCTGCAGTTTGATGAGTTTTTGTGAATTTATACCCTTATGTAATCACTTTCCCATGCTATCACCCCCAAACTTTCCTTGTTCCTCTGTACAGTCCAGTGCTATTGTTTTTCCAGTATTTAGGCAAGCATTGAAATGTTTTCTGTCTGTATAATATTGTCACTTCTAGAAATTCAGAATAAATGGAATCATAAATTATGTGTTCTTTTCCACACATGGAGGAACTGAGGAGTTCTGCTAACAGCCCTGTGAGGAAGCCACCTTGGGAGCACAGTGTCTTACCCTCCCAGACCTTCGGGAGGCTCAGCTGACACCTTGGCTGCAACCTCATGAAGGATTCTGAGAGCCAATTCTACCTACCTGAGTGCCTGTCAAACTCCTCACCCACTAAAACTGTGAGATAATATTTTAATTTTTATTAGCCATAAGAATTTATGCACTTATTATGCAGCAACAGATATTAATAACAAACACACTTGCCTTCATGGAATAAGCCCAATTGGTCATTATGTATTGTCCTTTTTATATATCCCTGGATTCGATTTACTATTATTTTTGTAGAATTATTGTGTTTAGATTCAGGAGAGTTAGTGATCTATAATTTTCCTTTCTGATAATGTCCTTTTTAAGCTTTAGCATTAAGAGTAGGCTGGTTTGGCTGGGCAAGGTGGGTCAGGCCTGTAATCCTAGCACTCTGGGAGGCCAAGGCCCAGCCTGAGCAACAGTGAGACCTCGTACTAAAAAAAATAGAAAAACTGAGGCAAGAGGATCACTTCACCCCAAGAGTTTGAGGTTGCTGTGAGATATGATGATGTCATGGCACTGCACCCAGGGCATCAGAATGAGACTCTGTCTCAAAAAAAGAAAAAAAGAAAGAAAAAAAAATTATAAATGGAATTTCCTTCCTAGAAGTGGAAGTCCTGAAAATTTCTATTTTTTCGTATTTCAGTTGTGTTAACTTTTGTTTGTGCAATAATTTATTCATTTTACCCTAAATGTCAAATTCATTACCAAAAGTATTTCGTAATATCCTCTTATCATTGTATCTGTAGTAGCCATAGTTTTTGAAATTCATCAGTTGTGTTCTCTCCTCTAGTTTCTGCAATCTTTCTATGGATTTATGGATTTTAATGGTCTTTTCAAAGAACCATCCTAGGCTTTAAGTCTCTATTGTTTTGGTTTCATTGATTTCTGCTCTTATCTATCTTATTTTATTGCATTGATTTCCTGATGTTTATCTAATTTGTTTCTATTTATAATTTATTTTTAATACTTCTCTTTTTTTCTAACACATATAGTTAGGTATTTTAAATTTCTCTCTAGGCACTGCAGTAGTAGCTTCCTACAAGTTTTTACATGTAGTAATGTTTTACTATTTATTCAATTTAAAATGTTTTTTAATATTCATTGTGATTACTTCTCTGATCCATGGACTATTCAAAGGTGCTTAATTTCAAAATCTCTAGAGATTCTCTAGTAATTTTTAAAAAATGTCTGCATAGTTTAAATCTATTGTGTTCAAAGAATATAGTCTATATTTTTGTTGTTCAAAGTACTTGTTAAAATTTCCATGTTTAAAAGTTTTTAAATCTTCCCATTTATTTTTTGTTACATGAAATCTCCTCTTCACCTTTAGTAATATTTCTTTCCTTAGTGTCTTAGTTTGTTTTTAATATATGTATGAATTTATATATATCCTTACATACATATGCATATATTTGCACTTATACCATAGTATCAAAATATAAAAGAAAAAATTAATCTCCGAAAGGAGAACTACACAAATCCACAATTTGGAAACTTTGATAAGTCTCTTTCAGGAAATAGTAGAACAAGCTGACAAAAATTCACTACAGATATAGAAGATCTGAGAAGTGTGATTAATCAATCTGACTTAATAGACATTTATAAAACAGAATATCCACCACTGTACAATGCACATTATTTTTTTTTGTAGAGACAGAGTCTCACTGTACCGCCCTCGGGTAGAGTGCTGTGGCGTCACACGGCTCACAGCAACCTCCGGCTCTTGGGCTTACGTGATTCTCTTGCCTCAGCCTCCCGAGCAGCTGGGACTACAGGCGCAATGCACATTATTTTTATGTGCATGTGAAACATACACCAAAATAGAATGTCCTTTTTCTTTGTTTGTTCGTTGGTTTTTTTTTTTTTTTTTGAGACAGAGTCTCACTCTGTTGCCCTGGGTAGAGTGCCATGGTATCTCACAGCAATACCAAACTCCTGGGCTCAAGTGAGCCCTCCCTAGTAGCTGGGACTACCACCCACCACAACACCTGCTTGGCCAATGTTTCTATTTTTAGTAAAGACGTGGGGGGGGGGTTGTCTCACTTTTGTTCAGGCTGGTCTAGAATGCCTGGGGTCAGGCAATCCACCTGTCCTGGCCTCCAGAGTGCTAAGATTACAAGAGTGAGCCACCATGTCCGGCCTAGAATATCTTTTTCTTTCTCTTTCTCTCAATTTGTCTTAAATTTCTGTTTAAGGTTTTCTTTTTTCTGGGGTGTATAAATAGTTTATAACTGGCTTTTTAAAAAATCCAGCCATGGCTGGGTATGGTGGCTCACACCTATAATACTATAGCACTCTTGGAAGCCAAGGCAGGTGGATTGCTTGAGCTTACGAGTTTGAGACCAGCCTGAACAAAAACAAGACCCCATCTCTACTTAAAATGGAAAAACTGAGGCAAGAGGATCTCTTGAGCCCAAGAATTGGAGGTTGCTGTAAGCTATGATGCCACGGTACTCTACTCAGGGTAACAGCTTGAGACTTTGTCTCAAAAAAAAAAAAAAAAAAACCTAAAAGAAAAAAGCAAAAGAGTTTGAGACCAGCCTGAGCAAGAGGGAGACCTTATCTTCACTAAAATAGAAAAACTAGCCAGGCATCATGGTGGCACCTGTAGTCCCTGCTATTCAGTGAAGCTGAGGTTACAGGTTCTCTTGAGCCTAAGAGACTGAAGTTTCTGTGAGCTATGATAATGTCATAGCACTTTACCCAGGGTGACAGAGTGAGATTCTGTCTCAAAAATAAAAAATCAAAAATTCAGCCTTTTAGTATTTATCTTTTAATTGCTGTGTTTCATTCATTTATATTTAATGCACATAGTTAGTGATAAAATGAGTTTAGGTCTACCATCCTTCTATTTATTTTTCCATTTGTCCATTTTATTCCTTTGTTTCTTCCTTGTTCCTTCCGTCCTTTTTTTTAATTAACAAAAATGTTTTTATTGCTACCTTTTCTTTTTCCTTTTGAGTAATATATCCTTTTACTATTCATTTAGTTGTTACAAAATATATGACCTGTTCTTCAATTTATTAAAGTTAATTTTAGGCTCAGTGTCCATAGCTCAGCTGTTAGGGTGTTGGCCACATACAACAGGGCTGGTGGGTTTGAACCTGGCCGAGGGCCTTCTAAATAACAATGACAACTACAACCAAAAAATAGCCAGGATTGTGGCAGGTGCCTGTAGTTCCAGCTACTTGGGGGGCTGAGGCAAGAGAATTGCTTAAGCCCCGAGAGCTTGAGGTTGCTGTGAGCTATGACGCCACAGCACTCTACCAAAGGGTAACATAGTGAAACTCTGTCTCAAAAAAAAAAAAAAAATTAAAGTACATTTTAGATGAATAAGTTTGCTATCTCTTGAATCATGCAAAAAATTTACAACTGTCTTCTTTCATTTATCTCATTCTCATATTTTATGTTGTCACATAGTTTATGACTGCCTATTTTTAATCTCTACGTGACATTACTATTATTATTTCTAACAGTAAAACATTATTTATTTTATTTACATATTTGTCCTTCTCAGTGATCTTTATTTCTTCTTTTAATTCCATGCTTCTGACTGGGTTCATTTTCATTCAATCTGAAGTAGTCCCTTCAGTGTTTCTTATAGTGGAAGACTTCTGGTGGCAAGTTTCTCAGCTCTGTTTGTCTGAAAAATCTTTACCTTAATTCTAAAGGTAAAGATTTCTAAGTTGGCAGATTTTTTTTTTTTATTTTTTAGCAGAAAAAAATGCATACATATTTATTTTAGCTAAGCACAATGGAATCACAGGGGAATAACTGCCCAGTCACCCCAGTGGGGATGCTTACATATGTCTTCTTCAGAGGGGAAGGAGATAGAGAAATGTGGATGATTTGCAGGATGTTAAATGATTTTTAGGGGGTAATGATTGGGCCTAATGTTTAGACAAAGGTTAGTAAATAATTTTCTTTGGAAATTGAATGGTACAGAGAGCGGACAATAAGGGATGAAGTTTGTCTGGGCTCCTGGTTTGGTGGTTAATTTCCAGTCTCTTCCTCTGTGGTGTGATCTTCTCTGGTTAATGAAATTTCAAGGAAGGCAATTGCGCTTCTCTTTGGCAAGTTTGGTTTCCAGGTAGATAAAGGAACTTCAAAGAACAGCTTCCTTCTCTGCTTTGGGAGAGACAGAGGATTGGAGTGGGTGTGGGCAGGGCCAGGGAGGTCAGAGAGACCTTAAGGCTGCTTCATGTCAAAGTGTCTCATTGGGGGGTAACATTTTCCAAGCCCCACCAATAGATTCTGGCTATTAGGCCCTTACTAGATACATGATTTGCCAATATTTTCTACCCATTCTGTGACTTATCTTCTTTTTTTTCTTTTCCTCTACCAGTGTTCAGAAATACTTTTTTATAGTATACTTTGGAGCACAAAGTTTTACTTTTTTGATAAAATTCAATTTATCTATTTCTTCTTTCATTGCTTGTACTTTTGGTGTCATAGCTAAGAAACCGTTGCTTAACTTGAGGTCATGAATATTTACGCCTACGTGTCCTTCTAAGAGTCTTACCGTTTTAGCTTTTACAGTTAGGTCTTGGATACATTTTGAGTGAAATTATGTACGTGGTGGGAGGTAAGGGGTCCAATTTCATACTTTTTGCCCATGAAGATATCCAGTTAATGCAGCACCTTTAGTTGAAATGATTATTTTTCCTCCATTGAATTGTCTTGGCACTCTTGTGGAAAATATGTTTACCATAAATGTATGGGTTTATTTCTGGATTCATGATTCTCTTACATCACCTACATGTCTACCCTTTGAGAATGTGTGAGAACCACACGGTCTTTTCATAACTGTAGCTTAAGCTTTGAAATTGGAAAATGAGAGTCCTTTAACTTTTTTTTCTTTTTAAAGATTGTTTTGGTGGGTCCTTGTATTTTTTTTTAATTTATTTATTTTTATTTTTAAGTCATAGCTGTGTACATTAGAGCAATCAAGGGGTACAATGTGTGGGTTTCATATACAATTTGAAATATTCTCATCAAACTGTTCAACGTAGCCTTCATGGCATTTTCTTAGTTACTGAATGTAGGCATTTGTATTCTGCATTTAGTAAGTTTCACCTGTACCCATTCTAAGATGCACGGTAGGTGTGGCCCCTGCCATTACCCTCCCTTCACCATAACCTCCCCCCTCCCTTCCCCTTCCTTGGCCCTTTCCCCATAGTCTTGTGCTATAGTTGGGTTATAGCCTTCATGTGAAAGCTATAATTTAGCTTCATAGTAGAGCTGAGTACATTGGATACTTTTTCTTCCATTCCTGAGATACTTTGCTAAGAAGAATATGTTCCAGCTCCATCCATGTAAACATGAAAGAGGTAAAGTCTCCATCTTTCTTTAAGGCTGCATAAAATTCCATGGGATGCATGTACCACAATTTGCTAGTCCATTCGTGGGTCGATGGACACTTGGGCTTCTTCCATGACTTAGCGATTATGAATTGGGCTGCAATGAACATTCTGGTACAGATGTCTTTCTTATATTGTGAGTTTTGGTCTTCTGGGTATATACCTAGTAAAGGAATTATAGGATTGAATGGCAGGTCTATTTTTAGGTCTCTAAGAATTCTCCAAACATCCTTCCAGAAGGAACGTATTAGTGTGCATTCCCGCCAGCAGTGTAGAAGTGTGCCCTTTTCTCCACATCCACACCAACATCTCTGGTTTTGGGATTTTGTTATGTAGGCTACTCTTACTGGGGTTAGGTGATATCTCAAAGTAGTTTTGATTTGCATTTCTCTGATGATTAAGGATGATGAGCTTTTTTTCATGTGTTTGTAGATTGTGTGTCTGTCTTCTTTAGAGAAGTTTCTCTTCAAGTCCCTTTCCCACCCTGAGATGGGATCACGTGTTCTACTCTTGCTAATACGTTTGAGTTCTCTGTGGATTCTGGTTATTAGACCTTTATTGGAGGTATAACCTGCAAATATTTTCTCCCATTCAGAGGGCTGTCTGTTTGCTTTCCTTACAATGTTCTTGGCTGTGCAGAAGCTTTTTAGTTTGATCAGGTCCCAGTAGTGTATTTTTGATACTGCTTCAATTGCCTGGGGAGTCCTCATAAAATATTCACCTGGGCCGATTCCTTCAAGAGTTTTCCCTACACTTTCTTCAAGTATTTTTATAGTTTCATGTCTTAAGTTTAAATTTTTATCCAGTGAGAGTCTATCTTAGTTAATGGCGAAAGGTGTAGGTCCAGGTTCAATCTTCTACAGGTTCCCAGCCAGTTTACCCAGCACCATTTGCTAAATAGGGAATCTTTTCCCCAATGAATGTTTTCAATTGGCTTGTCAAAGATCAAATAACGGTAAGTGGCTGGACTCATCTCTTGGTTCTCTATTCTGTTCCAGACATCTACTTCTCTGTTTTTGTGCCAGTACCATCCTGTTTTGATCAGTATCAATTTATAGTACAGTCTCAGGTCTGGTAGCGTGATTCCTCCTGTTTTGTTTTTATTGCTGAGTAATGTTTTGGCTATTCGAGGTTTTTTCTGATTCCATATAAAATGAAGTATTATTTTTTCAAGATCTTTAAAATATGACAATGGAACTTTAATAGGAATTGCATTAAAATTATATATTGCTTTGGGTAGTATAGACATTTTAACAATGTTGATTCTTCCCAGCCATGAGCATGGTATGTTTTTCCATTTGTTAACATCTTCAGCTATTTCTTTTCTTAAAGTTTCATGGTTCTCTTTGTAGAGATCTTTCACATCCTTTGTTAGGTATACTCCCAAATATTTCATCTTCTTTGGCACTACTGTGAAAGGAATAGAGTCCATGACTGTTTTTTCAGCTTGGTTATTGTTGTAAATATATAAAGGCTACAGATTTATGGGTGTTGATTTTGTAGCCTGAGACATTGCTGTATTCCTTGATCACTTCTGGAATTTTTTTAATAGAATCCCTAGTGTTTTCCAGATATACGATTATATCATCTGCGAAGAGCGAAAGTTTGATCTCTTCTGACCCTATGTGGATACCCTTGATTGCCTTTTCTTCCCTGATTGCAATGGCTAAAACTTCCATTACAATGTTAAAGAGCAATGGAGACAATGGGCAACCTTGCCTGGTTCCTGATCTAAGTGGAAATGATTTCAATTTAACTCCATTCAATACGATATTGGCTGTGGGTTTGCTGTAGATGGCCTCTGATTTCAATTTCACTCCGTTCAATACGATATTGGCTGTGGGTTTGCTGTAGATGGCCTCTATTAGTTTAAGAAATGTCCCTTCTATACCAATTTTCTTAAGTGTTCTGATCATGAAGCGATGGTGGATATTATCAAAAGCTTTTTCTGCATCAATTGAAATAATCACATGGTCCTTATTTTTTAGTTTGTTTATGTGTTGAATTGCATTTATAGATTTACGTGTATTGAACCAGCCTTGAGACCCTGGGATAAATCCCACTTGGTCATGGTGTATAATTTTTTTGATGTGTTCTTGGATTCTGTTTGTTAGGATCTTATTGAGTATTTTTGCATCAATATTCATTAGTGATATTGGTCTATAATTTTCTTTTCTTGTTGGGTCTTTCCCTGGTTTGGGGATCAAGGTGATGTTTGCTTCGTAGAATGTGTTGGGTAATATTCCTTCTTTTTCCATATTTTGGAAAAGGTTTAGTAGTATAGGTACCAGTTCTTCTTTAAAGGTTTGATAGAATTCTGACTTAAAGCCATCTGGTCCTGGACTTCTCTTTTTAGGGAGATTTTGTATAGTTGATGCTATTTCAGAACTTGATATAGGCCTGTTCAACATTTCCACTTCATTCTGGCTAAGTCTTGGTAGGTGGCGTACTTCCAGGTATTGGTCAATTTCTTTCAGATTTTCATATTTCTGAGAGTAGAGTTTCTTGTAGTATTCGTTAAGGATTTTTTGAATTTCTGAGGGGTCTGTTGTTATTTCATCATTACCATTTCTGATTGATGAAATTAGAGATTTTACTCTTTTTTTCCTTGTTAAGTTGGCCAAAGGTTTATCTATTTTATTGATCTTTTCAAAAAACCAAGTTTTGGTTTAATTGATCTGTTGTATAATTCTTTTGTTTTCAATTTCATTTAGTTCTGCTCTGATTTTGGTTATTTCTTTTCTTCTGCTGCGTTTGGGGTTGGAGTGTTCTTCCTTCTCCAGTTGCTTGAGATGTCCCATTAAGTTATTAACTTCCTCTCTTTCCGTTTTCTTGAGGAAGGCTTGCAGTGCTATAAATTTCCCTCTTAGGACTGCCTTTGCAGTATCCCAGAGGTTCTGGTAATTCGTGTCTTGATTGTTGTTTTGTTCCAAAAATTCGGTGATTTCCTTCTTAATCTCGTCTATAACCCATTTATCCTTCAGCATAAGGTTGTCTAGCTTCCATGTTTTTATATGGGTATGCAGGTTCCTGTTGTTATTGAGTTCAATTTTTATTCCATGATGGTCTGAGAAGATGCAAGGAATAATTTCTACTTTTTAAAATTTGTTGAGGTTAGATTTGTGGCCTAGGATGTGGTCGATTTTGGAGTATGTTCTGTGGGCTGATGAGAAGAATGTGTATTCAGTTTTTTTGGGATGAAATGTTCTGTAGATGTCTGTTAATTCCAGATGTTGAATGGTTGAGTTTAAATCTAAAATTTCTTTGCTTAGCTTCTTTTCGGAGGATCTATCCAGGACTGCTAAAGGGGTGTTAAAATCTCCAACTACTATGGAAGTGGAGGAAATTGAGTTGCTCATGTCCGTTAGAGTTTCTCTTATAAATTGAGGTGCGTTGTGGTTGGGTGCATAAATATTAATAATAGAGATCTCATCATATTGAGTATTACCTTTAACATATATGAAGTGTCCATCCTTATCCTTAATTATTTTGTTTGGTTTTAAGCCTATTGCGTCTGCAAAGAGGATTGCAACACCTGCTTTTTTCTGCTTTCCATTTGCCTGGAATATAGATGACCATCCCTTCACCTTGAGTCTATATTTGTCTTTTAATGTAAGATGCGATTCTTGTATGCAGCAGATATCTGGCTTGAGTTTTTGTATCCAGTCAGCCAACCTGTGCCTCTTTAGAGGACAGTTTAAACCATTCACTTTAATTGAGAATATTGATAAGCCTTTTGAGAGTCCAGTGGACATTTTTAATCCTTTTGTGACTGTGGAAGTTGGAATTTGATCAAAATTTTCTGGGTCAATTTACTTTTGTGGTGGAGAATTACGCTGGTCTTTATGGAGGATAGGTCTGAGAATATCCTGGAGAGCTGGTTTAGTTATGGCAAATTTCTTCAACATGTGAATGTCATTGAAGTATTTAATTTCTTCGTCATAAATGAAACTCAGTTTAGCTGGGTATAGGATCCTGGGCTGAAAGTTATTTTGTTTTAGTAGATTAAAAGTCAATGACCATCCTCTTCTAGCTTGAAAGGCTTTAGCAGAGAGATCTGCAGTTATTCTAATATTCTTCCCCTTGTAGGTAATGGTTTTGTTTCGTCTGGCAGCTTTCAGAATTTTCTCCTTCATATTAACTTTAGTGAAATTGATTATGATGTGTCTGGGATGTCTTATTCGGGTTGAGTCATGCTGGAGTTCTGAAACTGTCTGCTATCTGAATTTTATCTCTTGGCATGTCTGGAAAGTTCTCCTTCATAATCTCATGGAGAAGAGACTCTGTGCCTTTTGAAGCCACTTCATTGCTTTCAGGGATCCCTATTAGATGAATATTGATTTTTCTTCGAATTATCCCAGAACTCTCTGAGAGAGTGACCTGTTTTTGCCCTCCATTTCTCATCCTCTTTGAGAGTTTGGGAGCATTCGAAAACTTTGTCTTCCATTTCAGAAATCCTTTCTTCTGCTTGCTCCATACTGTTACTAAGGGATTCTACTGTGTTTGTCAGATCTTTGAGGGCTGCAACTTCTTGTCTCAATGTGTCAAAATCTTTGGTCATTTGGTCTTTGAATTTGTTGAATTCTTGAGATATCTTTTGGGTTACTGCTTGGAGTTCTAGTTCAATCGTATTTGCTATCCAGATTCTGATTTCGATTTCTGACATCTCAGCTATTTGTTTGTGCATGGGATCTTGTGCTGTGTCTGCCCCTTTGATCCTTGGGGGAGTTGATCTACTCTGAATATTCATATTGCCAGAGTTTTTCTGTTGATTTCACCTCATGATTGTTTTTCACCATTGCTTCTGGCTGTCCTCAGAGTTGGGGAGGTGTCTGTCCAAGATTAGATCCCAGTGGGATCACTCTATTGTTGCTTGATCTTTAGGGAGTGACCCTGTGTAGTTCCTCTGGGGCTGCTCTAGCTAGGGAGTTCTGGTTGTGGAAGCAGCTCTGGTGTGTGACACACCCAGATCCAGCAATAGGGCAGGAGGTGGTGCGCACGGTTCTGGGAGTGCCTGGCACCCAGTGACCTTGGAACAGAGAGCCCAAGGCTCCAGTAGTCTCTGGCCAGGAGTAGGGCTCTGCGTAGAGGCAGGGAGGGCTCCAGAGGGCATGCAGCTTCCAGTCTTCCTGGCCAAACGAGCGGGCCAGTGTGGAGGCTGGGAGGACACAGGAGGGAGGACGCAGGGTTGCACAGCTCCCACAGTTCCTGGTCAGGGCATGCAGAGGCCCGGTTGGTGCAGGGTCACACCACAGATCTTATGGAGTTCCGGGCAGCGCCAAGCCCAGGATTTTTTGAGGTTACTATGAGTTGTAACACCATGGCACTCTACTCAGGGCAACAGCCCGAGCCTCCAGTTTGCCAAAACCATCTCACTCTGCCCCTGAGGGTTAAGGCTATTCAGTCTCTAGGTTACTAGGTCCCGCCCGATCCTTGCTCTGGGACCCTGAGGGTGGAGCTTGCTGGGGCAATTCTCTCACACAATGGCTCCCTGCAGCCCAGCTCAGTGGCTCTGTCTGGGGCCCCAACATTGCCCAAAGTTCTCCGCACTCCTGCTCAAGCTCTCCCCAAGGCAGTTCAACTGAGTGCCAAGTCCAAAAGCACCGAAACAGTTCACAGGTAAGGCCTTTCCGGTTTGCAGTCTCACTGTTGCTTGTACTTATAGTTGCCGGCGTGATTAGGTCCATCGAACACATGCAACCACTTGCCAGTTTCCCACTGTTTTTGTCCTCCTCTTGGGGTCCAGAAGTCCTTGCTGACTCCCTGTATCCTCAAGGGGATGATTATAGGCAGATCCCACCAGCCAGAGATGTCTGAAGTCTTATCTCCCCAGACTCACCGTGCCCAGTTGCAGGGAAACTGTTACTCAGTCGCCATCTTTAATCCCAGATTTATTTTTTAATTTACCATTTTGGAATTAACATTGTCTTCTGTGTTTCATAATTTTTACTAAAAATGCAACTGAGTCGTATTGTTTTTCTTTTGAAGATTATGTACCTTTTCCTTCTCTATTGGATTACATTTTACTCTGTGGTTTTGATTTTCAGCAGTTTCGCTGTAACAAACCTAGGTACAGTTTTCTTACATTTATCCCGCTTGGGGTTCAAAGACTCGTTAAATCTGGTTTGATATATTTCATCAGGTTTGGAAATTGTAGGGCTGGTATGTCTTCAAATATTATTACTTCAGTCCCTAACTCTTCATATCTATTTCTGGGATTCCAATTATATATAACTTAGATCTTCATATTGTGCCTTATACTTTTCTTATACTTATCTCTGTAATATCCAATAGTTTTCCTATCCTGAGCTTCAACTGTGTATTTTCGTTTTTAATTCCTTACGCCTCTCTTTTGCTGTGCTTTTATTTGCCCTTTACCTCATCTATTGAAGTCTTAATTTCTGTTCTTTTTTTCCTCTTTTAGACAGAGTCTTACTTTGTCACCCTCAGTAGAGTGCTGTGGCATCACAGCTCATAGCATCCTCAAACTCTTGGGTTTAAGCGATCCTCTTGCCTCATTCTCTCAAGTAGCTGGGATACAGGAACCTGCCACAACACCAGGCTATTCTTTTTTTTTTTTTTTTTTAACTTGATAACTTTTTTTAAATTTTTTTTTTTATTTTTGGGGATTCATTGAGAGTACTAGAAACCAGGTTACATTGATTGCATTTGTTAGGCAAAGTCCCTCTTAAAACTGTCTTGCCCCCAACTGGTGGGTCATACATGGAGACCCCCACCCCTCCCTCTTTCCCTCTCTCTGCTCTTCCTTGCTCCCTTTCTCCCACCTCTCTCCCTCCTTCTATCTCTCTGCTCTCCCCTTTCTCCACCCCACACCATGTACTAGGTCATTAATTGTTCTCATATCCAAATTGAGTACATAGGGTTCTTGGTTCTCTATTCTTGTGATGCATTACCAAGAGTAATGTGTTCCACTTCCCTCCAGGTTAATATAAAGGTTGTAAAGTCTCCATATTTTTAAATGGCTGAATAGTATTCCATGGTGTACATATACCACAGCTTGTTAATCCATTCCTGGGTTGGTGGACATTTAGGCTGTTTCCACATTTTAACACCTGGCTATTTTTAGAGATGAGGTCTTGCTCTGGTCCAGGCTGGTCTCGAACTCGTAAGCTCAGGTGATTTGCCTGCCTCAGCCTCTCAGAGTGCTAGGAGTACAGTCATGAGCCCCTGTGCCCAGCCAGAAGTTAATTTCTGTGAGAATTTATTTTTTCATTTCTAGAATTTCAATTTGACTTTTAAAATAGCTGACAGTTCTCTATTGAAATTTCCTGTATTTTTTCATGTTAATCGTATTTATTCAAAATGTTTGCTTGATAACTGCAATGTTCAATTAACTTGAGATCTTTTTCTATTGTCTGTAGCATATAATAGATAGGGAGACCTCAAATCCTACATCACTGACATTGTCTAACTGCTACCTACATTTTAAAATATTGTCTAATGACACCAATAGCTTAGACACCAAAATAAAAACAGATAAATGGACTACCTCAAAACTGAAAACTGTGCATGAAAGGGTGTGAGCAGCTGGACACAATGGCTCTTACCTATAATCCTAGCATTCTGGGAGGTCAGATTGGGTGGACTGCTTGAGCTCAGGAATTTGAGACCAGCCTGAGCAAGAGCGAGATGCCATCTCTACCAGAAATAGAAAAAAATTAACCAAGCATTGTGTGGGTACCTATTGTTCCAGATACTTAGGAGGCTGAGGCAAGAGGATTGCTTGACCCCAAGAGAGTAATTTGTTTGAGGTTGTTGTGAACTATGATGCCATGGCACTCAACTCAACTAAAAAACAAAAAACAAAAACAAAACATGATTAACAGTGAAAAGGCAACCTATAGCATGGAAAGGATATTTGTAAATCATACATCTGATAAGGAGTTAATATATATGTAAAGAACCCCTAGAAATCAATAACAAACCCCAGAACAACCTAAAACATTTAATTTAAAAGGATTGAATAGAAATTTCTCCAAAGAAGTTATACAAATGGTTAACAAGCATAAGAAAAGATGCTCAATATCACTAATCACTAGGAAAAAGCAAATCAAAACCTCAGTGAGATACAATGTCACAACTAGTAGTGTAGATACTACCAAAAAAGCAGAAAAGGGGGTGGTGGCAGAGGCTCAAGGGGGTAAGGCGCCATATGCCAGAGGTGGTGGGTTCAAACCCAGGCCCCGCCAAAACTGCAAAAAAAAAGCAGAAAAGACAAGGCACAGTGGTTCATGCCTCATAATCACGGCACTTTAGGGGACTGAGGGGGGAGGATTGCTTGAACCCAGGCATTAGAGATCAGTTTGGGCAACATAGTGAGACTCTATCTCTATAAAAAATTACAGTATCAGGTGGATGCGGTGATGTGCAAGACCCTGTCTGAAAGCAAAACAAAATAACACAACCAGCGTTGCTAAGGATGTAGAGATATTTGAACCTTTGTGCCTTGTTTATGGGAACGTTATAGTATAGTGGTTCTTCAGCACGTTAAAAATCGAATTACCATACAATCCAACACTCCTACTTCTGAGCTACAGGCGTTGAGCCCCAACTCTCCTACTTCTGAATATAAATCCAAAAAAATTTAAAGCAAGGTCTCTGATATACGCATACCCATAGTCATAGTAACATTGTTTATGATAGCCAAGATATGGCAGCAACTCAAATGCCCTTTGACAGATAAATGCATAAAGAAGACATAGTATGTACAAAAAATGGAATATTATTGACCCTTGAAAAGGAGGGGGATTTTGACACATGCAACAACGTGAGTGAAATTTTAGTACATTATGCTAAGTGATAAAAACCAGTTACAAAAAGAGAAACACACCATGATTCCACTTCTGTCGGGTACCTAGTGTAGTCAAATTCATAAAGAAAGGAAGTAAAATAATGTCTGCTTGGGATTGGAAACAGGGGAGCAATGGGAGTTGTTTAATGAATAGAGAGTTTCAGTTTTGTGAGGTGAAAAAAAATTGGGAGATTGCACAATTGGGATGTACTCGATGCTACTAAACTGTATACCTAAAACTGATTAAGATGGTAAATTTTATGTTATGTGTATTTTATCACAATTGAAAATAATTTGAAAAAATAAAAGTTAAATAAATTACTGTTTAGTATATTTGTTGCAACAAAGGCTAGTTTTTAGTAGAGGCTTTTGCACACATTAGACTAAAAGATAATGAAATGGTTTTTAAAATTTATTACTGTGGTAAATTAATTGATAGACATTTTAATAAGAGATTCTCCATGCATTCATGGATAAACCCAAATTAATTTTAATTTGCTTTCCTTTTTAATATACTTTTTAAATCCAATTTACCTTTTAAATATACTTTTTAAATCCAATTTATCAATTTTTTTTAAGACTTTTGGTCTTAGATTTATTGGAGAGATTTGTCTATAATTTTCTTTTCTTGTACCTTGCTTGTGTTGTTTACATATCAATCTTTTATTAGACTCATAAAACAAATCTCTGAGTATCTTATCATCTTTTCTTCATCAACTGAAAAGCTTATGTATAAGAAAGACATCTCTCTTTTTTATTATTTATTTATTTGTGTTTTGTGGTTTTTTTCTTTTTTTGGCCAGGGCTGGGTTTGAACCTGTCACCTCCAGCATATGGGGCCAGCATCCTACTTCTTTGAGCCACAGGCGCCGCCCTATTTATTTATTTTTGAGACAGCGTCTCAAGCTGTCACTCTGGGTAGAGTGTTGTGGCGTTACAGCTCACAGCAACTTCCAACTCTTGGAATTAAGCAATTCTCCTGCCTCAGCCTCCCAAGTAGCTGGTATTATAGACGTCCACCACAACATCCGGCTATTTTCTGGTTGCAGTTGTCATCATTGCTGTTCAGCAGGCCCGGGGCCGGGCTCAAACCTGCCACCTTTGGTGTACGTGGCTGGCGCCCTATGCACTGAGCTATAGGCCCCGAGCCCCTCTTACTAATATTTTCACTGCTTTTTCTTCTTTTTTTTACTTTTTACTTTATTTATTTATTTATAACAAAGTCTTACTCTGTTACCCTGGGTAGAGTGCCCAGGCAGCTTACAGCAACCTCAAACTCCTTGACTTAAGTGACCCCTCCCCAGTAGCTGGGACCACAAGCATCCACCACAAATGCCTGCCCAGCTACTTTTTCTATTTTTAGTAGAGATGGGGATCTCAGTCTTGCTTAGGCTGGCCTCAAACTCCGGGATGAAGCAATCCACTCACCTTGGCCTCCCAGAGTGCTAGGATTACAGGTGTGAGCCACTGTGCCCAGCCTTATTGTAGTCTTTATACTTGTTTGCTAGTTCAGTAATTCTCTCTTTGGTGGTATCTAGTATGATCTTCAAGCAGTTCATTATAGTTTGTGTTTTTAATTTCAGTGACTGTGTTTTGTATTTGTAGAAACTCTATTGGGGTATTTTTGTAACTTTTAAAAAATAAATGGTATCTTGCTATTTGATTTTTTCACATTTACATATTTATTTACATTTCAGATTAAAATGAGGGTATAAATGATTAGGTTACACTGTTTGCTTTTGTTATGTAAAGTTCAAGTTGTAGTTTCCTTCAACCGAAGGATGTGCTATATACCCTTACCTTGTACACGTTAGCTGGAAGCTTACCAATCACCCTCCCTTCTCTTTTCTCTTTCCCTTTTCCCCCCACCTCTTGTATCTAATTTTGTTTTTCTCTCCTGTGCGATGTGGTTGTTTATTGATTTCATATTAGGATCACATACATTGGATACTTGCTGATTTTTTTTTAATGTTTCTATTTTTAAAAATAGGTATTTTTTAAATGTATGTTTCTCATACATATTTTTCTCTATTTTCTTTAGTTTTTGTTCATGTTTTCCTTTAGTTTGTTGAGACTGTGCTGTATTAAACAGCACAACTATTTAATATAGTTGATTTAATGGTTTTGTCCACTAATTCAAATGTCTGGGTTTTCTCAGGAATGCCTTCCGTCTAAATCATTTTTTTCTGTGTTGGTCATACATTCTTCTTTCTCTGTCTGTTTTGTGATTTTTTTTTTTATTGAGATCTGGACATTTTGAGTATTAGAATGGGCTAACTCTATAAACTTGATTCTTCTACTCCTCAGGGATTGCTGACTTTTTCTTTCAATGGCGGGAATCATCCATTTGTGACTTGTCTTAGGTACCTTTTCAAAGTGTGTATTCCTTGTTGTGTATGATCACTGAAGTTGACATTCCATTATTTCTGTGGTCATCTGACCTGACAAAGGTTTCCTTGAATGCCAGACTTCACAAAGACAAAAAGCATTCTGTCTTTTAAAATCTCATAAATGCTGCTTGGGGAACCTATTGCTACTGAGAGTAACAAAACTAAGGCAGTGCCTATGCAGGTCCCTCCGAGAACTGCCAGACCAACCAAAAGGCACAACTCCAAATGTTTAAAGGATAAGGTCCTCCTGTTTTTTCTGGTTCCAGTCAGCTGCCCTAGGAATACAACTGCTGTTCCTATAGCCTTGATGATGTTGAGAAGTGGAGGGCAGTTGCCTTAGAGTTTTCACTTTATATTTACAAATAATCCATGTCGACTTTCAAATAATATTATACCACTTTATGGATAGTGTGAGTACCTTATTATAACAAAATAATCCTATTTCCTCTCTCCTATGACTTGGCCATTGCTGTCATTCATTTCACTTATACATAAGTATATATGGGTATGTGTATATATACACGTGTATATATATGTGAGTGTTATATGTATTTAAATACAGTGTTGCTATTATTATTTTAGTGAGACTCTGTCTCATTCTGTTACCCAGACTGGGATACAGTGGCTCAATCATAACTTACTGCAGCCTCAAATTCCTGGCTCAAGGCAACCCCCAGCTTCAGCCTCCTGAGTAGCTGTGACTAAATGTGCATGCCACTATGGCTAATTTTTAAATATTTTGTAGAGATTGGGTCTCACCACGTTACCCAGACTGGTCTCAAATTCCTGGGCTGGAACAATCCTCCTGCCTTGGCTCCCAAAGTGCCAGGATTACAGGTGTGAGCCCAGTATCACTGGTTCTTTGCTGCCATTATCTTAAATAAACTGTTAGATCAATTAAGAATTAGAAAAATACAAGTTTTTATTTTTATCTGTGCTTATTACTTTTCTGATGCTCTTTTCTTCTCCATGTAGATCCAATTTTCTGACCCGTATCATTTTCTTTCTAGGAATTATTTTAACATTTTTTGTAAGGCAGGTTTACAGGTAACAAATTCTCCAAGTTTTGTTTGTTTGCTTTTGTTGTTGGTCTTTTGTCTTTGTGAATATTTTTCTTTTCTTTTTGAAAGATAGTTTTTTGGTGTCAGAGATCAAGGTTGGTAGTTTTTTCTTTTCAATTCTCCAAATATTTCACTCTGCTCTCTTTCTTCTTGCATAGTTTCTAAGGAAAGTTGAAACTTTCATTTGAAGTTTAATTCTTATCTTTGCTCCTCTATAGATAAGGTGTTCATTTTTTTTGTTTTTTTCCTCCCTCCCTTCCTTCCTTGTCTTTTTTTTTTCCTTCTTGAGACAGGGTCTTACTCTGTTACCCAGGCTGGAGTACAATGGCATGATCATAGCTCACTGTAGCCTTGAACTCCTGGGCTCAAGCAATTCGTCTACCTCAGCCTCTCAAGTAGCTGGGGGGATAGGCATGTACTACCACACCCAGCTATTCAAATGTTTTTTTTTTTTTTTTAAGAGAAGAGGTCTTGTTATGTTGCCCAAGCTGGTCTCAAACTGCTGGCTCCAAGTGATCCTCCCACCTCAGCCTTTCAAAGCGCTGGGATAACAGGCAGGAGACACCATGCCTGGCCTGATTTTTTCCTTCATCTTTGATTTTCTGTAGTTTGAATTTAATATTCCTAGGTGTAAGGGGTTTTGTTTGTTTTTTGGCATTTAATATGTTTGATGTTCTTTGAATTCTCCCAATCTGTGATTGGCGTCTACCACTAATTTGGGAAAATTTTCAGTCATTATTGTTTCAGATATTTAACATGGCAATTCTTTTTCAAATAAATTCTTCTGTTCCTTTCTCTCTTCCTTCTCCTTCTGATATTCCCAATAGGTCTATCTTGTGCCTTTTATAATTGTCCCACGGTTTTTGCATATTCTGTACTTTCTGTTCTGTGTTTTGTTTAGTTTTGTCTTTTTTTCTGTTTGCTTTCCAGTTTTGGAAGTATCTATTGAAATATCCTTAAGCTCAGAGACGCTTCCCAGCTATGTCCAGGGTACTAATAAGCCCACTAAAATAGGCTTGTTTCCATTAGCGTTTTTGATTTCTTATTTTTTGTGTGTGTTTCTTTAGATTTCCAGATCTCTGCTTACATTGCCCACCTATATTGTTGCATGCTGTCAAGTTTATCCATTAGAGCCCTTAGCACATTAATCAGAGTTGTTTTAAATTCCTGGTCTGATAGTTCCAATACCCTTGTCATATTTGAATTCAGTTTTGATACTTGCTTTGTTTCTTTAAACTATGTTTTTCATTTTTTAGTATGTCTTGTAATTTTTTCTTGTTAGTTGGGGATGATGTACTATGTACAAGGAATTGCCATACACAGGCCTTTGGTAATGTGCTGGTAAGGTGTTGCAATGGGGAAGCATTCTGTAGGCCTGTAATTAGTTATCGGTCTTGTAGTGAGTCTGTGCCTCTGGACTGTGAACTCACATGTGCTTCTCAGTACCCCACAGCCTTGGTGGAATAGGATAACTAGAGTGGGCTGTAATTAGGTATTTCCCTTCTCCCACATGTAGGGCTAGAAGGAGCTAGACTTAGGCATTAGAACCAGCTGGAAATTTTTCTTCCTCCAGATTGGTTAGGCTCTGTTATAACTCCAGCTGGTTAGGCTCTTGTTAAATAGTTCCCCCTGAGGACAGAGCTTGTTAAGAGGTATAAAATGCACTGGTGTACTTCAAATGATTCCTTCCCCCCACCCACCATGGAAGTAGAAGGGCATTTCCCCCATATTTTCTGTAAGAACTTGTTAGAGCTCCAGGAGATAAAACTTCACAGAAGTACATGTGGGCCCTCATGACTGGGACCCCCTGAAGTTTTTATCTCTCAGACTTGTCCGCACTGAGCTTCCAGCAATACCTCAGTTACAGCTCAGATTTCCCTGCCCTGGCACTGGTTCCAAGTAAGTTTCTGCTTTGGAGTTTTGCTTTGCTAAGTTGTGATTCTCTGCATTTGCCTGTTGGTCTTTCCAATTTGGGGGACAGAGGTTTGCATTGTGACCTCACTTCTGTCATGGACCTAAGAAGAATTGTTGATTTTGGGGGGGTATATTTAGCTTTTAAATTGTCATTAGGATGAAGCAGTGACTTCCAAGCTTCTTACATGCCAGAACGGAAACCAGAAGTTGCCTGTTAATTTTTTACCTTTTACTGTTGGATGTGTGTGTGGTTTGCCGTCTGCTATCACAGTTCAGGAAGTTTATGCTTTTGCCCTACATGCGGCCAGGGACTGGTAACTTCTGAGTTTCTTCTCTGATTGCTCCCAAGAGGGTGCAGCCTTGTGTATGCACACAGTCTTCCAGATTGCCAGGGCTGAGTGATTTTATTTTTCAACGCGCCTTCTTTGGAGTTGTTCTGGGGCAGACTAGCTTATTGTTCAGTTACTGTTTGGTCAGATGTTCTGTGTAAGCTCCTTGTTCCGGTAAAGCCTCACCTTGTGTTGATGGGGCTACATGAGACTTGGGGAATGCTTTCAAGTCCGCCCCCATGACTGCTCCCAATGATCCTGTGTAGGGGGTGCCTTGCACATGCGCACAACCATTCTGACCTCTAGAGTTGACTGTGACCCTAGGAGGCCTCTTCTTGGCTGTCTCTTTCCCTAGCTCTATTAAACTTCCTTCTGAGGCCGGGGGTGGTGGCTCATGCCTGTAATCCTAACACTCTGGAAGGCAGAGGCCAGAGGATCCCTCAAGCTCAGGAGTTTGAGACCAACATGAGCAAGAGAGGAACCACATCTCTACTAAAAATGGAAAAATTAGCCGGGTGTTGTGGCAGGCACCTGTAGTTGCAGCTACTGGAGAGGCTGAGGCAAGACGATTAATTGAGCTTAAGAGTTTAAGGTTGCTCTGAGATGTGTTAATGTCATGGCACTTTACGGTGACAGAGTGAGACTCTGTCTCAAAAACAAACTAACCCCTTATGGCTGCTTTGCTATTTTGCTCATATAATGGAGTTTCCAGCCTCCTTCTCCACCTGGTCTTCGTTTTTCTGCAGCCAGCATTCTTAGACACGGAGTTCCTCTCTGTGACATCTCTCTGTTCCAGTTGGACCCTCTCCTCAGGCAGAGCTGCTGAGCTCTTCATCTCTTGTCCTGCTTCTCCCCTGGGTTGAGCCCCAGAGCTGCTGCACAGAGGGGAGGGAGGAGACTGGTATGACACCCCTGCTCTATGACCAGAAATGGAGGGCATGCAGCCCCTTCTGTATTTGGCTTGCTTGACTCTCCTGTCATGGCAACTCTACCCTGTGAGCACATGGGGTGGGGGCCAGTATTTGCAGCTTGCCCAACCTGGGGTAATTTCTACCCAATGAGTGAGGGCTAAGTGGGGAAAGAGAGCCCTCGTCCCTTTGGCTGTGCCTGCCTAGAATAGAGCATCTGCAATACAAGATGGGGGCACGGGCAGATGAGAACCCCAGCAGCCTCCCCCTCCTGGGTTGAACCTATAACTCTTGACTGGGAGATGGGGTGGGGGATGGGGGAAGGGACATTTCAGTTACTCAGCTACTTCTTGAAAGCTATTTCCACCTGGAGTAAAGCACCTGGGGTAAAGTTTCCACAGAATAGAGGTGGGAGTAGATAAGGGAGTGGGTGGTGGCTCACCAAGATTTGGTAGATTTTCTTGAATGAGTGTTTCTCCATTTGCTCTGTATCTTTAGGATAATTTCCAGGGACTTTAAATTGTTTTCTTAAAATAATATTTGCCATTTAAATTGTTTTGCTGGGGAAAGTGACAACTGAGTACCTTACTCTGCCACTCCAGAAGTTCTACTCTGAACTTTTTTAAAATTGGAAACCTAATAATGACTTTTCTGTTCTAAAATGATTCCTTCCCTTGAACTTAAAGCAATTTAATGATTCCCCATTGCTTTTAGAATAAAATCTAAAATTCCTAATCTGGCCGCCAACCTACATAATCTAGCCTACCTCTCTAGCCTCACTCTGAGTCAATTTCATTCTTCATTTTTTCCTCCACTGGCCACAAAAGTTCTCTCCCAATTCCTCAAGCAAATAAACTCTTTCCTGCCTCAGGACCTACCCACACCCCTTTCATTTGTTGGGAAAGCTGCTTCATCCTTTCTTTATCTGTCTAATTTCTATTTATGGTCCTGAATTCAGCCCAAGCCTCACTCTTCTGCAAAGCCCACACTTCGTCTCCTGACTTGAGTGAGTGCAATGTTTCTCTGGAACCTAGAAGCTCCCTTTCCACACCTGTAATACTCTAATTACTTTGACTTATTTCTTATTTCATACATCTGCTTCCCTATTTGATTATAAGATCCCTGAAGAATTTTTTCCTATTGTGCACTTCTAAGGCACTTGACGAAGACTTGACTGATGGCCTGATTGGTTCACCACAGAGCCTTTACACATGGGGACAGTGCTGGATCATCCTTTCGTATAAAGTGGGAGGAAGAAGACAATGCTCACTAATGGTTATTTTTACTTTTCATCCCTTCACAATTTATGTAATTATTCTAAGGAGATTATGTTTGGTCAAGGCATACAGAGTCTTTTGGATGTATTATGTATTTGGAGATTATATATAGTTTGAATGCTCAGATCAAGCACCCACAACTCAAAGGGACAGCAGTAGGGCGCTTCTGCTAGTAAGTCCTATACCAACAGGGAAGGGTGCTCTCTGCGATCAAAGAAGGCATCCTGGGTGACAGGCTCTTGTAGAGACCAACACAGAACATGTTGACTTGCGTTTCCTCCCTATCACCTTCTTTCTTTTGTCTCAAGTAGAATTATGAAAATGTCTGTCCATTAGCACAAGTAGGCCCACAATCTCTTTTCATTTCTTTTCCAGTATGTAGTTAATTAGTTTAGTTCCATTACATACCTGTGAGTTCTTAAAGTTCCTTCCATTGTCTTCAAGCTCCTGTCTAGTTATCTATGGAAAACGACTCAGTAATAATCTTGGTCGCATTTGTCTCAAAGCTAGATAGCCACGTTTAAGCCCTCCAGTGTGTGTATATTGTTGGTATTTATCTTGCATCAAGGAAAAAAGAACAATGCATTCACAAGAATAACTTCACATGCAATTTGAAGAAGTAGCATTAACTCGCTGAGTACTTTAAGAGTGTCCAAAAGTCTTTCTGGAATCTCTGCAGTTGCTAACTAGTGTTTTATCCTTTAAAAAATAAACCCAATATACTTTTTTGTTTGTTTGTTTTTGAGACAGTCTCTGTCACTTGGGCTAGAGTATCTAGTTGGCTTTCGCCTAGCCTAGCTGGAATTCAGCCCAAGCTTCACTTGGAGTAACCTCAAACTCCTGGGTTTAAGCAATCCTCCTGCCTTAACCTCTTGAGTAGCTGGACTACAGGCACCCACACCATACTCAGTTAACTTTCCTTTTTTCTTTTCTTTTCTTTCTTTCTTTTTTTTTTTTTTTTTGAGACAGAGTCTCACTATGTCACCCTCAGTAGAGTGTCATGGAATCACAGCTCACAGCAACCTCAAACTTTTGGGTTTAAGGGATTCTCTTTTCTTCAGCCTCCCAAGTAGTTGAGACTATAGGCGCCCACCACAACACCCAGCTAGTTTTTGGGTGTAGTTGTTACTGTTGTTTAGCAGGCCCAGGCTGGACTCAAACCTGCCAACCTCAGTGTATGTGGCCGGCGCCCTACTCATTGAGCTACGGGCACTGAGCCTAATTTTTCTACTTTTAGTACAGACAGGGTCTTGATTTGGTTGGGGCTGGTCTCAAATTCCTGAGTTCAAGGGATCTTCCTGCCTTGGCCTCCCAAAGTGCTGGGATTATAGGTGTGAGTCACCACTCTCAACCAGTAAAGAGTTTTGAATGAATGAACAATGTGATGGATGTTCCCTCTGTGAAAGTTAGACCACTTAAGGAGGTAGTCAACTATGGAGGTTCTACTGTATTATAGAAGATACATAGACAGTTCACAGAAAATACTAATCTTCTTAAATATATGAGAGAACTCCAACTTAAGAGGATACAAATTAAAGCAATGTGAACTATCATAATCATTCGCGGAAGACTAAATGTTAGATAACCTCTGTTGTCGAGGGAGAGAGAACCAGAAACTCACACACCATGTTAGTTATCTATTGCTGTAGGGCAAATTACCCTTAAACTTAGTGGCTTAAGACCAATGTTTCTCTCAGTTTCTGTGTGGTTGTAATTTTGCAGCAGCTCCCTTGGGTCTCTCTGGCTTAGGGTATCTCATGAGGTTGCCTTAGGCTGAAAGCATGACTGAATGTAGACATTTCCCTTCCAAAGCATCTCACTGCCATGGTTGGCAAGTTGATTCTGGTTGTTGGTGGGAAGTATCAGTCTCTCACTGGGGGGCTTCTCCACAGGGCTTTCTCATGCTACTCATTGTCATGATGTGGTGGCCGACTTTCCCCTGAGCAGTCTAAGAGGACAGGTGGCAGCTGGCATACCTTTTATGATCTAGCCTCAGAAGCCAAACTCATCTTTACCAAACTCTGTGGGTCACATAAACTACCTCTGAGTCAATGTAGGAGGTGAGCACATGGAGGCATTAACCAAGTGAAGATTTTCGGGGCCATGTTGGAGGCCCACAGACTTCAAGATATTTGGCAGTATCTCTTGCGATTTAAAATGTGCAAACCCTTGGACCCAGGAATTCAACTTTTAGGAATTTATGCTGCAGAAACATTTGCATTTGTGTCTAATGACATGTATGAGGACAGTTTTTCTGATATTGCTCTAATGGCAAAAGCTGGAAACACTGTAAATGTCTACCAATAGGGCATTTGTTAAGTACAGTATAGTATACCTTATTTAATGTAATATGCTGTGAAGCTGCTAAAAAGAATGAGGTCGTTAAGTTCACGTACTGCTGTGGAACCATATCCTAAATATATTAAGTGGGATATTTATGTGTAAATTGGTAGCCCATCTCAGGAAGCACACATAAAAGGCTGTTAACACTTGTGGCTCCCTAGAGAAGCAGGAATGAAGGGAAATATGGACTGATCCACTCCAAAATGGCTGAGTGAATGATACTTTTCTCAATCTTTGTTTACCTTCTAGATTTTCTACAATGACTATATATGTTATTTCTGTAATCAGAACACAAATCAGACATCTAATTTCTGGTTAATGAGATTACGAGAAACTTATTTTTTTCCTTATTATTATTTTTAAATAGTCTCACTCTGCCGCTGGGCTCTAGTGATGCCATCATAGCTGACTGAAACCTCAAACTTCTGGTCTCAAGCAATCTTCCTCCTTTAGCCCCTGAGTAGCTGGGACTCTATGTGTTCACTACCATACCCGGCTCATTTTCTTTCTGTTTTTAATAGAGATGGGGGTCTCACTCTTGCTGAGGCTGGTCTCAAACTCTTGGGCTCATGTGATCCTCTTGCCTTAGCCTTCCAGACTTCCAGGATTACAGGTGTAAGCCACCACGCCTGGCTCTCTTTATTCTTTTTACTGTTTTTTCCATAATCATTTTATATTTTCAAATATAAAAAAAATAAAAAAAGATTTAACAACTCCAAGCCAGGGTTTCCAGTGAAACTTGCCCTGCAGAGTGAGAAGCACCCATCCCTGGACACTCTGTGGCTGGGTTGGGCTCGGCCCCATAGCACCCACCTGCCTGGCTCTGAAGAGCTGTGGAAAGAGCTGCCCCTTTCTGAGGGCTGTGCTGTTTCACAGCCAAAGACCTCAGGCACATTTGCTGCTGCAGAGGGATCGGGAGTGAGGTGGAGAAGTAGAGTAGGAGAGTTGGGAACAGCTAGAAAGATAGAGGCCGGGTGGGGGGGCAAGCTAATCACAGAGCATCTTCCAGGCGGCAAACATTTGGGAAGAGTGTTCTAGGCTGCCTGGAGCACGTCCCAACTCTAACCATCCTTTAGTCTCCCAGGTTGCTTGAGTATCTCTCATGCAGGAAGTCTTTGCCTCCTTCGTCTCCCCAGGACTTTGCCTGCCACTCTAGATAGACCACTAATGCCCACCCCTCTGCAATTCCTGGTACAGTCCCCTGACCCCGTGCATAGCTGTTTCCTGAAAATAACGGGTGGGGCTGTGCAGTCATATAAATGTAGTCTGTTAAAGTCAATAGTATAAAAGCAAAAGGCAGAGGCAAGACAGTCCCTCTGAACTGAGATGGCTGTTCTATACTGGAGAGAAAACGCTACGTGTTGTTGTCTAGGTTGTGGATGGCTACATCTAAAAGGGCACCATTCATAAAGGAGACATTATTAATTTGCATATTTATTACAATTATTTTTCTGGAAAGTGGTTGTAAGTTGGTTGAACAAAGTTAGTATATTATGATTTTCAGACATTTACAAGTGTTTTCAGGAAGGGACACCTTTTTCTGGCTGTGTTAAACAGAAATTGCTGCCTGACTCACAGGCTTCAGTGAGCTGGGTGATATGGTGTTTAATCCTGACTCAGGGCTCCACGTGCTCTTTCATAGGTTGCAGAGTGTAGATTTTGTGACTCGCCACATCTGACTGCTCACATCCTTTGTCTTGTGTGTGTGTGTGTTCTGTACGCAAGCCCACTGTGTGTAATCAATGCATGTTAGCTTCTTTCTAAAAATGTTACTGAAATACTGGTACAAATTACCTTTGGCAACATTCACATTCAAGGTAGGACAAACCAATTCTCTGGAGAGAGAGTGTTGAAATAGCCTTAAGCTGCCATGTAGGAAGCGTTTAGTAACGGGGGTCCCCAAGTCTGACATGGCCCCGTGCTCTACCACACAGGGTTTCTTTTTCTCTTCCTCCCTTCTCTGCTCTCCTCCTCCTTGACTGAGCTGTTGGGCAGAAAGAACAGGGAGTTGCTGGAATCCCATCATATCTCCTCTAAAGAGATACCTAAGATTCTTTCATAAGGCCCCTCTAGGTGTCACTTTCTAATGTTCTACCTGACAACCGAGATTCCCCTGCTGAATTACAGACCTGTATATCTGGATGACTGGGGAGCATGTAAGAGGGAAATACGTATCAACTCAACATGTCTCAAAGTGAACACATCAGTCACCTCCCCATTCACCGCTACTTTCCCTTCCTCCCATATTCCCTATTTTGGTGCAGTGGCTGTAAGTGTGTGCCTCGCTGAACTCTTAACTACAGGAAGTATAATTAACCAAGGGCCCAGTTCCTGTGCTCTGAAATCCATTGCTGGGTTTGCCCTGAGACCATGGTTCCCACCGGCTGCTCCCAGCCATGACTGAGCTTGGCAGGTCCATTGCTGCGAGACATGGGGCAACTTTGACAACTGACTTTAGTCCCAGGACTCCCTGATGGCCTTGTAGAAACTTCCATAGTCTGCATGGAAATCTGGGATGCCTTTATTGAACCTTTCCTTCCTCACTCCAATACATGGGGTCTCCTACACTTGAGGTCTGTTGGCTTTCCCAACAGAGAGTTTTTGCAACTCTACCCATTTTCTTAAAATAAAATCTTTGCACATTTAATCCCATCATGGCATCTTTTTCAAGAATCCAGACTAAAAATAAAGCAGCATTGCAAGTGCAGTAATAGTACTACTGGCCGGTTTCCATCTTGGCGGGATTAGCAGTTTGTCCTCACAGAGATAGATAACCTATTCTGAGTACAGCTTTGCCTTTCCTGCCTCTGGATGGTGTGGTAAGTGATGTAACCAAAGGTTCACTCTTTCCAGGGGACGCAGAAAGGGTAACATCGAACTACAGAATTTTAACCTTAAGACTGTTCATCAAAAGAGACCATTAGAGACTGAGAAATCAAGTTCACACAATGGGAAAAGACATTTGCAATACATGCATCTGATGTATTGTATACACACAATATATGAATTCTTCCAAGGCAGGTAACCGAATAGAAAAATGGACAAAGGACTTGAACAGACACTTCACAGAAGAGAATGTCCAAATGACCAATGGACGTTTGAAAAGGTGTTAAACCCAGTGGGGTAGGGCTGGTGCCTCATTCCTGTAATCCCAGCACTCTGGAAGGCTGAGGCAGGTGGGTTGCTTGAGCTTAGGAGATCAAGGCCAGCCTGAGCAAGAGTGATACCCCATCTCTAAAAATAGCCAGGTGTTGTGGCAGGTGTCCTAGCTACTTGGGAGACTCAAGAGGATTGCTTGAGCTCAATAGTTTGAGACTGTTGTGAACTGACTCTCAAAAAAAAGGGGGTGGGGGAGAAAGGTGTTAAATTCTACTAGTTATTTGGAAACTGTAAATTTAAACCTCAATGTAATGCCACGTGCAATGGCTAAAATGAAAGCATGAGACAACAGCAAGTGTTGACAAGCAACTGGAGTCCAGCAATCCACATTCTCACACTCTCCTGGTGGAAGTGTTTGGAAGAACTATTTTGGAAAACTATCTGATGGAGTCTGCAAACCTGTAGTACACATTTCCCATGGCCAGCAATTCTATGTGTACATATGTTCAACAAAAGACAGTACAAGAATGTAACTTGTGGCACTATCATAACACCAATAGCAAGTAGTGACACAAATGTACATGTATAGAAGAATGGATAAATAAAAGATAAACTGTATGTTTATACAATAGAACATAGCACTGTGGGCTTGGCTCCTGTAGTGCAATGGTTACAACACCAGCCATATACACCAAGGCTGGTATGTTTGAACCCGGCCTGGGCCACCTAAACAACAATGACAATTGCAACAACAACAATAAAAATAGCTGGGCATTGTGGCGGACACCTGTAGTCCCAGCTACTTGGAAGGATGAGGCAAGAGAATCGCAGAAGCCCAGGTATTTGAGGTTGCTGTGAGCTGGGTTGCCACGGTACTCTACCAAGGGTGACATCGTGAGACTCTCAAAAAAACATAGCACTGAGGATGAATGTTCTGCAATTATGTGAAACAACATGGACGACTCTCTCCAGCAATGATGGATGAAAAGGATAGGCACAAAGTGATCAGAGTGATGATTCCATCTGTAGAATGCCTAAAATGTTTTAACCTAGGCAGGGTGTGGTAGCCTGTAATTCCAGCAGTCTGGGAGGCTGAGGCAGGTGGATTGTTTGTGTTCAGGAGTTCAAGAACAGCCTGAGCAAGAGTGAGACCCTGTCTCTAAAAAACATAGCCAAGCATTGTAGTAGATGCCTCTAGTCCCAACTACTCAGGAGGCTGAGGCAAGAGGATTGCTGGAGCCCAAGAGTTGGAGGTTGCTGTGAGCTGTGATGCTATCATACTCTACCAAGGGCCACAAAATGAGACTTTGGCTGGAAAAAAACATTTTTAACCTATCTAGATGGTTAGAAACCAGGATGGTGGTTATCTTTAAAGGGTGGCTGGTGACCACAACTGGGTAAAAACGTGGCTTCTCGGGTGCTGGTAAGTGTTCTGTTTCCTGATCTGGGTGCCAATTACACACAGGTGTGTTTACTTTAACAAAAGTCATCAAGCTGTGGTAGAACTTGGGTGACATTTCTGTATGTAGGTTTTGTTTCAATGAAATTTACCAAAAATGTTTACTTTTTTCCTCAATATTTTCATCATCAAAATGTTAGAAAATACAGAACAGGAAAAAGACTGCAATAAGACTACCCACTTTTAGAATTTTAATGATTACTCTTTTGGTTTTTCTCTATATAGTCAGATGTTGTCATTTCCACTCACCCCCCTCAAATTAAGTCAGGATCATGTTCTAGATGCTATTTTAGAAGTGGTTTTTGACACTTCAACTATATATTCTACTACACACATTGTAAATACCTTTCCATGTTATTAGCATTCTCTTACCACATTTAAGGGCCTGCAAATTGTCTGTTGAATTGGGAGTTCCACCATCTGTATAGTAATTCATTTTCGTGTCTAGATTGTTCTAGGTTTTAGTATTGTAGACAATAATGTGATAATCATTCTTGGTAGCTAAATCTTTGCCCTACATCCATAGTTATTTCTTCGACTCAAAATCTGGAAGTTGAGTGTTTGGGTAGAATGAGTGTGTATATTCTTGAAGTTTATACATGTCACAGTTAATTTTGGAACAGTCAAGTAACAGTTTCAAAGGCAGTATAATTTGAACTGAGTTCCGATCAGGTGTTTCTTGGCATCTTAACAGTGACAACAATGGCGATGTTAATAGCTACGATGCTGCCTCCTATATCTTATTCCTCATTAACAATATGGCTAGGTGGGTTTTATCTTATTTTATTTTTTGTGAGACAGAGTCTCACTTTGTTCCCGCCAGTAGAGTGCTGTGGTGACATAGCTCATAACAACCTCCAACTCTGGGGCTCAAGTGATTCTGTTGCCTCAGCCTCCCAAATAACTGGGACTACAGATGCCCACCTCAATGCCTGGCTATTTTTAGAGACAGGGTCTTGCTTTGACTCAGGCTGGTCTTGAACCAATGAGCTCAGGCAATCCACCTTCCTTGGCTTCCCAAGCACTAGGATTACAGGCGTGAGCTCCTGTGCTGGCCATGCTAGGTGGGTTTTAATAGCTGCCTTTTATAAAGGAGAAGAGGACCTCATTCAAGTTCTCTCAGAAGAAAGCTGGATTCAAAGCCAGGCCTGTACAGTACTAAAGCCTACCCTTACCCTATACTTTGTCCTCAGGGAATGGCAAGGCCTATGCCAAGTTGTCCCAGGGTGCCCAATGGTTATATGGGCAGTTGTATGATGTCAATGGTTCCTAATGATCATGGTGAGACCTAATGCTCCACTGATGCCAGTCAACAGATCAGAAAAGAGAGTAAGATTGAGACAGGAGAAGAGAATGAGTCTGAAAGGGCGGGTGCATGTGAGAGGTATTCTGGTCTGATAGAAGTTGCCAGAAGATAAGAAACTGAAATCCTGTGTTAACCTACTTGCTGATGACATGTTGCAAGCTTGTGCAAGCCTCCTTACCCACCAGGGTACCAGGTTGTTTGGCCTCATTCCCAAGGCTGATAAGCGCATTCCACTGAGATCAGATGTAGCTGGGAGAGGCCAAAAGCCAAACTGTTTATAAGAAGACACAGAGGAAGTAAAGAGGTTTGTGCAAGCTTTTTGGATGTACCTTGGAGTTTCTGGGAAAAGCCAAGGGGGAAGTGAGATTTTGGGAGGCATGTTTCAGGACACTGTGGATTGTACTGCATCACTTTTTCAATGAAGCTGTAAGTGCTGGCTGCTCAGAAATAGAAGACTGTGCGCACATGTGAGTGTGGTCGGCATTTGGGAAGAACATGCTGTGATTGACACGTCTTGGGGGAAATGGAAGGGTGTGTCTGTTTCTGTTGGCAGTTTGTCTCCCTTCTTTGCCCTGCTGACTTAGATTTCTGCACATACTCCGCTTGTCAGGTGACAGGGTGAGTAGTGAGGACCCAGATGAAGAAGAGAAGAAAGAGGCAACATGGAAAAGTGGGAGGGAAGGCTTTGGTGGCTGCAGATCTAGCCTCTCTTCCCCCTTTAGCCACCAGTTAGCTCCTCATACGAGGTAACGTTAGCTAACACTTATTGAGCATTATATGATCTTAGGATCTGTGAAAAGTATAGATCCTTTATCTCATCTAATCTTCAGAATCATTCCATGATTTCATTTAATCTCCTAATGTCCCCGTTTCATAGGTGAGGAACCGAAGTTCAAGAGCTTAGGGACCTTGCTGGAGATCTCATGAGACTTGGTGAGAGGTAGATGTGAACTCAAGCCCATCTAAATCCAGCATCTCTGCTCCTAATGGGATGACCTGGAGGGGAGTTTTTAAAGCCCAGGTTTCCATTTCTTTTCCTTTAAAGTAGAAATAAACATACTGTCTATGCCATTTTCTGGAGGCCTAAGTTAATGTGGTATTTTAAACCAGAGTCTGATACTTAACAGAAGCTCAATGAACATTACCTTGTCTTCCCTCCCGGGACTTTCAGAGAGTATGCACATAAAAAACCAAACCACACCAAAGAACCTAAAAAACATCTGGGGGCTCTGTCAAGGTTAGATTAGACACAGGGTAGTGTTAAAAACAAGGAGTCAGATTCAACTATGAATACTGACAGGATGGAGGACGTTGGCTCAGAACTTCACATATACCGACTTTAACAGTTAATGGGGATGGTGGTATTGTGTCCAGTCAGCAAAGGAGGAAATAATATCCTAAAAGACAAAGCACCTTGTCCTAACTCATGCTGCTGGGATTCTCTCCACAGGGAGGAATATATATATCTTCAGTTTTTAAAAATTGAGATAGAATTCACATACCACAAAATTCACCTTTTTGAGTACACAATTTAGTGGTTTTTAGTATACAAGAAAGTATAACCGGGCAGTGCCTGTGGCTCAGTGAGTAGGGCGCCGGCCCCATATGCCGAGGGTGGCGGGTTCAAACCCAGCCCCGGCCAAACTGCAACAAAAAAATAGCCGGGTGTTGTGGCGGGCGCCTGTAGTCCCAGCTACTCAGGAGGCTGAGGCAAGAGAATCGCGTAAGCCCAGGAGTTGGAGGTTGCTGTGAGCCGTGTGACGCCACGGCACTCTACCGAGGGTGGTACAGTGAGACTCTTTCTTTTTTTTTTTTTTTTGTAGAGACAAAGTATAACCATTACCACTATATAATTAATTGCAGAGTGTTTTCACAACTCCAAAGAAAATCTTTATACTCTTTAATAGTTAATACCCATTCTCTCTTCCCCCAGCCCCTGGCAACCAGTAATCTGCTTTATATTTCTGTGGGTTTGCCTTTTCTGGACATTTCGTACAAAAAGAATCATACAATATGTGGTTTTTGTATCTACCTTCTTTTACACAGCATAATATTTCATGCTTCATCCATGGTAACCTGAATCAGTATTTCATTCATTTTATGGGTCAATGATACTCTATTATATAAATATACTACATTTTGTTTATACGTTAATCAGCTGATGGAAATTTGGGTGTTTTCTACTTTTTTGGCTATTATCAGTAAAGCTGCTATGAACATTTGTGTATGTGTTTTTGAGTGTACATATGTTTTCTGGGGTATATGCCCAGGACTAGAACTGTGGACTCATATGGTAATTCCATAGGCAACTTTTGGAGGAAATCCTGAAAGGTTTTCCAAAGTAGATGCACTATTTTTACATTACCAACAGGAAATATGAAGTTTCTAATTTCCCTGTGTCCTCACCAACACTTACTTGCTTTTTCATGATATTCATCTTAGTGGATGTTAAGTGGTAGCTTACTGAGGTTTTGGTTTTCACTTCTCTAATGACAAATGATGTTGAACATATTATCATGTGATAGTTGGCCATATATATATGTATTTCTTGAGAAATTTATTTTGCCCATTTTTTTTGTTTTTTGTTTTTTGTTTTTTGCAGTTTTTGGCTGGGGCTGGATTTGAACCTGCCATCTCCAGCATATGGGGCCGGTGCCCTACTCCTTTGAGCCACAGGCGCCACCCATATTTTGCCCATTTTTAAATACGTTACTTTTTGTTGTTGACATGCCAAAATTCTTTATTTATTCTAGATTCTAGATGCTTATTAGGTATGACTTGCAATATTTTCTCCCATTTGTTGGGTTGTCTTTTCCCTTTCTTGATAGTGTCCTCTGATGCACAAAATTTAATTTTCATGAAATCTAATTCTACTTTTCTTTTGGTGTCATGTCTAAGAATTTGTTGTCAAATCCAAGATTATGAAAATTTAGTCCAGTATTTTGGAATGAAGTGTTTCATATTTTTAGCTCTTAAATTTGGGTCCTTGATCCATTTTGAGTTAATTTTTGTATAAAGTGTGAGGAATGAAGCCAACTTAATTCTTTTGCAAGTGTTAAGATTATTCATTCCACATTGAATGGTCTCTGGCACCATGGTGAAAAATCAATTAGCCATACATCTGTTGACATCTGTTAACTGTAGGTTTTGCATAGATGCCCTTCATCAGGTTTAGGAAGTCCCCTTCTCTTCCTGCTCTGTTGAATGTTCTTATCCTGAAAAGTTATTGCATTTTGCCAATACTTTCTCTGTATCTGTTGACATGGTAGTGTGTTTTGTGTGGCTGTATAAATCCTTTTTATATAAGGAAGGATTTGGTTTGCCAGTATCTTTTTGAGGATGTTTGCATTCAGAAGGAATATAGCTTTCTATAGCTTTCTTTTCTTGTGATTTCTTTGTCTGGCTTTGGTATCAGAGTAATGCTGGCTTCAAAAAATGAGTTAAGAAATGGTTCTTTCCTCTTCTGTTCTTGATAAATTATCAATCCTTTCACATCTGGCAGGTTCTGCTTCATGTATTTGGGGCTCTGTTAGGTTTATTATTGTTTTATATTTTTGATGGGGAGTGATCCTTTTATCTTCATAAAATGTACTTCTTTTCTTCTAATAACAATTTTTGCCTTAAAGCTTGTTTTGTCTGATATTAGTATAACCACTTCAGCTCTTTTTGTTTACTGTCTGCATGGTATATACATTTCCATATAGTTCCAAACCTATTTATGACTTTGATTCTAAAGTATGTCTCTTATAGACAGTATATATTTGAATCATTCTTCTTCCCCTACCCTCATAATCCCAGTCTCTTCCCTTTAACTGGAGTGTTTAATCCATTTATGTTTAACATAACTGATAAGTTAAGATTTATGTCTGCATTTTGTTATTTGTTTTCTATGTGTACGTTTTTGTTTATTCCTACATTATTGCTGTCTTTTTTATTAAGTGGATATTACTTAATGGGCCATTTTCTTTTTGTTTTGTTTTTGAGACAGAGCCTCATTGCATTGCCCTCCGTAAAGCACTATGGCGTCACAACTCACAGCAACCTCAAACTCTTGGGCTTAAGCAATTCTATTGCTTCAGCCTCCCAAGTAGCTGGGACTATAGGTGCCCACCACAACACCTGGCTATTTAATGGGCCATTTAATTCTCTTGTTTCTTTTTCTTGTGTGTGTGTGCATGTTTTGGTGGTTATCCTGGGTATTACAGTTAACATTTTAACTTGTAACAGTTTAATTTGCACTAATACTGGCTTAATTTACAAAAACACTCCTCTTATGTAGCTCTTGGATGTCTTTTCTCATTTGTGCTGTCATGTTTATATTAAATTACATCTTTATACCTTGTGTAGTCATCAACACAGATTCATACTTACTGCTTTGTGTAGTCATAGGAGAAAATAAATGACAAATACATTTAATATTGTCTTTTATATTTAGTTATCTTTACTGAAGATCTATAGTTCTTAGTTATCTGGCATTCTTTTGTGTTTCCCTGAAAAATTCCCTTTTGTTTTTTGTACTTGCTCTACAAAATTCTGTTTTTGTTTATATTGAAATGTCTTACTTTTGCCCTCATTTTTATTTTTTTAATAGACTCAATTCACTTTATTATTATTGTATAAAAACCCCATGTTGTAGCCACAGCTGGAGCCTGGGTCCTCTGCACAGAGACTCTGGTGTGGGTCTTGACAAGATGGTCAGTGAATTCTTGGTAAGGAGACTTGGTGAACACTGTCTCTTTCCAGAGATCGGGAGTGAGATAGCTATAGGTCTTGGAAATGGCATCAAAAGTGGCCTTGGCAAAGTTGCCCAGGGAGGCAGTGTAGCCCCTGGCTGAGGTGTAGCAGTCATCAATCCCAGCCATCATTAGCAGCTTCTTAGGCACAGGCACTGAGACAATGCCAGTTCCTCTAGGAGCAGGGATGAGACGTACCAGCGCAGAGCCACAACGGCCTGTCACCTTGCAAGGAACAGTGTGAGGCTTGCCAATTTTATTCCCCCAGTAGCCTCTCCACACTGGGACAGTAGAGAGCTTGGCCAGGATGATGGCCCCTGGATGGCAGTGGCTACTTCCTTGGAACACTTAACACCCAGACCAACGTGGCCATTGTAGTCCCCAATGGCAACAAATGCCTTGAACCTGGTCCACTGGCCAGCGCGGGTCTGTTTTGGCACTGGCATAATCTTGAAAACTTCATCCTTGAGAGACGCCCCCAAGAAAAAAATCAATGATCTCAGGTTCCTTAATGGGCAGAGAGAAAAGATAGATCTCCTCCAGGAATTTGATCTTCATGTCCTTGACCAAGCGGCCCAGCTCAGTGACGGGCATCCACTCTTTGTCTTCGGCCTTGCCTCCCTGAGCTCCGTGGCCTCAGCCTCGGCCGCAGCTGCGACCCCGGCCCCAGATGCTGCTGCCGAAGCCTCCATGGAAACCACCACGGCCTCCCATTCCAGGGCCCCCGGGGCCTCCAGGCCCTCCCGCTGCACCGGCGTCATCCGCCATTTGGTATTTTCATCAGAAAAGAAGCTCGCCCTCATTTTTAAAGGATAGTTTTGCTACATAGGGAATTCTTTTTTTTTTTTCTTTTTTTTAAGTATCAAAAAATAGACAACTATTATTTATAAATAAAAATAAAAGATAATTTCAAAAAACCAGATCATGCTAAATCTTATAGACAATAGAAAAAGAAGAAATACATCAAAATCATTCTACTTGATCTGGAAATTCTTGGGCTCAGCATAGTGGCTCACATATGAAATCCCAGCACTTTGGGAGGCCAAGTTGGGAGGATTATGTAAGGTCAAGAGTTTGAGACTAGCCTGGGCAACATGGGGAGATTCCATCCCGATTAAAAAAAAAATATGCTAAAAATTAGCTGGGAATAGTGGTGCATGTCTGTAGTCCAACTACTCAGGCTGAGGTGGGACGATAGCTTGAGCTCCAGAGTTTGAGGCTGCAGTGAGCTGTGACCATGCCACTGCACTCCAGCCTGGGTGGCAGAGACAGAACTTGTCCCTAAGTAAAAGTTCTTGATTGAGAAGCTTTTTCTTTAAGCTCTTCAAATGTGCCATCCCATTGCCTTTGGTTTCTTGTGAGAAATAAATCATTATTGAAGTTCCTTTGTTCATGATGTATCATTCCTTTCTTGCTGAGAGAATTCTCTTTGTTTTTATCTTTTGATAGTTTGATTATTATGTGTCTAGGCCTTTGAATTTACCTTCTTGGAATCTTGAATTTCCCGGAGGTTTAGATTTATGTTTTTAAATCAAATTTAGGGAGGTTTTTACCATTATTTCTTTTTCCCTTTTTCTCTTCTCTCTTTCTGGGATTTTCATTGAGTGTATCAGTACACTTGATTGTATACCATAGGTCTCTGAGATCCTTTTTTATTTTTATATTTTTTTCCTATTGTTCAGACTGTATAGATGGCAGAGTGAATGAAAATAAGAGAGTGGGAGTTAGCCTGGAGGAGAAGCGTGTTACTGAAAAATTTTCCTGCAGTGGAAGTGTTCACAGTCAGACAAGGGCCTCATAATGCCTGCTTAAAAATGGGGGTGGGGGTGGGGGGTGGTCCAAAGCATATAGATGCAGGAAAATTCTCACTTTTCCTTTACTTTCTCTTAGAAATATTCTTAAATTCCATGGTTGCCTAGGACCTTAGGGACTTAACATCTCTACTTTTAGTTTAGCCCTTTGTCTTGAACCACAAGATTTTGTGTATAACAGGTGAGGTTGTAGATTAGTCAGATCCAGATTAGTCTGACTCCAAAGTTATGAAGTTAGTTATTAGTCAGATCCAGATTAGTCTGACTCCAAAGTTTGACTCCTATGTACACTTTCTACTGTTTTCTCAAACCCTTCTCAGGGTGTCTTTCACAATGACTTAATTCCTTGATGGAGAGGCTTGTAGTGAAGTAAGTTGGGGAATGTGGCAGGCGAGGTGAGCTGCCTATCTGGAACTGGATGAAAAGCCAAAGTCAACTTCATGTCATTTACAATTTAGTTTATGATTATCCTGGCTGTGCCACTTCAGGCCCTTTAGAAGGTTTCTTTTGCTTATGTACTACTGATTACTTGCGACAATGAAAAATAGGTCTGAACTAGTGGCTCTGTTGTAAGTATATTACAGAACAATACAGGGCTCTCCTTTTCTGCTACCCATTCAGAATGCATGAAGAAATTCGGGGGGGGGGTCCTTTAGGTATCCTAGGATCTACTCAGTTTTCTAGCCAGAGGGCTAAGAGTCCTTTCTTTTCCTCTATTGTTCCTTCCTTCCTTCCTCTTTTGATTCTTCTTCTCCCTCTCTTCCTTTTCTTATTCTTTCCTGAATTCAAAATTATCTCTCTTATGTTCTACCCTTCCACTATCCTGCCTTAGTCAAAATCTCCTTGTCTTTTCCATCTGGAGAAAACTGAAATTTGTTCGTAATGAACCTTTACCTCCAGTCTTCCCGTCCATTATCCACACCAAATCAGAGAGATCTTTCTAAAATCCAGATCTGCCCAAGTGAGTCAGGTATTTTGATATTTACCTTTCCAAGCTTCTTTTAGGTACAAACTCATCTTGGTTTCTCATAACTGGTTCTTCCTAAGGTATAGTCTCATTCTTACAAAATTAGTAGTATACATTCTGGCATCCCGTACTTTGTTCAAAATAGAACTTATTTTGGTCTATGGTAGAGCAATGCATGAGATGTAACTGGGATCTTAGGTTCTTGTGCCACTAGGTATCCAAAATGCAAAGAAAATACCTTTATAATGTAGAGAAGGCAAAATGAGCACACAGCCAATCTCTCACAGTCAATGCATGTTCATTCTGGTTTAAATAGAAAACACATCTTGCAGCTTATGAAGGAATTCCAACACAACCCCTTTTTGTTTGTAGACTAGCGCCTGAACTTCTAACTAGTATTGCATTTCACTCCTTGTTTGATCATCATGGATTCTCTTGGGTAAGGACCACAGAGCTTGTTTTCATGTTTCTTCTTGGAGTCAACACATAATCTTTATTGTTTGTGACTCTAGATTGATTTTTATCTCAGTTTCAGCAGTGTGTTAACAAAATGACTCAAGAACCTGAACTTCTAAGTGGCTTTTGCCCTACAAATACTCTTTCAAGAGACTTTTCAGCCCAGGTGCAGTGGCTCACACCTGTAATCCTAGAACTCTAGGAGGCCAAGAGAGGTAGAACACCTGAGCTCCAGAGTTCCAGACCAGTCTGAGCAAGAGTGAGACTTTGTCTCTACTAAAAACATAAAAAAACTAGCTAAGCATTGTGACAGGCACCTGTAGTCCCAGCTATTCAAAAGGCTAAGGCAAGGGGCTTACTCAAGTTCAACAGTTTGAGGTTGCTGTGAGCTTCATATACTATAGCCCTCTACCCAGGAGCAACAGATTCTGTCTCAAAAAAAAAAAACAAAAAAAGACTTTTAGTGGGGTCCAATCCTAAAATGCCTATGGAGGGTCCAGACAATTTAATGTGTGTTGAGCAAAAGAGAAGTAAATTATGTGCTGGATCACACTGTGAGGTCTTTATAAACCAGAGTTGAGTTGGGCCTTGAAGTATAGGAAAGACTTGGAATGGTCAGAAGAGAGAACGGTTATTCCAGGTCCTAGAAATAAGGTGAGAGATTCTCAGCTATGAGTGGAGATACATGCTGCATATGTATAGCAATGAAGAGATAAACTGATTAGAGCTGTGTATCGGAAATTTGGAACTGTAGGAACCATGGCAGAGCATTTTTAGTACTGGGAATAGTTTTAGGATTCATCTAGTTCATTATTCCCTAAATCACATTTCTTAGTAAATTCATATATAAGTATTAATAAACATCTCCTAATTAAAAATAATTAAGAGGTCCCATGGTCACATAAGTCCATCTAGTGAATATAGATGTTAAAGTCCTTATGGAGGAATGTCTTGAAGCATTCATTAAGTAAATGCACATTACGAATCTCCAAACGTGAATGTTTTATTCACAATTTCCCTGCCTTATTTGGCTATGGAGTTCTGTTCTCAAGAAGGTTCAAGTAATATTCACAGTGGGATGTCCTATGGACAACAGGTTGTAAATTAATCTAAAGCAGCCCCCTTAATTTTCAAATGTCATTTTGAGGGAAGAAGTGCTTGCTTAAGGTTATCCATTAGGTCAGAGACTGTGCTTGTGATGAACTAGGTCTTTTGTCTCCTGACAAAATCAAATTGTTGTTGGTCTTGGTAGCCATGGCTATTACTAGAGAAAAACACCAGAAGCTAATAACAAACCAACCCTCAAATTTGGTGCCCTGTCTCAATAGATTTTTTTTTTTAATTCATGTGGCAATCTCCACACTGGAAGTTCTATTCAGGGTAAATTTGCTTCTCTATCGTTAATCAAAACCCAGGCTCCCACAGCTGTGTGGCTCTGCCATCCACTGGGGCCACAGAGTAAATAGAACTAGAGACATGGACAAGCTGAGCTTGCTTTTTAAGGGCCCTGGTCCAAGAAGAAGCAGAATGCAGTGATTAAGAGCATCATAGTCCCTGGAATTAGACTTCCTGGGCTGGAATCTCATTTCTGTTACTTATTAGCTGTGTTCCTCAGTATTATTCAACTGCTCTGACCCTCAGTTTCTTCATCTGTAAATGAGGGACAATAATAGAACTACCTTATAGGATTGTTATACACAGTAAATAAGTTAGTATTTGTCAAATACTTGTCTATGTCTGGCACATAGTATGGGCCTGAGGAGTGCTTTCTAGATAATGATAATAATATAAAAAAAAAAAAACTCCTGTTCATATTTTATTTAGCTATATCTGACTGTAAGGAGAGCAAGGAAGCTATTTTTCCAGTGCCAATTTCATACTACGGAAGGGGAAGTTTTGAATTTGTGGTAAATAGCTAAGTATTCTTCCATGAGGCATCTCTGCTAAACATTAGAATCTGGATCTGAACAGGTAGGTGATGGAATTTTTTTTTTTTTTTTTTTTTTTTTGCTGTTTTTGGCCGGGGCCAGCTATGAACCCTCTACCTCCAGTATATGGGGCTGGTGCCGTACTCCTTTGAGCTACAGGCACCACCCCAGTGATGGAAATTTTTTAAAGTTTTGAGCAGAGAGGTGAAATAACACTATATCACTCCAGATATTTCTTTTCTGTCTCAAATATTGTTTCTATAAAATCATAGTTATGGAAAGTTAAATTATGTATATTGTTTTAGACTGCAAACATATCTAATTGAGAATGTGAATTTTTATTTGTCCTAAGGAATGAAAAGTAAAATATGACACTTGGTAGAATACCAAACAGTAGAAAAAGACTCTTTACATATTACATTTGCTACTAGGCAAAATGAATATGTAGCTAGTGTTGAAACACCTGAGGAGAGGAATTAAAAAATTTCCAGAGAGAAAACCATGATAATAGGAAATTAATTATATAGAATCTTTACTGCAAATCAAATATGTTAAAAACTATTATTTGATATGTTATTTGAAGTAATTTATTTTCCCTGAAAGTTTAAAAATATTTACAAGATGTTTTAATGGTCTTAACTCTACTTTCCCATAAGGTTGTACATTTCTTATCTTTAAATGGTGTTATAGAAGTAAGGGTTATTTGGGTTGTTCACAGATGCTCCATCTCTCTGCAGGCATTGTGGTGCCTCACTGTCCCATCTTGAAGTGTGGCATGGGCCATGGTACTTGTTTTGGCCAAGGAAACATGAGTGATTGTCATGGGTATCATTCCCAAATGGGAAACTTAAATACCAGCATGTGATTTGCCATGTTCTTTCCTTCAACTGTGGGCCTCATGACCTGACCCATTACAGCCTTTAGCTAACAGGTCTGAGTGTCTGCAGAGTACAGCCTCACTGCCTACCAGAACTGAACATGCCCCGTAAGTAAGAAATATTTTTATGTTAAGCCATGAAAACCACTGTTTCACCATCCAGGGGTGTTCAACCTGTAGCCTGTGGGCTGCATGCAGATTATTTGAGGCCTGTTTTGCTGATCTGTGGTGTTGAATATCATGGAAATTATGCACGGACACTTTTGTTTTTTGCTTATCAGCTTTCTTTAGTGGTTGTGTCTTTGATGTGTGGCCCAAAACAACTTTGTTGTTTTTTTTTTTTTTTTTGAGATAAAGTCTCACTTTGTCACCCTTGGTAGAATGTTGTGGCATCATAGCTCACAGCAACCTCAACTCTGAAACTCTTGGGCTCAAGCAATCCTTTTGCCTTAGCCTCCCAAGTAGCTGTGACTACAGGGTACCCACTACAATATCCAGCTGTTTTTTAGAGACAGGGTCTCAATCTGGCTGGTCTTGAACTCATGAGCTAAGGCAATCCACCTGCCTCTGCCTCCAAGAGTGCTAGGACTATAGGCATGAGCCACCATGCCCCATCCAAAACAACTTATTCTTCCAATGTGTGGCAGAAAGAAAAGGACAACCTTGAGCCAACTGATGCAGGGAATAGCAGGTTTGGAAAGAATGACTCTTTAGTGTTTTTAGATGATTGAATTGTAGAGTGTGGCATAGATGGGTGGAAGCACTGCCTGGAGCTAGAAACTTGTTTTTTTTGGGGGCCTGGGGGGCAGTCTCACTATGTTGCCTCTGTAAAATGTGGTGGTGTTACAGCTCACAGCAACCTCAAACTCTTGGGCTTAAGTGATTCTCTTGCCTCAGCCTCCCAAGTAGCTGGGACTACAGGTGCCCACCACAACACCTGGCTATTTTTTTGTTGTTGTTGTTGTTATAGTTGTCATTGTTATTAACAGGCGTGGGCCAGGTTGGAACCCACCAGCCCCAGTATATGTGGCTGGCACCCTAACCACTGAGCTACAGGCACTGAGCATGTTTCTTGTTTTTTCTTAAGATGGGGTCTTACTCTTGCTCAGGCTGGTCTTGAACTCCTGAGCTCAAACAATTCACCTGCCTCAGCCTCCTAAAGCTAGGATTTTAGGGACGAGCCACTTCACCTGGCCAATGGAAACATATGTTAAGTGATAAGGGCCTGAACTAAGCTTACTCTAGTGGAAACAGAAGATGATAAAAAATAAAAAAGAAAGAAGAAAAGAAAAGCATTACCCAATTTAAGAATAAGCTTTGTTCTTAAATATCATGTTCTCTGGGCCTCAGTTTGCCTCAGGTACAGTGGTGACTTAACGCTGCTCTTGGCAATCACAACATCTTCCCAGGAAATGACTTAGCTTTACCTCCAAACATATATATATATTTTTAAATCTAAGGCTAATTATGTTTAATGCATTAGTACAGTTGGTTATTGGCTTATGGGATATTGCTTCTAATTGACAGGATTTCTTCCTATCTTGCAGACTAAAATCTCTTTAACATGATAATTACTGGACAATACTGTATTCAATTTATTCTGAAAGTAATCATGCTGTAATAGCAGGCATTGCTTTTTACAATCAAAGGAGATTATTATTTCATGATAACAGAAAGAAATAGTAATTTTAGGAGTCACAATAGAAAGATAAGGTCCAATGGAGTCATTATTGGTATAGGCAGCTGATTTCAGATCAACCAGCTAGTACTGTTTGCTGAATCACAATAGAGCGAGGTCCCAGGGGCATTTGTGTAGATAAGACGTAAAATACACACCTAACCCGAGGGAATTATTGAGTGAGCCAGGTGTTTCCTAGATATTAGCCGAAGCATAGAATTAGTCCCACTGTCTTGGTCTGTAGATCATAGTTGGGACAAAAGCCACCATAGAAAACTAACTCTCCTAATATCCACTAACTTTAGCATGTGCTCACTTATCATTTCCAAAAATTTTAAATGGAAATGTTTGGGAAGGTTTTAGTCCTTTGGAAGATGTGATATTTATTATTTAAAAAATTATAAATACAACTGGGCACCTGCTATTTTCCCCACTTACCAAGAAAAGCTTCATAGCAATGGATATGGCTATCCTGGAAAGTGGACTGCAGTTATATTTTATGTAAGTGATGTACTTGTCTTGTCCCTTTGTGCACACTAAAGTTTTAAAAGTGCTATTCAGAATTCAATTGCTATGTAGCTTCATTTATAGTTCTAACTTTTTATGAATAGTAGCTAGTTGTTTAATTCCTCTTTGTTTTCTTTCTTCATGTTTGTTTTGGCTCTTTTCAACTTTTGCATTTTTATTTTATTTTTTGTTTTATTATTTTTTTTAATAAATGAAGCCTATTTTATTCAAGTGTTAATGATAAAAAAATTTCAGCACAGCTGTTGCATTTAAAAAAGTGAAACTACATACTATGTTTCTAGCTCAGTAAACAGATGAACCTGATGTCTTTGAATGACAACAATTGAGCATGGTACAGGACATCTTAGGAAGACCCGTAAATTAAAGAACTACTGGTTTAAAGTTAGGGGTGGAGCCTGTGGCTCAGTCGGTAGGGCGCTGGCCCCATATACTGAGGGTGACGGGTTCAAACCCGGCCCCGGCCAAACTGCAACCAAAAAATAGCCGGGCGTTGTGGCAGGTGCCTGTAGTCCCAGCTACTCGGGAGGCTGAGGCAAGAGAATCGCTTAAGCCCTGGAGTTGGAGGTTGCTGTGAGCTGTGTGAGGCCATGGCACTCTACCTAGGGCCATAAAGTGAGACTCTGTCTCTACAAAAAAAAAAAAAAGTTAGTGATTACAAAACAAAAATGTATTCAGAGTTTCAGCTTCTTTTTTCTTCCTCGACCATCAGGTGAACTTTTGCATTTTTATATGAATTTTAGAACCAGCTTGTCAATTTATGCCAATAAAACATTGCTGACATTTTGATCAGGATTGCATATAATTAATAGGTGGATTTGGAATTAATTTTTATCTTAAAATAGTAAATCTTCCATTCACAAAGATGATCTATCTGTCCATTTTTTTTTTTCATTTATCTCCATAACTTTTGTGGTTTCCCATATAGAGGTATTACATATCTTTCATTGGATATGCTAGATAATTGACGTTTTCTGATCCTTCTTGTAGTAGGCTGAAAAATGGTCCTCAACACTTGCCTAATCCCTAAAAACCTACAAATTGTTATCATATTTGGAAAAAGGGTCTTTGCAGATGTGATTAAGTTAGGGATCTTGAGGTGAAGAAATTGTCCTGAACCACCTGGATGGGTCCTAAATACCATCATATATTCTCTTTTCTTCCTTTCCTTTCATTTCCTTTTCCTTTTCTTTTCCTTTTCTTTTTTTTTTTGAGATAGCATCTCACTTCGTTTCCAAGGCTAGAATGTTGTAGCATCAGTCTAGCCCACAGCAACCTAAAACTCTTGGGTTCAAGAGATCTTCCTGCCTCAGCCTCCTGAGTAGCTGGAAATATAGGCACCACTATAACCCCTGGCTAATTTTTCTATTTTTAGTAGAGACAGGGTTTAGTTTTTGCTTAGGCTGGTCTTGAACTCCTGAGCTCAAGAAATCCACCCACGTTGGCCTCCCAGAGTGCTAGGATTACGGGTGTAAGCCACTGCACCAGGCTGGTTTTCAGCACTTTTAATGTAATATGTGTATATTTGGATTTTCTTTGCATTTATTCTGTCTTGGTGTTTTTGGCATAGTACTTCTCAATTATGTGATCAGATTCGTTCTGTCAGTTTTATAAAAATTTTAGCTATCTTTTAAAATATTTCTTCTGTTCCATCCTCTTTCTGAAATTTTAATTATAGACTATATTAAGACATTTTCTTGTGTTCTATCATCACTCATATTCTTCCATATTATTTATTATCCCCCCTTGCTTTGGTGTAAATACGTTATTGACCTAGTTTCTAGTTCACTGATTTATTATTCGGAGGTATCTAATCTTTATTTTATTTGGGAGTTGAGCTTATTTCAAGATGAGTTTGTCTTTTTGAGAGTTCATCTATTCCTGGTTTGGAAGACTTACTGAGAGCTCATCTAGAAATTTAAGAACAAAGCCTAGCTTCCACAATGGTGAAAGGGATAAAAATAAGCTCTGGACCTCTCAAAAACAAGATGGCCAAAACTCCACCATACCTATCAATTCTATCAATTAAGGGGAATGTCTTGAATTCTCCTCAAAAGAGGCACAGGCTGGCTGACTAGATACAAAAACACAGGCCAGATATCTGTTACCTCCAAGAAACTCACCTTACCTCAAAGGATAAAACAAGACTCAGGGTGAAGGGATGGGCAACAGTAATTCAGGCAAATGGAAAGCAGAAAAGAAAAGAACTAGGGTTGCAATCTTATTTGCAGATACAATTGGATTTAAACCAATAAAAATAAGGAAAGACAAGGTTGGACACTACATACTTGTTAAGGCAAGCACAAACCATGAAGAGATTTCAATAATTAACATTTATTCACCCTACCTGAATGTTCCTTGAATTATAAAACAAACCCTAACTGATTGGAACAATATGATCTCTTTCTGCACTATAATAGTAGGAGATTTTAACACCCCACTGGCAATATTGGACAGATCCTCCAAGTAGAAACTAAAAAAGAAATAATGGACTTAAATGTGAGCCTAGAACAAATGGACTTAACAGACATACAGAACATTTTATCCTAACAAAACTGAATATACATTCTTCTATTTTGTTGTTGTTGTTGCTATTTGGCCGGGGCTGGGTTTGAACCTGCCACCCTTGGTATATGGGGCCAGTGCCCTACTGGGCCACAGGCACCACCCCTGAATACACATTCTTCTCATCAGCCCATGGATCATCCTCCAAAATTGATCATATCTTAGGACACAAGTCTAAACTCAACAAATTAAAAAAAATAGAAATTATTCCTTGTATCTTCTTGGACCATCATGGAATAAAAGTTGAACTCAACAGCAATAGAAATCTTCATACTAAAATAAAGTCATGGAAACTTAATACCCTTATGCTGAATTATAGCTGGCTTAAAGATTAAGGAGATCATTAGATTTCTGGAACAAAATGATAATGAAGCCACATATTATCAAAACCTAAGGGTTACTGCAAAGGTAGTCTTTAGAGGGAAATTTAGATGCCTTCATCAAGAAAACAGAAAGAGAGCAAGTCAGTAATTGAATGGGCCATCTCAAGCAACTGGAAAAGGAAGAACAATCTAATGCCAAACCCAGCAGAAGAAAAGAAATAACCAAAATTAAAGCAGAATTGAAAGCAAAAGAATAATTTGGAAGATCAGCAAAACAAAAAGTTGGTTCTTTGAAAAGATTAATAAAATTGATAAACCCTTGGCTAGAAACAGAAAAATAAGATCTCTAATAACTTCAATCAGAAATGACAAAGGGGAAATAACAACTGATACCACAGATATACAAAAGATTCTCAACAATTACTACAAAAAACTCTATTCCCAGAAGCATGAAAATGTAGAGGAAATGTTCCAATACCTAGAAGCACACTATCTTCCAAAATGCAACCAGAAATAATTAGACATTTTGAATAGATCAGTATCAAGCACTGAAATCAATTATATAAAATCTCTCCCAAAAGAAAAGCTCTGGACCAGATGGTTTCACATCAGAATTCTACCAAAACTTTAAAGAGGAACTAGTTCTTATATTGCATAATCTATTCCAAAGCATAGAGAAGGAAGGAGTCCTCCCAACACAATCTGTGAACCAAATATAACCTTGATCCCCAAACCAGGAGAGGACCCAACAAAAAGAACTGTAGACCAATATCATTAATGAATATTGATGCAAATATATTCAATAAGGTATTAGCAAGCAAAATGCAAGACACACTAAAAAAGTTTTACACCACAATCACTATGCTATTCAACATAGTGTTGAAAGTCCTAACCGTCATAATCAGACAAGAGAAAGAGACCAAAGATATTCAAATGGAGATGGAGGAGGTCAAACTCTTTGAAGATGACATGATCGTGTATCTGGAAAACCCCAGAGATTCAACTACAAAACTCTCTAAAGTGATCAAGAAATATAGCAGTGTCTCAGAATACAAAATCAATACCCACAAATTAGTAGCCTTCATGTATGCAAACAATAGTTAAGCTGAGAATAAAATCAAAGACTATTCCTTTTACAGTAGTGCCAAAGAAGATGAAATACCTGGGAATGTATCTAACAAAGGACATGAAAGATCTCTATAAAGAGAATTATCAAACCCTGAGAAAGAAATAGCAGAAGATGTTAACAAATAGAAGAACATACCATACTCATTGCTGGGAAGAATCAACATTATTAAAATGTCCATATTACCAAAGCAATCTATAGATTTAATGCAATCCCCATAAAAGCACCAAGGTCATACTTTGAAGAACTTGAAAAAAATACTTCTTTTCATATAGAACCAGAAATAAACCCTAAATAGCAAATACAATTCTTGGAAATAAAAACAAATCTGGAGGCATCATGTTATTAGACTTTAGGTTATACTATTAGTCTGCAGTGATCAAAACAACATAGTACTGGCACAAAAAGAGATGTAGATCTATGGAATAGAATCTAGAAATGAACCTAGTCACATATTGTCATTTGATCTTTGATAAGTCTAACAAAAGCATATACTGGGGAAAAGAATCCTTATTTAACAAATGGTGCTGGGAGAACTTGTTAGCCACAGGTAGAACACTGAAACTGGACCCATACCTCTCACCATTGACAAAAATTGATTCTTGCTAGATAAAAGATTTAAATTTAAGACACAAAACAATAAAACTTCTAGAAGAGAGTATGGGGAAAATGATTGAAATTTTGACCTGGGAAAAGACTTTGAGGAAGATGCTCCCTGGCAATTGCAGCAACACCAAAAATAAATAACTGGGATTTGATCAAACTAAAAAGCTTTAGCACAGCTAAGGGTATCACAAAAAAAAAAAAAGGCAAACAGACAGCTTTCAGAATCAGACAAGATTTTTGCGTGTTATGAATCTGACCAAGTCCTAATAACTAGAATCTACAGGTAAAAGAGAACTCAAACAACAAGAAAAGTGCAAACAGCCTCCCTATAAGTGGGTAAGAAACTTGAACAAAGATGACAGATGATGGCTAACAAACATATGAAAAAATGCTCATCATCCCTAATCATCAGAGAAATACAAATCAAAACTACTGAGATATCACAACCCCCGTGAGAATGGCCTACATCACGAAGTCCCCAAACTGCAGATGCTGCCGTGGATATGGAGAGAAGGGAACACTTCTATGCTGCTGGTGGGACTGCAAACTAGTACAACCTTTATAGAAGTATGGAGAATCCTTAAAGAACTAAAACTAAATTGATCCTACAATTCCATTACTAGGTCTCTACCCAGAAGAACAAAAATCATTTTACCACAAAGACATTTGCACTAGAATGTTTATTGCAACTGAACTCATAATTGCCAAGTTGTGGAAGCAACCTAAGCACCCATCAACCCATGAATGGATCAACAAATTGTGGCATATGTATATCATGGAATACTATTCAGCCCTAAACAGATGGAGATTTTACATCTTTTATATTAACCTGGATGGATTTGAAACACATTCTTCTTAGTAAAGTATCTCAAGAATGGAAAAATAAATATCCAATATACTCAATACTAATATGAAACCAATATATAGACAATTATACACTCATATTAACAATGAAACACAAATATAGTTTAATACGGAGAAGAAAGGAGAGGGGAAGGATGAGGAGGGAGGACAATTGGCAGAAGGAGGAAGGGCATCTGGCAGGATCTCACTTAATGGGCACAACACAAGGATGTATAGCATGCCTCCTGGGTGAGGAACTTTACCTTGGAAGTGAGAACAACGTAATCTAACAATTTGTAGCCTCATACTAATTTGAAAGTAAAAATAATAGAAAATATTTAAAAAAAAAAAGTACCTACAGAAAACCTGAAGATTTTATTGGTGGGTCTTTGTTTGGGGGTAGAGGGAAGTGGGGGCGGGAGGGGGGAGGACATGAGATGGGATTTCACCTAACGTGCACGTTCCGAGGGTGTATAACACGCCCCTGGATGAGGGGCTCTACAAATGGAACTTTACCCTAGTATTAAGACAACGTAACCTAAAAATTATACCCTTATATTAATTTGATTTAATTTAAAAACATTTTAAACAACTAAAAAAATCCTATTTATGTTTTCCTAGCACTGTGGGAGCTTAAAGCTCTATTTAAATCTGTCACCCTTTTAGCCAATCTTTTCTGCTTAGTATCTTTGCTTCTATTTACAAATCAGTAAATGGTCCAATGGGAAAATACATGCCCAATTATCAGATTCCCATCTTTAGCTTTCCTGTTGTTCATGACAAAGGGTTGGTGTGATATAAAATAGTTTCTTGTGAGTGGCAGAAGTCCTACCATAGTTAAAGAAGAATTTCTAAGTCTTTACTGAAACTCCTAACTTTTTATCTTATTGAGACAAGTTATTTTAAAGACTATCTAATTATGTAATATTTGGAATCCTGAGAGTTTGTTTGTATTATCTGTTATTTCTGCTGGGACTCTTATGTTGCCTTACCTCATAGTGTGTCTGGTTATTTTAAAATTGTAGTCAGACCTTATATTTAAAAATGATTTTAGAAATCATGTGAGTATTTAGAAGTTGTATTATTCCTCCAGAGAGGATTTTATTTTGCTTCTATGGAAGTTTCTGGTGCCACTAGCAATTTGGGATAACCTTAATCTAATTATAGCAAACGAGATAATCTGAAACTTGTCTTCTATTGAATCACCTTCTGATTCACTTTTACTTCTAGGTTGTAGTCTCTTAGGATCCCAGCCCAAAGCCTAGCAAGTTTACCAGCTTTTATTTCGTGGCAACTCCTAGACATCCTTTTTTGGCAGCCTGCAAGGCTATCACAAGGCTGCAAAATGTCTCAGATACTTTTTCTGAAATTGGTTAAGTATCTGTAACTATAGGCTTTGGGCTGGGATCCTAAGAGACTACAACCTTGAAGTAAAAGTAAATCAGAAGGTGATTCAATAGAAGACAAGTTTCAGATTATCTCGTTTGCTATAATTAGATTAAGGTTATCCCAAAAGCATTCCCAAATTCCATGTCAACTCTGTGTTCGTTATCGTATATATAATAATATCTAGGTCTACCAATTCTTTATTATCTTTTGGGCTTTTCAGCACTATAAACAGGTTTAAATTTTTAAATACAGCTTTTACAGATGTTTTCATCAGTAGAATGTTTTTATTATCTAGTCTCACATTACTCAATAACCTCATTGCCATTTTCTTTTTTCTTAGACAGTCTCATTATGTCACCCTTGGTAGAGTGCTGTGGCATCACAGCTCACAGCAACCTCAAACTTTTGGGCTTAAGTGATTCTCTTGTGTCAGCCTCCCAAGTAGCTGGGACTATAGGCGCCTGGCTATTTTTTGGTTGTAGTTGTCATTGTTGTTTGGCAGGCCCAGGCTGGATTCGAACCCGCCAGCTCCGGTGTATGTGGCTGGCGCCCTAGCCGCTGAGCTATAGGCACCAAGCCCTCATTGCCATTTTCTTGAGTGCATTTTAATTTTTAAAAGTTTATTCATTTCCTGAATTATTTCTAGTTTCTCTACATCTCCTTCCACCCACACTTTTCCTTCATTTTGTATGCTATGTTAAAAGATTTCCTCAAATGTCTGGTAAGTATGTGTGTGTGTTTAAATATGTTTTAAAAAGAAGGCACTAAATGCTGATTGGAGAGGTGAGAGAGGGGAGAGGCATGGAGATTGTTAGTGGACTCCACTGGTCAGGAGTGAACTTGCTATTTCCTTTGGGGGGTGGGGATCAAAATGTCAGTATGTGTAGGTCTTTTGAGCAGGGTTGTACTCCTAGCTGCCAGTGTCCTGGGAAATCTCACCGTTCAGTCTGATGACTTTCTACTTCTTCAATATTCAAGCCAGTGCTTCATTATTTCCTTTAGTCGTTTCCTGAGTTTAAATCATCACAACCAGGGGACAGAGTGTGACCAGCTTAATCTAAGGTCTTTATCTCTAGCCCAATTAGCTGTTGGTCACAAGCTATGTCTATATACTTGCCACTTTTGTGCTGAGGGGAGTATATTATTCCAAGAGGCCATCTACTGAAAAGAAATTATGGGCATACTATTAATAAGGCACATTCTTATATCTTGACTTGTTTTACTTGAAGCACTTTTGAGAGTTCTGGAATATTTATTTTTCCAGGAAAATCACTCCTCTGGACTTGAGCAAGTGGGCAAGGTAAACAGGCTATCTTGGGTAGTTAGTTTCTTCTCTTCAGGGACTTAAAAGTTTTCATAAGACCAACTTGAGACACATTCCAGATGATGAAATGTCCATTTCTTCTCAGGTGTGGTGTGGGTCTAACCCTCTTTCAAACAACACTGTCTATGGGGTGTGCAGAAGCAATGAGATCAGAGTAGAAACTTCCTTCATTCTTAGGTGGATTCCTTTAGTTCCAAATCTACCTGGGGAAATTTGGGGATAACCGAGGTCTTTCTAGCTGCTTTTATTCCCCGGTGGCAACTTGATGTAGGTAAACGAGAGAATAAACTTTATATTTAGAGAGACTTCAGTTTGAACCAGAGCCACTCACTAGCTCTGTGACCTCAGGCATGTTATTCAAACTTGGAGTTTCAGTCTCCTCTTTTATTTAAAATGGGAATAACAAGCCTCGCTCTGTTCATTTTCTGTGAAAATAGTAACTCTAACATGTTAAGTACTCAATTGTTTTCCTGCACGTTCTTATATCTCTCATCATTCCAGTGACTTGTAGGCATTCTACAAACTTTCCATCTGAGTGGGAAAGCCAGGTTGATGCCTCACCATGTTCTGCTGAGGATATTTTTGGGGCATGATATAATGACGGTGACTCTGCCAGTCATTGGTGTATCATTCATTCAGGAGTTGAAATGGATGGTTGGAGGGAATGACTAGAAAGGCAGCAACTTAGAGAAAAAGCCGAGTAAGAGCTAGACCATCCATTTGTCAAATGTGAGAAGTTCAGTTGTGCATAAATTAGTATAAAACTTAAAAAAATCAATCATGGGTGAAACTTTAAAGAAGGACTGGAAGGCAGAGTCTGGAGAAATTGCACTGCCATGCCCTCTGCAAAGGTGATCTTTAGACTCTGTCTTAGTTAGTTTGGGCTGCTATCATGAAATGTGCCATAGACTGTTACTTATAAACAAGAGCGATTTCTTTCTCACAGTTCTAGAGGCTGGAAGTTCAAGATCAGAGTGGCAGCATGGTCAGGTTCTGTTGAGGGCTTTCCTTTGGGGAACAGACTGCTGTCTCTTCATTGTATGTTTGCCCAGTGAAAAAGAAAGCTGGAGGGCTCTCTAGGGCCTCTTTTATAATTCCTTTCATGAGAGCTCCATCCTCAGCATCTGATCACCTTCCCACCTCTTAATACCTGCCCACTGGGGAACAAGATTTCAACACATGAATTGGGGTGGGAGGACACAAACTTTAAGTCCCCTGTAGACCCTGAAACACATACAGCAAAAAAACTTTAAGTTATTCAAGTGATTATTTAAATGTCGGCAAAGCAAAATCTGTGATAAAGGCATTGTTATGACAATGACTCATTTGCAAATATCTCATTTACAGGAGACAGAAGGGGGTTTCTGTGAAAGCTTTGGATTCAGAAAAATGTCAATGACTACCCTAGATAAGAAACCTTAGGTAAGTTACTTCTTGTACCTCAGCTCTTAACCTATAAAATGGGGGTAATAAACACTTCCTTCATTCAATGATTGCAAGAATTAAATGAGATCATTTTTGGCAGCATGACATGTGAAAAAGAACCAATGAATGGTAACAGCATTATTAATGAAGGCTTGGGAACATAGAGACATGTCCAAGCCCTCGTACCTAGAATAATCTTGGATCCATGACTTCTTGTACTTTTCACTACATTGCACTTTTCCAACTGTAGAGAGGACAATCAGGAAAGACCCAGATTAGTCTCTCAGCCAGTGAAGGGACCCTATAGAGATAAGACATTCCCTAACTCTCTCCAAAGGAACTTTGGGCAAAGTTCCTTTTTCAAACATTCTCCCCCCAAATCGGTCTATTTAGAATGAGATCTTCGCAGGTGCTGACCTTACACCACCTTCAGGTTTCCTACCAGAACTAAGACCTCAACAGCGTTGTCCAAGGTCCCAGCGCTCCCAGCCCAGGCTCTCCCTGGTGGCGACTGCAGGGAAGCGCATGGTGCCCGCTGGGACTAGAAGCCCTGGAGCCCGCCAAAGAGGCCAAGAACCCGTGCTGGCAGCTGTTTGTATTTACTAAGCCCAAGCAGGACAAACATTTAACAGAAAGTACCCAGCTTTGGATGCAACCCTTCACTGGGGGGAACACACACTCACATTGTGCTCTGGGGATTCTGGAGCCAAGAGGGGATACACAGTGGTAAAGGATGGAGCTGAGGTCTTCCAGGAGGAAAGTGGCACAGGAATGGGATGGGGGAGGCTACAGCCGATTATGACCCCACTAAGTCTCAAGTAGCTCACTCTGATCCCTCAGGACTGGGATCATAGAACCCGTAGTGCTTAGCCAACTTGGTGGAATTCAGACCTGTCTCTGAAGGGCTGGCTTAGTCTCTGAGAACCCAGTCTCTGATAGACTTCAGTGGAAGCCTGTGCTGTTTAATCTTAGGACTCTCCTATAAGCTAGACACTTATTATCCCAGTCTTAGAGATGAGGAGACTGTGATTCAGAGATCCTACATCTCCTGCCAAGGATCACACATACATGGAATGGAAACGCTGTCATTGATGCCTCTATCTGAGGACTTCAAAGGCTGTTTTCTTTCCACCAGGCGACCCTGTACTGAACACAGTGATTATTTGTTACCTACAGACACCATTGATCATAGAACTGAAGAAAAAAAATTTGGAATCAATGCAGATGGGAAAAACTTCATCATCCACAATTCTATTTGTATCTCCGTTCCCTGCCTCTTACCCATCTCCCTCCCTCCCTATGGTTTGTTCTACAAGGCTTCCTTTTATCTAAGAACCACTGCCAAGCCACAACTTCCTGTGTTTTGTCTTATTATCCAGGGAAGAAAGTAGTGTCTGCTGGCCCCATCTGTAACTCAGGGCCATAATTAATTCTGGACTGTTTGGGTCCAAAGACCCAAAACAGAAATCTCCAAGAAATACCACAACCTTCTGGTTCTTTCATCTCTTTGATGGAAGTTAAATGGAAGTAACATTATTGGAGCATTATTAAGTATCACATCCTGATTTATATGTATGTATTCTGAGATAAACATTAATTGGCTTGTATGTGTGTGTATTCACAGATACATGTACAACCATTTAATGTGGGCATCAGTGCTCTTGCTATACAGATGAGGAGCTGAGAGGTAAAGTGAGCTGCCCAAGTCACATTCCTGGAATGTAGAGGTGAGAATTGAACTCTGTCCACAAGTCTATCATCTATCTTGCTTTAAAAAGTTTTCTTATTAAATTAACTCTAGATAATATTAAATAGGTTACAATAAAGTATACCTATTCTAAGCGTACAGTTTGAGTTTAGTTAATGCATTTACCTTTAAATACCACAACAATTAAGTATGAAATAGTTCTGTTACCCTAAAAATTTCCTCGTGCTTCTTCGTGGTCAATTTCATACACCCTGCCCCAGGACTAATCTGATCTCCCTCTCTACAGATTAGTTCTGACTTTTCTAGAACTTCATATAAATGGAATCATAAATATGTACACTTTGGGTCTTGGCTCTTTTGCTCGACATAATGCTTTTGAGATTTATCCATGTTGTTGCATGTATCAGTGGTTGGTTGGTTCTTGCTGAGTAGGATTCTATTGTCCATATACAATAATGTGCTTATTTATTCATTTTTCTTGATAGACATTTGTGTGGTTTCCAGTGAAAAATGCTGCTTTGAACATCTGTGTGTATGTACTTCTTTGTTTAGACAGATGCTTTGACTTGTCTCTAAAATACAAGGTTTGACAATGAAGTTTGTGAACTTGCCACTGTGCATTTACTTTGGCAACCCTGTACAAACAACTTAATACGGTTAAGACGTTGACATATCAGTGTCTTCACAGCTGTATTCATGTTGTGTTGTGGCAGTGTCTTGCTAAATGGCATTTATTATTATTGCGTATTTTTGTGTGTCATCATGACAATGTTGGAGATCAAATTAGAGCAATAAACAAACATCAGATTTCTTGTTAAACTTGGTAAGAGTAGAAGTCAAATCAGGAACATGCTAATCTAAGTTCATGGGGATAATGCCATGAAGGAAATAGGAGTGTACAAATGGATTAAATGGTTTACTGAGGGGAGAGAAAGTATCACTGATGGAGAGGTCAAGATGACCAGTAATAAGCTGAATTGATGATAACATTGCAATCGTTCATCAAATTGTACATCAAAATTGTCAGCTGATTGTGAGAAGCATAGCAGACCAAGTAAACATAGATAGAGAAACAGGAAAATCTTAACAGAACTCTTAGCCAACAACTTATGGCTCTGGCATCATGATAGTGCATTGGCTCACACAGCATTGTCTATAAGGGGTTTTTCGCCAGTAACAAGTAACTATTGGAACACTCTCCCTGCTCACCTGATCTGGCCTCCAATGACTTTTGTCTTTAGCGAAAGATAAAGGAAATACTGAAAGGAAGACATCTTGATCAGTACATCAAGGGTAATATGATAATAGCTTTGGCCATTCTAGAAAAAGAGTTTCAAATTGCTTTGAAGGGTGGACAAGGTGCTGGCATCAGTAGATAGCTTCCCAAAGGTAATACTTTAAAGGTGACTGTAGTGATATTCAGCAATGAACTATGTAGCACTTTTTCTAGGATGAGTTTGCAAACTTAATTGTCAGGCCTCATATATTTTTATTACCTGTGAGTAGAATTTCTGGGTTGTATGGAAAGTGTGTGTTTAACTTTTAAGAAATTACCAAACTGTTTTTCCAATTGGTAACATTTTATATTTTCACTAGGACTGTTGGAGTTTCAGTTGTTCTAAAACCTTGTCAACACTTAGTTTTATCAGTGTTTTAAACTTTAGCCTTTACACATAAACTTTAGTTTTTATGTAATTGCATTTCATAATTCTAATTTGAATTTCCTTGCAGATAAGTTATGCTGAGCATAGTTTTTATGTATTTATTGGCCACACATAAATTCTTTTCTGTGAAATGGCTGTTTAAATCTGTCTTAATAAAATAAGCCATTTATCTTTCTGAATGAATTTTAGGAATTTTTATTTATTAAATCATAGCTGTGTACATTAATGTAATCATGGGGCACCATACACTGGTTTTATAGACCATTTGACATATTTTCATCACGCTGGTTAACATAGCCTTCCTGGCATTTTCTTAGTTACTGTGTTAAGACATTTATATTCTACATTTAGTAAGTTTCACATGCACCCTTGTAAGATGCACCATAGGTGTGGTCCCACCAATCACCTGCCCTCTGCCCATCTTCTCCTCTCCCTCTCCCCTTTCCCCATATTCTTAGGCTATAATTGGGTTATAGCTTTCACATGAAAGCTATAAATTAGTTTCATAGTAGGGCTGAGTACATTGGATACTTTTTATTCCATTCTTGAGATACTTTACTAAGAAGAATATGTTCCAGCTCCATCCATGTAAACATGAAAGAGGTAAAGTCTCCATCTTTCTTTAAGGCTGCATAATATTCCATGGTGTACATATACCGCAATTTATTAATCCATTTGTGGATCGATGGGCACTTGGGCTTTTTCCATGACTTAACAATTATGAATTGGGCTGCAATAAACATTCTGGTACAAATATCTTTGTTATAATGTGATTTTTGGTCTTCTGGGCATATACCTAGTAGAGGAATCGTAGGATTGAATGGCAGATCTATTTTTAGATCTCTAAGTGTTCTCCAAACATTTTTCCAAAAGGAACATATTAATTTGCATTCCCACCAGCAGTGTAGAAGTGTTCCCTTTTCTCCATATCCACACCAACATCTCTGGTCCTGGGATTTTGTGATATGGGCTAATCTTACTGGAGTTAGATGATATCTCAAAGTAGTTTTGATTTGCATTTCTCTGATGATTAAGGATGATGAGCATTTTTTCATATGTCTGTAGGCCGTGCACCTGTCTTCTTCAGAGAAGTTTCTCTTCAAATCCTTTGCCCAGCCTGAGATGGGATTACTTGTTCTTTTTTTGCTTATACATTTGAATTCTCTGTGGATTCTGGTTATTAAACCTTGTCAGAGACATAACCTGCAAATATTTTCTCCCATTCTGAGGGCTGTCTGCTTACTTTACTTACTGTGTTCTTGGCTGTGCAGAAGCTTTTTAGTTTGATCAGCTCCCAGTAGTGTATTTTTGATGCTGCTTCAATTGCCCAGGGGGTCTTCCTCATAAAATATTCGCCCAGGCCGATTTCTTGAACAGTTTTCCCTGCACTTTCTTCTAGTATTTTTATAGTTTCATGCCTTAAGTTTAAATCTTTAATCCAGGGAGAGTCTATCTTAGTTAATGGTGAAGTTTTAGGAGTTCTTTGTGAGTTCTGGATGCAAATTCCTTATAAGGTGTGTATGTCTGTGTATGTATATATATTTATACACATATAAGAATGGATATATACCTATATATTATACTTAATATGTGTGTATCTCAAACTTGCCTTTTTCATTTCTAAGAGTAGTATCTTTCAGAGAGAAGGAGTTTTTAGTTTTGATTAAGTCCAATTTATTAATTTTGTTGTATTATTTTTAGTGATTTTTTTTTTGTCTTTCAAAAAAGAAAAATCCCAAAAAGGAAATCTTTGACCCCCAACTTGCAAAGATTTTCTCATATATTTAGACACTTAATAATTTTCACATCTTTGTTATATCGAATTTTGTAGCTAATTTTTCTGTATGTTTGAAGTAAGGGTTGAGGTCATGTTTTTTCCAAATGAATATATAATTATACCATCACCATTTATTAAAAGGACTATTCTTTCTCATTGAATTGCCTTGTCAACCTTGTTAAAAATTAAGACTGTATATAGTAGGTCTATTCTGGACTGTTAATTCTGATCCTTTCATTTATATATTTTTCCCTTATAATACCATATTGTCCTGATTATTGTAGCTTTATTAGGTTATATAATTCCTCCAAATTAAGTTCTTTTTCAGACTGTTTTGGTATTCTGTGTCTTTTGTACACTTTGGAGTAAGCTTTGGAATCTGCTAAGATTTTGATAGGGATTGAATTAGAGCTATAAATTGGGAAGAATTGATATATTAACAATATTGAGTTTGCCAGTCTAAGAGCATGATATATCTATTTATATTTTTAATTTTTCTCAGCAAGTTCAGTCTCCATTTTATGTCTCATGTAATTTAGTTAAATATCTCCCTAAGTAGTTCATCGTTCTGAATGTTGTTATAAATTAGTTCCTTTTCCAATTGCCTTTTGCCAATATACAGAGATGTAATTGGTTTTCTTTTCGAGACAGAGTTTTTTTGTCACCCTTGGTAGAGTGCCCTGGTATCATAGATCACAGTAACCTCAGACTTTTGTGCTCAAGAGATATTTTTCTTGCCTAAGCCTACTGAGTAGCTGGGACTATAGATGCCCACCAGAACACCTGGCTGTTTTTAGAGACAGGGTCTTGCTCTTGCTCAGGCTGGTCTTGAAATGGTGAGCTCAGGCAATCCACCGGCTTTGGCCTCCCAGAGTGCTAGGATAACAGGCATGAGCCACTGCAGTAAAACTCTTAAAATAATACTTTATTTCAGAAATAAAACATGAATTTTATAATATGTCATGTTCGCTAAAGCAATTAATTTTTAAAAAATATTCCTGGATTACAATTTACTAATTATTTTTGAAGCATTTTGTATTTATGTTTATAAAGGACAACAACGTATAGTTTTGTTTTTGTTTTTCCTTGTAATGTCTATTTTAGGTTTTGTTATCAGGAAATACTGTCCTCATCTTATATGTGTGAAAGAGCTCACGTAAGATTTGTATGATCCCTTCCTGAAATAACGCATCAAGAAAGACATCTGGCCCCAGAGATTTCATTGTGTGAAGGTGTTTAGTTAAAAATTCAATTTCTTTAATAGGACATTTTCTTTAAATCTTTATTTAGATTTTATATTTCTTCTTAAGTCAGTTTTGGCAATTTGTATTCTTTTGGGGGAACATGTCCATTTCATCTAAGTTGTTAAATCTAAGTTTAACATCTAAGTTGTTGGAATTATGTTGTTCTCATTTCCTGTCATCTTTTCATTTTATTTTTTTGCAGTTTTGGCTGGGGCTGTGTTTGAACCTGCCACCTCCAGCATATGGGGCCAGTGCCCTACTCCTTTAAAAGCCACAGACGCCGCCCTCCTGTTGTCCTTTTAATATCTGAAATACCTATAGTGATGTTCCCTATTTCATTTCCTAACATTAGCAATTTGTGCCTAATCTTTTGTTATTGAGAAATCTAGCTAGAGTTTTATTAATTGTACTAATCATTTTCAGAGAACCAACTTATGCTTCCATTGATTTTTGTCTATTTATCTGTTTTTACTGTTTTCTGCTCTTTTTACATATTTTGACTATAATTTTCTATCCCTTTTCTAGCTTTTTAAGATGGAAGCTTTGATCATTGACTCTACTCTCTGCCTATTGATTCACAAGTTTCCATTTTGCCTGACTGATCTTTTATAACCTGTGTTATCTTAAATACTTTACCATTATTGTTCTTTTTTTTTTGTTTTTTTTGCAGTTTTTGGCTGGGGCTGGGTTTGAACCTGCCACCTCTGGCATATGAGGTCGGTGCCCTACCCCTTTGAGCCACAGGCGCCGCCCTGTTCATTTTTTTATTATGTTGGAACATGTCTTGTTTTCTCTGTTTTATAATCTGTTTGATGAATTAAATAGAACCTTACCTTTATAATCTGTTTGATGAATTAAATAGAACCTTACCTTTATTCTTCTTTGAATGCTGCACAAATATTACATGCTTAATAATTTAAATAACAAATAATTTTTCAGTGTATTTCTAAGCCCCAGAGATATATCAAAAGTGGGGGATAGTGTACTTAAGTGAAGTTGAACTTGACATTCCTATTTGGTCACCAAAAGCCACCTCAGACATCATCTCTCCTTGGAAGAAGTCTCTATAGGTAGAAAGAAATGCTTTCATTCATTCCAATTTCTTTATATTGTAGGTACTCCTATTGTTGCACTTATGCTGTGTCATAATATTTTAAAAATAGCTTATAAGTCTGTCTCTCCTATTGAAGTCTTAGTCTTTTGATAACAGGGACCCGTCTTATTCTTTGGTGCCTAGCACAATGCCTGACATACAGAAATCATCCAGTAAATGTCTGTTGGGTGAATGAGAGAACAAAAGGCCTTTCTCTGCCTCTGAAGTCTGTTGAAACATTCAGAACATATATAACAATCCATGCTCTGTTGTGCTATATTTCAGAGAATAAACATGCAGGCCTATTGTGTTTTTGAATGCGTTTTAAATGGGAAAATGTTCAGCATGTGTTGTAAGTTACTGCTCTCAGAGTAGGGTCGGGAATCAATCAATGTCTAAGTTGCAACAGCAAGTGGACAACCACTCATCCCCCACCCTTTCATTTGTTTCAAGAGAAAATAACTGGTTTAAGCCACGCTAACCTCTCCCATCTTTGTTCTCAGATATGAGGACTGTTTCACAAAGAAAAGAGGGTCTGTGGGTCTGCTGTTTCAGAAATACTGAATTCAGAGCACTTACATAATAGGAAATGTCCCTAAGCTCCAGCCAGATCAATTTGTTCCCCCTCCCCAGGGCTATTATCACAGTGCCCTTGCCAAAGCTCTCAACAAGTCTTCATAATCTCTTATATGCTTAGTTCTCTGTGGAGTCTTCCAAGTACTTTCCTCCCCATTATCTTTTCTAATCGTCACAACAGCTGCTATATACAGTATTCCAGAGGGCACTGAGTAAAGGAAAGAGATCCAACTCTAGAGCTAGAAAGCACTGATTCAATTCCTGCTCTGCCATTGACTGGTGTGTGCCAGTGGCCAACTATCTTCATCTTGATGACCCTTGGCTCTCACATTTATAAATGGAGATAATACTTACCTTAAAGGCTTCTTGCGATAGAGTTAACATGTATTAACCATCTAGAACAGTGTTTGGTACATGGTTGATGCTTGAGAAATGGTAGTTCTCATTGTTATTGTTTTCATGTTATAATTATTTTGGGTTCGTGTAGCAATTTGGGTTAAGATTAAACCAGGTACACTGATGCAGTGAAATAGAGCCAATGGGCATCACATATATTGTCAATTACTTGCCTCTCACCACCTCACATCCTAAAAGCAGAAGTGTAAAGAACTTCAAAAAAACAGCACAAAAATGAAGTGGGACAAAGGCAGGCCTTGTAGCTTCAATATTGCTGGAGTGCAACTATATCCATCCTGGAATTGGTATAGGCTTCATGCTTAAAGTGGTAGCTTTGGAGTATTTGGTAGTAGTTAATTTGTTCCTGTGAATATAATTTAACAAGAATTGAACTGGCATCTATGCTGCGTTGAATGCTAAGTTTAGGGAGATAAATGAATAAATTAGCAACTGAACAACAGAAGACTGCACGAAGAGGACAGAGCATGGAGCCACTCACTGGAAAAGTCTCTGAAGGAGAGTGTTGGAAGGATAGACTTGTTTCTTCTCAGACAGTGTAAACACTGACTCTTAAAGATGTGATGAATTTTTGTGAAGTTCTGTCATGGGTTGTGGTGAAGGTACAAGTAGATTCACGTGAAGGCCAAGTGTTTGCTCTGTAGTTAGAGCTGAGAATCCATGCCCTGTCACTGATAAGCTGGAGACCCTTGAATAAGTTGGCTCAGTACTTGTTTTTATTTAACTTAAAATGGAGGTACTAGTAATGCTTACTTTGGAGATTTTAGGGGATCAACAAATGATTTCCCATCTTCCCTATTGAGGCTTGGAACTAAATGAGAGGGTGAAATTAGATAGATGGACACAAAAATTTCATTAATTAGACTATATTAGAAACCTTGGATGTTTAGAAATAATAGCCTTCCTACTCTGGCTCCCCAACATACTCACTAGGTACAGGCAGAAATGGAAAACATAGACCCTTCTTGGGAGTAGAAAGAAGATCTCCACTAAGCTCCCTATGGGATTTAGCAAGCAAGCTGGGATACTTTCTTTCTCTAGGCACACAGACCAAAGAGTGGTCCTAGGTGTGCCTGAACTAAGTGTGTCTAGTTTCCTCTTCCCAACTCTCTCCAGGGAAAATGAGGGGATGAGCAAGAGGTTAAAAGTTTTACTCTAATAGAGACCCTTAATTCCACAGGGGGAATTAACATGAAGCCTAAGGAAGGGAGGTTGCCTCTAACATTTATAGCAAGGAGTTGTGAGGATTAAATGTGAGGTAATGTATATAAAATTCTAAGCATGGTGCTTGGCACATCTTAAGCACTCAACCATTGTTAGCCTTTATTGTTGTTGTTGCTATGGCATCAGATTAGCAGGACTCAATATATTGTCCAATATCCTCTCATTAACATATCCATGAAGATACACAAAAACAAACACTGGACACCAGTTTATAAGCATATGCCAAAGTCTGAGGGGGGCTTTCTTCCAGCTGTACTGTTGGTGAAGGTACCCATCCTAGATAATCTTCTTTAGAAAGTAAGGAACCCTACTTTTGGGAAACAGGTTTAAATTCATCCAAAATATTAATAAACATCATGGAGTTACATCCCTTCTGCATTTAGAAATTATCTTTTGGGCTTGATGGAAATGGTCTGTTTTATTTCCATAAATTTCATTCCACACATCAGAAGCAACCATTTTCAGAATATGTGATTCATTGTACATGAAAATAAGTAGCTATTCAAGGCAAAATATTCTGGTAGAAATGGTAGAATTCTGGGAATAGTAGTGATGGAAGAAGAGGCAGGAGAAAGAATGTACCCTTTTAAGCTTTATCTGATAAAAGGACTAATAAATGCATCAGTAAGTAAGAGGAGAGTTCACCTCAGGCCTGCTTAGTCAAGCAAGATGATTGCCTGCCCAGAACAGGGCCAGGGGAGATGCATGTTCATTCCTACTGTGAGTCCAGGTGTTAAAGAAGAATACTCCAGCACCCAAGTGGACAGGGAGAGAAACCCAGAAGATCCTATGACCTCTACTTTCTAGCAGAAGTTGGGGCCTATTTAAGAAAAAGTCAACAGTAGAGGGGGGAAAAGGTGCCCTATAAAAATTTCAGTGGCATAAAGGAAAGGAAAAATTATTTTCCAGGCTCAGAGAGAATTTATAACTCTAAAAATTAGTTACTAAAGTCAATCTTTTGGAAGAGCCTTGCTTATTATTTTCAATAAGATGCAAGAAAGTATGGTCTGCCTGAAAAAGGATGAGTGAGCATTGAGCAGAAAATGGTATGAGATGAAAAGAGAAGCTTGCAAGTCAACTCCCGAAGGGAAGATTAAAATCAATGTCAACAGTGAATGTGATTTTATAGAATGGAATTGTTCTTGAAAAGATTAGAGCAAAACAAAAATATGTAAGTTTGGATAAAAAACTTCTTCAAAGGAAGAAAAGGCCAGTGTTTAGAGATTAATATGATTTGTATGTTCTGGGTGACACTAATACATATACTGATGACTTTTTAAATCTTAAGGAAAACAGAATTCTATAATTCATGCAAAAAAAACTGCAAAAGAGAATCAAAACAAAACCAACAGTATAGCTTGTCTACAAAGGAAAAAAATCAGATATTTCTTTGACAACCTTGAAAAACTTAAGAAAATAGAGCGATGTCTGCATAATTTTGAAAGGAAAAGTATGAACCACAAATTGGTCAGAGAAACCAAGTGAGATGTATTAATTCAAGAATGTTAAACTAATTGAAGAATGTTAAATTGTAGTACAATAGAATAGATGGCAAGCAATGAAACAAACATGAGAACATAAAATCTGTGTCAGCTAGGATCCTGTCAGGAAACAGAAACCATCTAGGTATTTCAGACAGAGGGAATTTAAGGCAGGCTATTTGTTGCTTGGGGATGGTTTTTCTGAACACACAAATAGGGTATTACTTCTTTTTTTTTTTTTTTTTTTTTTTTTTGTAGAGACAGAGTCTCACATACCACCCTCAGGTAGAGTGCCGTGGCGTCACACGGCTCACAGCAACTTCTAACTCTTGGGCTTAAGCGATTCTCTTGCCTCAGCCTCCCGAGCAGCTGGGACTACAGGCGCCCGCCACAACGCCCGGCTATTTTTTTGTTGCAATTTGGCCGGGGCTGGGTTTGAACCCGCCACCCTCGGCATATGGGGCTGGCGCCCTACTCACTGAGCCACAGGCGCCGTATTACTTCTTAAACTTTAGTGTGTATTCATATCACCTGGGAGCATGTTAAAATTCAAATAGATTTGGAGTTAGAAATGAGTCCCTGAAACACTTTTTGAGGAATAAGGAAATAGAGTTGTTGATAAAATAAGATATTCATAATAGCAGAAAGCTCCAACCTACCTGAGGGTTGAAGGAACACAGGAAAGAGATGTTATTTCAGTGCCATTGAGTGGTAGCTAACAACATGGCCAGCTTCTAGCTGGGAGCAAGGTGGGAGCAGCTGGCAAGTTCTGAAATTACAGTGGAGATCCAGCTGCTGCTGAAGACCCAGCTGGAGGCAGAGGGATGGGGAATAAATACCTTGGCTTCTCCTTCCCTTCTAGCCTCTGATCTTTAGCATGTTTTTCCTGCCAGCTGAAACTCCCTTCCCCAGTGCAGCTTGCAGCCTCTCTGGCTCTTAGCTTCTTCTGGGTCACCCTTTAATAGGCTGAGCAACTAATTAAACATGATCCCAACTTCCACATCTAACCATCTATAGTTAAATATATCACAAAGGGCTAAGTATGGGATCCACCTCTTAGAAGGGGTAGGGAAGAGTGAGGGGAAAATACGAAGAGTTCTATAATAATAAAAACATGGTTTTTCTCTTATGCTTAATGCACTGTGTAGCTCCTCCCTTTTAGTGTGTTGCACACCAAGTGCTGTCCCACTTCAAACACTTAACAAAGACTGGTGCCTTACCACCGGAGGCTTTTCCCCATAATCTGTGGCTGGGTAAACTCCTGCTCATCACTGAGATCTTAGCTCAAATGTCTTTTATTATAGAATACTCCCCTAAGACCCCAGGCAAGGTAAGATCTTCCTGAAATAACTTCTCATAAAGTCTTTTGCTTGTTCTTTCTGGCACTATACAATGTGAAATTATCTATCTGTGTGATTGTGGTCTATGTCCTGTCCCTAAGTAGGCCATAAGTTCCATGAGGGTAAAAATAATGTCTACCTTGTTAAATGCTGTATTTCCCATGCCTGGAAAACTGGATTGATACATGGACACCCCTCTCCAGTTTAGGAGTATGAAAAGCAAGTTGGGAGTTATGGTGGCTAGAAATATGTTCCTGATGTTAATATTTGAATGTGAATATATTCTAGAAATGTGATTTCTGGAAGGTATTTTGCTTTGGTAATGAGGTGCTCAATCAGGAGTTGATCTAAATTTTCAAAAGTTGTGTCATATATGTAACCCATGGAAGTGGTTGTTAAAAATAGATAACAGCTACAGGTTTGTGGAATACTCCCTAGATGCCACCAACACTGTGCTGTTACAGACATTCCTCTTTCACAGATGAGGAGACTGAAACTCAGTTGAATGATGTTCACAAAGTAGCAGAGTAAAGATGAAGTCTGGTGCCTTTCTTCTTCATCAACCAATGTGACTAACTTTTATAACTTCAAAATAAGTAGCTTCAAGCTCAATTGAATAGGCTTTTTTTTTTTTCCTTTTTCTAGCTCAAGGGTGAGGACCTAAGATGCGGGTGGCATAAAATCTTCAGGGAACGCTCCTGCCTGTGAGAAAGGTAAGTAAACCAGGCAGCTGTTTTGTGCTGTGGCAGCCCCCAAGGAATCCCAGAGGGAATGAAGTTTGCATTTGTCCCAGCTGCAAAGAGCCAAAGAGGTCTTTGTGGGAAGTTAAGTCCAAATTAGAACCATGAGGAGCATTGGCAGGTCGAAGCCAGTGGTGTGCCAGCTCCCAAGAGCTGATTATTAAATTATCAGGAATTTTTGCAAGCAGGTTTTAGATGTAGTCATTATTAAAAATTAAATTTTGGAAACTCATTAAAATTTTTATTAAAAGCAAGATAAATGCTTAAGACACCACTTCCTAATTATTTTACTACTTTTTATTGTAATCTATGGTCTGGAGTTGCTGATGTCTATGGAAACTGGTGAAAATAGTGTATGGTGATGTGCTACCACACCTCTCTTCCTGATTCTGTGTTCAGTGACTTCGCATAAGTACCTTGAATTGTCCATCATGAAGTGTTTACACCATGGAAACTGGCAAGCACTACATGTTAGTCCCCATTTTACTGAAAACTAGTTGTTAAGCATTTGTCAACATTACTACTGGGTTAGTCCCTGGGAAAGGGGCAAGGTTCCCCAATATCAAAAGCCAAAGAACAGTACAAATGAAAACTGTAGCTGTTTGTGGTTGCTCCCCTCTGCTATGTGGGGTAGCTGAAGAAGGGAGTTTCGGTACTACAAATAGAAATGTTTGGAGTGGTGTTCTTTAGTGAAGAAAGAGAAGAAAATGCTGGTGAAAATATAGCTAGGAAGTAGAAGATATATATTAATATAAATGCAACTGTAAATTTTTGCAGTATACAACAATCCCATTTGTTAAATTAAGTAGTTATAGATGAGATGATGGGATTCTTTTTAAAGCTGATTAAACTTGGAGGTGATGTGTGAGGTTTAATCTGTGTTTACAAATTTGACACTTGCCACACCCTTCGACTGCCTTGTTCATGACTATGGAAAGCTACAAGATGTTTGTGTAAATTTTGGAAGTTTTGGCTCTTGTTGTATTTGGAAGAGGCTCTGGGATGTTGTCTAAAGAAACTGAGACTTTATAAGAGGCAAAAGCTGACTGCAATATGACGTGACGGTGGGAAGGTTAGAGTTACTGTCAACACCAGAATTTTGGTTGTGCTTGCGTAATAGGTTTTCCTTAAGGGCTTTAATTGTTCTTTGAAATCTGATTCTTAACAACTCAGGCAATATGGCAAGGAATATGAAATTTTAGAGACATGTTCAATGTGAATTATTTGGATGAAGTTGGCTAGCCACGATACCTGGTGCATATTTCCTGGCATACTTTTCCTAGATGTTTTAATTCATTATAAAGAAATACGTGCTATGTGCTTCTTGTAAAAATTCAAGTAATGCAGACTGTGACTATCTTATAGACTTAAAATCCAAAATCCCAGAGTGAAGGCACCAAAAATAAGGCAATTTATTTTATATTCCAAAATGTCTCTACTTATATGTGCTTATTGTTAAATACGAAAACTAAGTGAGATCTTATTGCTCTGAACCTGATTTTTCTTTCAAAAATTATGAAATGGCATATCTACGGAGGACAATATAAATGAATGTGTACATTTTAATGAATTATAATTAAATACCCATACAATCTCTACTTAGGGTAAGAAATAGAAAATTGCCTGCAACTTAGAAGTTGTATGAGTTGCTCTGTAATCATTATTTCTTACTCTTCCATAGGAAACCACACCTTTAATTTTTTGTGATAATTATTGTTGGGCTTTCCTTCATACTTGTATCATGCATTCTTAAATCCTTTCTTTAGTTTTGATTCTTCTGAACTTTATGTGGAAAAAATCATACTGCATGTATTTTCCTGTGCCTTTTCTTCTATGCATCATTATTAATGAGAGTCATTCACGTTGCTGCATGTAGGTAGAGTTTAGCATCTTCATTGATGTATAGTATTCCACTGTAGAGATAGACATCAACTTGTTTATCCATTAGTTTGTTGATGGACATTTGCGTTGTTTCCAGTCTTTTGATGAAGAATGCTATTTTCAATATTTTTGTATACTTCTGGTCTAAGTGTATAAAAGTTTTCTCATACCTAAGAGAGAGGTGGTTGGATCATACATCTTAAACATGTTCATCTTTATTTGGTAAATTGTACTCCAAAATGGTTTTGTTGGTTTACTCTGAGTCACAGTGGATGAAAAATCTAATCTTCTCAAATCTTTGCCAACACTTGGTATTGTCTGACATAAACATTTTTGCCTACGTGTGTTATTGTTTGTTAATTTGCATTTATCAGATTCCTAATGAGGCTAAGTTTCTTTTCAGATAATTATCGACCATTTTGGTTTTCCTTCTCATGGAATTTCTCTTCAAGTCATTTGTCCATATTTTTGTCTTGAGTTGTCTTTTATTTAATAATTTTTCAATGTTCTTTACATGCTGTTTTTCAAAATCAGTTCTAAGATGCTATTGATTTTAAAATGTGCCACTGTTTTATGTTCCATTAAAGAAAGAATATTTAAAAAAATTATAAAATATTAGTGTTCATAATATGTACCTCAATTTCCATGAGAGTAAAATGTGGAAAGCTGTCTTAGAAATAAAAAATATGGCATTCTAGTATAAGACCTTTCCCAGTTATGTGTGTTGCAAATGGCTTCTCTCCATTGTTGCTTATTTTTTCTCTTTATAGTTTCCTTTGATTAACTGAAGTTCTAAATTTTAATGAAGTCAAATTTATCTACCTTTGTTCATGTTTTTTTTTCTTTTTACATCTTATTTAAGAAATCCTTTCCAACTGTGAGATAACGAAGAAACATTAATTTCTAAAAGTTATATAGTTTTGCCCTTCTCATTTCATCTTTAATCTTCCTAGAATTGATTTTAGGTATGGTGTGAAGTAAGAGTCCAATATTTTTCCTTTTGGCCTATACCTATCTTTTCCACAATTTCCATATCTATCTTTACACCAGCAGTCTCAACCTGTGGGTGGCAACCCCTTTGTAACAATAAAAACACATCCTGCATATCAGATATTTACATTATGATTCATAACAGTAGCAAAATTACAGTTATGAAGTAGCAATGAAAATAATTTTATGGTTGGGGGTCACCACAACATGAGGAACTGTATTAAAGGGTCACGGCATTAGGAGGCATTAGGAAAGTTGAGAACCAGTGCTTTACACGAATACTGGACTGAATTTTCTGTAGCTTTCCTGTCAGAGCAAGTTGCCTATTTGTTCTTCTACAAGGCCATTTTGGTTATTCTTGGCCCTTTGAATTTATATGTCAATAGAGGAGAAATGACATCATTATAATATTGAGGCTTAAAATCCATTAATGTGATGTGTATCTCCATTTTGTATTTTTTCTTTTTCTTTCTTTTTTTTTTGAGACAGATTCTCAAGCTGTCACCTTGGGTAGAGTGTTGTGGCGTCACAGCTCACAGCAACCTCAAACTCTTGGGCTTAAGCAATTCTCTTGCCTCAGCCTCCCAAGTAGCTGGGACTACAGGCGCCCACCATAATGCCTGGCTATTTTTTTTGGTTGCAGTTGTCATTGTTGTTTAGGTGGCGTGGGCTGGGTTTGAACTTGTCAGCCTCCCTGTATGTGGATGGCACCCTACCCACTGAACTATGGGTGCTGCCATTTTTTTTTTTTTTTTTTTTTGAGACAGAGTCTGACTTTGCTGCGGCGTCATAGCTCACAGCAACCTCAAACTCATGGGCTCAAGTGATCCTCTTGCCTCAGCTTCCTGAGTAGCTGTGACTACAGGTGCCTGCCACAATGGCTGGCTAGTTTTAGAGACAGGATCTCATTTTTGCTCAGGCTGGTCTCAAACTCCTGAGCTCAGCCAATCCACCCACCTTGGTCTCCCATAGTGCTGGGCTTAGAGGTGAGAGCCACTGCACCTGGCTCTTTTTTTTTTTTTTTTTTTTGATAACATTTTATAGTTTTGTGTTTTGTATGATTTCTATAAGATTCATTCCTGGATATTTTTAGGCTATTAAAAGGTGCCTGTGGCTCAGTGAGTAGGGCGCCGGCCCTATACGCCGAGGGTGGCGGGTTCAAACGCAGCCCCGGCCAAACTGCAACAATAAAAAAATAGCCGGGCATTGTGGTGGGCGCCTGTAGTCCCAGCTGCTCGGGAGGCTGAGGCAAGAGAATCATGTAAGCCCAACAGCTGGAGGTTGCTGTGAGCCGTGTGATGCCACGGCACTCTACCAAGGGCAGTAAAGTGAGACTCTGTCTCTACAAAAAAAAAAAAAGCAACATTTGTGTTTTGTTGATGTATATAAAAATACAATTGAGATTTGTATATGGGCCTTGCATTCAGCAACATTTTATTCAAGCTGATTAATTTTAATAATTTCTGTGCAGATTTGAAACATTTTCTATTATATATGTATCTAAAACCATTAGCATATGTGAATAGTATCAGTTCTGTTCCTTTTGTTTGACGTTATGCATAGTCGGAGATTTTAGAGATGTTAATAGGAGGCAGTCTCGTCTTACTCTTGACTCAAAAATAGTACACCATAGTTCAACAGTAGAGATAATATTTGAGATTTTGTTTCTGTAAATATACTATGTAAGATGAGTGGATTTCCTTGTGGTCAAAGTCAAGCTTCATGAATAATTACTTGGATGTCTTTAGCAAGATATTTTACCTCTCTGAATTAGCATCCTCATTAGAAAAATGGGTTGTCCTACTCCAGATTCCCTAACAGTGGGACAAATTAACTGCTAATGCTTTAAGTGAGGGGTGTAATCTCAGGGCAGCAGGAATGAGTGAAAAGGAAAGTGAGGTGGTGAAACGTGGGAAGCCATGCACTGGCCCCTGTCCTGTGACTAGCTGCAAAGACATACTCAGTCGCTCAGCAGGTAAGTCACTCAGCCGTGATGCCTCTGGATAGGCAGCAGGGCCATCTGAGTCTCGGCCCAGTCAGTGGGCAGGAGGAAGGAGAGATTTTTGTCCTCTTGGTTTCGATCTTTTACTAGGACTCCATTTGTCCCACTGGGAGTTAACTTACCCTCACTTCTGGGTTGCATTATCAGGCTTTGTGGCAGCTGTGGGCAGATACTTCTATGGAGTGGTATTTCATCTGAGTTTGAGGTTGTGGGAGGGGCCGGAGACTCCAGGCAAGTAGCAGATCAGCCTCAAGCAGCAGAAAGGCCGTCAGGTGGCTGAGCTGGTGAGTGTGGCAGGGCAAGTGGCTGAGCCCAGGAGGCAGGTGGGGCTGAGAGACTGCGAGGAGGTGCATAAGATAGGCCAGTTTATGGGGCTCCTAACAGCATCTCACGGGGAAAAGGGTTGTGTGGATGAAATACATTATTTGTATTTATTTTAAGGTGGAATAAAATCCTTAGAAAAAGTGCCTGGTGTGAAGGGAGCTTTCAAATTCAATTAGCTAAAATGCAGCCCAATTTATAATCCTTTCCTCTATAGACACTGATGTTCGTGAAATGCTTAAAAAGCCTTCCCTACTCAGCTGTTACAAAGGTAGTGTCCATCTGGATTTTATTTTAGTAGAAGAAATGAAGTCAGAATCATGCTTTATGTTTTTCCAAATGACTTGACACCGGTCCAGACACCACATACTGAATGTTTCATGTTTTTTCCTTTGCTTTGAAATTGGATTTATAGTATATTGAATTTGCATATTTATTTGCTAATTTATTAACTGTAGTGTTCCATTGATAAGTCTGTGAATTCTATTTACTATTATAAGGATTGTGGCTTTGTCATAATATAGTATATTGAATTTGCATATTTATTTGCTAATTTATTAACTGTAGTGTTCCATTGATAAGTCTGTGAATTCTATTTACTATTATAAGGATTGTGGCTTTGTCATAATATAGTATTGTAAGACATGCTCCCATTTCTTGCTTTTCTTTCTAAAAAGATTTTCCTGGTTATTTTCATAATGTTTATAATTTTAGATGAAGTTAATCCTTTTTAAAATTTTTTCTCCTAAAAAATGTCCTGCTGGAATATTGATTGTGAATATATTTATGGTTTAAATTAGGAAAAATTTATAACAGTGAATATACTTTTTTTTTTTTTGAGACAGAGTCTCACTTTCTTGCCCTTAGTAGAGTGCAGTGGCGTCACAGCTCACTGCAACCTCTGGACTTAGGTGATTCTCTTGCCTCAGCCTCTCGAGTAGCTGGGACTACAGGCGCCCGCCACAACGCCCGGCTATTTTTGTTGCAGTTTGGCCAGGGCTGGGTTTGAACCCGCCACCCTCGGTATATGGGGCCAGCACCCTACTCACTGAGCCACAGGCGTCACCCCAATAGTGAATATACTTAAAAAATAAAATAAAATTGCCAGGCATGGTGGCTCATGCCTGTAATCTTAGCACTCTGGTAGGGCGAGGCAGGTGGATTGCTTCAGCTCATGAGTTTGAGACGACCCTGAGCAAAAGCAAGACCCCATCTCTACTAAAATAGAAAAACTGAGGCAACATGATCACTTGAGCCCAAGAGTTGAAGGTTGCTGTGAGCTATGACACCACCGTCGTACTCTACCCAGGGTAACAGCTTGAGACTCTGTCCCCTGCCCCCCAAAAAAGCTCTCTTAATTTATTCAATACTTAATGTTTATTAGTAGAACTATATAGTTTCCTGTAAGTCCCAAACATTTCTTGTTGCATTATTCCTAATTTGTGATTTTTCTATGATTGTAAATGGAATATTTTATCTTTATTTTACTTATATGTATATCAGGAATCTATTGGCTTTATTTGAAATTATTAACATTACTGAGATATATTTGATAGTGTTTTACCCATTTCAAGTGTGCAATTCAATGATTTTTAGTAACATTACTGAGTACTGTGACTACCACCATAAATTTTCTTTTTATCATTTTATTATAAAACATTAAGGGGGTATAAATATTTTTATAAATTCATTTTAGAATATTTTCATTCTCTGATAATATTTTTCATGCCTGTTTATAGTTATTCCCTGTCCTCACCCCCGGATCAAAATCAGTCTACTTTCTGTCTTCATAGATTTTCCGAACAGTTCATATACCTGAAATCTTACAGTATATAATCTCCTTTGTCTGGTTTGCTTTCTTTCAGTGTTCATTGATGATGTGGCATAAATTAGTAGTTATTTTATTTTATTTTTTTACTGCAGACTAGTATTTCACTGCATGGTTAAACCACATCTTGTCTAGTCTCCAGACATAGCATTTAGGTTGTTTCCTCTTTTGGATTCTGAATAATGTTATTAGGAACATTTACACAGAATCTTTGTGTGGACATGTTTTCATTTCTTGTTGGTAGTTATGTAGGAGTGGAAGTGTCGTAAGGTAATTTTATGTTTAGCTTTTTGAGGAGCTGCTAAACTGTTTTTCAAAATGGTTACATCACTTCACATTCCCACTAGCAATGTATGAAGGGTCTTTAATGACTTTAAAATTTTAATTTTTTTCCTGACTACTTTATGGAATATGTTTTATTGCCTAAAAGTTTTTTTGGTTGAGGCTGGTATTGTTAGTATATATTCTTAGTTGCAAGTGACAGCATTCTAGCTCAAAGTGACTTAAGACCAAGATGCATTGGTTTATGTAATTAAGAGGAACAAATGAGGTGCTGATCAGATACAACTAGAATTCAGGAACTTAAAAAATAACCAAGAGATCTCTCTGTCAACTTCTTTGAGTCAGGGTCTCACTCTGTTGCCCCTGGTAGAATATGGTGGTATCATCATAGCTCACTGTAACTTCAAATTTCTCTAAGCAATCCTCCTGCCTCAGCTTCCCGACTAGCTAGGACTACAGGTGTGTGCCAGGCTATTTTTCTACCTTTTGTAAAGACAAGGTGTTACTCTTGCTCAGGCTGGTCTTGAACCCCTGGCCTCAAGTGATTGTCCCACCTCAATCTCTCAGAGTGCTAGGATTACAGATGTGAGCTCAGTGCCCAGCTGTGAGCTATGCTTCTTTATCTTGAACATCTTGACAGATGATGATAGATGCTTGATACAGCATTTGTCCCTTGATTTCTCTATGTATTATGTTGGTCAATCTCTTGCTATTATACCATCCTTGAATCTCTGAAACCCTATTTGAGGCTGTGAGCTATTGCTCATGCCTCTAATCCCAGCACTTGGGAGGTCAAGGTAGGTGGGTTGCCTGAGCTCACAGGTTCGAGACCAGCATGAGCCAGAGTGAGACCTTGTCTCTAAAAATAGCTGGGTGTGGGCAGTGCCTGTGGCTCAAAGGAGTAGGGCACCAGCCCCATATACTGAGGGTGGTAGGCTCTAACTTGGCCCCAGCCAAACTGCAACAACCAAAAAAAATAAATGGCCGGGCATCGTGGTGGGCTCCTGTAGTCCCAGCTACTCAGGAGGCTGAGGCAAGAGAATCGCCTAAGCACAAGAGCTGCAGGTTGCTGTGAGCAGTGTGATGCCACAGCACTTTACCAGGGGTGATAAAGTAAGACTCTGTCTCTACCAAAAAATAAAAATAAAAATAGCTGGGTGTTGTGGCGGGCACCTGAAGTCCTAGCCACTTAGGAGGCTGAGGCAAGAGAATCATTTGAGCCCAAGAGTTTGAGGTTTCTGTGAGCTATGACGCTATGCACTCTACCTAGGGTGACTGAGTGAGACTCTGTCTCAAAAAAAAAAAAAAAAACAAAAAACCCCATTTGATCATATTGTATTATTTTATTTATTTATTTTTTAAAATTGAGACAGAGTTTCCCTTTGTCATCCTCTGTAGAGTACGGTGAAGTCATAGCTCACGGCAAGCTCAAATTCTTGGGCTCAAGCAATTCTCTTGCCTCCACCTCCCTAGTAGCTGGGACTATAGGCGCCCGCTACAATGCCTGCTATTTTTTTTTTTTTTTTATATTGTTGTTGTTGTTTAGCAAGCCCAGGCTGGGTTCAAACCCACCAGGCTTGGTGCATGTGGCTGGTGCCCTAACCACTGAGCTACGGCCCCCATATTGTATTATTTTAGATACTATTGTATTTTTTGCTGATACTGATGTTTAGAACTTTTCTTCCTAAATACATGAGTGAGCTTGATCTTTGTTTTATGCTATCTTCAACCAACTTGGTTATTGAAATGCTTACTGAAAAAATGAGTTGAAGAGGTTTCTCCATTTTCATGCACCTTGGAATAATTTATATAACATTATAATAATTCGCCCAATAGCTTAGATAAAGCTCAATTCTAAACTTGTTCAGATTTAATGCTATTTTCAATGGTACATTTCTTGTCATATCTCAACAGCCTTTATAATTGGTCTGTTCAACCTTCTTGCTACTTCTTGAATTAATGTTGGTAATTTTTATTAGGAAATTGTCTATTTCCTATAGATTTTCAAATTTATAATTATGAAATTACATATAATATTCTCCTTTAATTCTTTTAATCTGTTATATCTTTGATTAGAAATTGGTTATACCGATTTACCATTTTATTTAAAATATAAAGGTTTCTGTTTTCTTATATTGTTTTCTACTCTTGATGTTATCAGATGATAAAAAATTTGCCAGACTATTGTGTACATGTTTTATCACATTAACTTCCATTTCCTTGATTTTAAATGAAGGTCAATGTACTTTCATGAGTTTATCCATTGTGGCTCTCTGCCTTTGTCGAATGTTTGTTCATAACCTTGGCCTGCCTTAATAATTCATTTGTGACTTCCGGTGCTGGCCAAAATAGATTATGTCCACTCTAGCCTATCTTTCCCACAGATGATAACTAATAACTCAATGAATCCAAAACAACTATCTGAAGTCTTTGAAAAATAAATGCTAATAGTCAGATTGGGGAAGGAGGTCAAATTTTGAAGACTATCCAGTATGGGAATGTATTTTATGGATTGGTTTCCTTTTTTGCCTCCCAGCTCTCTCCCACAGGTGGCCCCAGTTGCAGAATTGTGTAACAGATATGCAAAACTCAGAAAGCCATCTCCTTCTGACCTGAAGTTAAACATATGGAGCATCTGATAAGGGTACAAGTCAAATCTGTCAAGCGTAGAACAGAGATGTTTGGGCACAATAATCAAGTAAATGAGGTGAAAGCTATGTTGATTGGTTGGATCTAACCACGTCAGAGTGTATTAAAAAAATCACATTGTACGCCACATATGCATGAATGTATTCATCATCTATGTGTATTTGACTTAATAAATAAAAAATAAAAGCATGAAAAAAAAGGAATAAAGATAAAATTTGACACCCCCGTCCCCCAAAAAGGAGACCTCTGCAAGCCAGGGAGTGTGAGGGAGGATCCTAGTTGTTGTTGTTGTTTAAGTCTTTTGGGGGCAGCCCCATCTGTGAAGCTGCTGTGCTATAATGGTGGTGGTAATGATTAGCACAGATACGTAAAACCTTGAGAGAAAACGTACCTGTCTGGTCAGAGGAAGTGGAATAAGAAGTTCCTGTGGTCTGAGTTCTTGCGGTCCCTTTTTTCTCTCATTGTTTCACTATGGCTGTGGCCCCAGGCATGTGAAACTCCAGGAAAGCATAGGACGTTAAAGCTCAGAGAGAAACGAGTATTTCTGATTAAATAAGAAAAGGTGGGATCTTGGGACCCAAAAAGTGTGGGGGCAGAAGAGACAGCTGGAGAAGGGAATGCCCTAGTTATGTATAAACTGGTCCTTCCTCCACTGGGCATGTGTGAAATAGGCCCAAAGAAGCACAGCATAGGATTTGAGAGCTGAACGAGAATGTAATTCACACCCCAAGTCCTGGACTAATGGGACATCCCTGGGGCAAACCCCACAGCAAAGGCTTTAAAAATTCAGGTGACCATTAGAAGCACAGCCTGTGGGAGATGAAACTGAATTTAAAAGTCTGGCTACAACCTATAACCAGGTTTACTGCCAAATCAACCTTCTCCAGGAGCTGTTAAAAAACCCAGAGTTTCATGCACAACGTTAAAATTATCCAGATGCCGGGAGAAAGATGCCAAGGGGAGGGATAAATTTATACCTACTGTGTACCATGCATAGTATCCATGTGATGGCCAAACTCGTAACTTTGACTCAAATTGCTCAAAAGCAATTCATATAACCAAAACATTAGTACCCCCATAGGTGTTGCCAATGTACTCAGGGTGGGAACTTTTAGACATAATTAAGTCATGAGGGCTGCTCCCTTATGAATGGCACTATGGCCCTTTTCAAAGAGGTTTTAGGAAATGTTGGCCTAACCTGCTCTTCCATTCCCATCTGCCCCTCTGCCTTCTGCCATGTGAGGATGAGCGGGAAGGCCCTCGCCAGGTGCTGCCACCTTCATGTTGGACTTCCCAGTCTCTAGAACTATGAGAAATAAATTTGTTACTTATAAATTTAAAAAGTAACAAAACCCCTCATCTTTCTGTCATAGCAAAACTTCTGAAAACCAAAGAAAATGAAAAAAAAAAATCTTGAAAGCAGAGAAAAATGGCATATTGCATGTTTGGGGACAATGATTCTATGACAGTGGATTTCTTACTAGCTGCCCTGGAGGCCAAAGAACAGTAAACTAAAATATTTTAAGAAAGAGAACTGTTATTCTAGAATTCCGTATCCAGTACAAGCATTGAGAATGAAAGAGAAATAAAATACTTGGAAATGATGAACTGAATTCACCACCAGCAAACCTGATCTTTTAAGAAACATTATGAAATGTTAAAGGAAATTCTTCAGTTTAAAGAGAAATGATACCAGAGGGATCTTTGACTCGTCAGGAAAGAAGAATAACAGAAATGTGAAATATCTGAGTGTCTGTAATTATTTTTCTTCTCTTCTTTAAAATATATCTGTTAAAAGCAAACACTATACAATTGTTTGATAGGGTTTTCTTTATATACAGATTTATTGAGGTAGATAATTCACATACCATACAGTTCACTCATTTAAAGTGTATGAGTGTGTGTTTTTAGTATATTCCGAGTTTTGCGGCCATCACAACAACCAATTTTAGAACACTTTCCTCGGCCTATGATGAAACTGTACCCATTAGCAGTCACTCCTGGTCCTCTTGATCTCCCTAGCACTGATCTACTTTCCATCTCTGTAGTTTTTCTTATTTGGGGTATTTCATATTAAAGGAATCATACATATGGGGCCTTTTGTGACTGGTGTAATAATATCGGCAAGGTTCATCCATGCCGTGGTACGTGTCTGCACTTCCTTGTGTTTATAGCTGAATGATATTTCATTGTATACACCTATATACATGTGTATTTTATTTATTCATTTATCAGTTAGTGGACATTTGACTTGTTTCCAATTTTTGGCTGTGAGGAATAATAGTGCAATCAACCTTCACGTACAAGTGTCTGTGTGGACATAAGATTTTACCAGTATTGCTGGCTCACGTATTAACACTATATTCAACATTTTGAGGACATTCCAGACCATTTTTCAGGGTGGCTCTACCACTTTACACTCCCAGAGGCAGACTATTTGATTGACAATGTATCTATTTGGGGTTCTGATTTCTCTGCATCCTTGCCAACACTTGTCACCTATCAATCTGATAATAACCCAGCTAGTGGTTGTGAAATGGTATCTCATTATAGTTTTGACTGCGTTTCCCTGACAGCTAATGATGTTGTTCATCTTTTCCTGTACTTATTTGCTATTTATGTCCTTTGAGTCAGAGCCTTTGACCATTTTTTAAAGTGAGTTGTTTATTTTCTTATTATTTAGCTATAATTCTTTGTATATTTTAGATAAACATCATTAACTATATATATGACGTGCAAATATATTCTCTCATTTGGTGACTTGTCTTTTCAATTTGACAGTGTCCTTTGAAGCACAAAAGTTTTTAATTTTTTTTTTTTTGAGACAGAGCCTCAAGCTTTTGCCCTGGGTAGAGTGCTGTGGCATCACAGCTCACAGCAATCTCCAACTCCTGGGCTCAAGCGATTCTCCTGCCTCCACCTCCCAAGTAGCTGGGACTACAGGCATCCACCGCAACGCCCAGCTATTTTTTGGTTGCAGCTGTCATTGTTGTTTGGCAGGCCCTGGCTGGATTCGAACCTGCCAGCTTGGGTGTATGTGGCTGGCGCCTTAGCTGCTTGAGCCACAGGCGCTGAGCCAAAAGTTTTTAATTTTGATAAAGTCCAATTTATCTATTAGAGTTTTCAACGTATCTAGATGTAATACCCATGACACCTCTGTGTATAGGAAGTTCAAGGTTAAGAGAATTATCTGGTTGTAAGACATCTACATTTCACTTGCTATTTTTAAATATTCTAAAGAAGCTGAGAAAGGTGAGTCATGCGTATAGTAACAACTAGAACAACTACTAAAAGTGACCATATTTATTCTGCAATCTAATAATAGTTACTCCCAACTATTTGATTTTGAATTGATATTTGAATGGTGTATATGTCCACACTTTTAACTTATTTGTGTCTTTATATTTGAAGTGCATTTCTTATAGACAGGGTATAATTGGGCTTCACTCTTTTTTAACTCAATCTGACGAATTTTGCCTTTTAGTTAGGGTATATAGAGTATTTACATTTAATATATTATTGATATGGTTCAGTTTAAATCTGTCATTTTGCTATTTTAAAATATGTGCTCCATTAAGTCTTTGTTCTCTTTTCCCTCTCCTTCTAATTTTTTGAGTTACTTGAATATTTTTATGATTTCATTCTATCCTAGTGTTGGATATAACCCTTAGTTTTATGATGTTAAAAGTTATTTAAGTTTCTAATACATACCCTTGACTCATCACATTCTAACTTCTGGTGATATTATAAGAAACTTGAAACAGTACACTACCATTTCTTTCTTCCTAAACTCTGTGCTACTGTAATGCAATTACTTTTATATATTATAAAATCCACATTAACCAAGACTCAGTTACTTTTATCTGCCGCTATATAACAAAAAAAAATACTATAATGCAGTTTACTCTTATATATTATAAAATCCACATTAACCAAGACTCAGTTACTTTTATCTGCAGCTATGTCACAAAAATCTTATATATTTATCTAGATAATTACCATTTCCACTGTGCTTCCTTGCTTTGGATAGATCCATATTTTCATCTAATACCTCTTTTATCTAATCCAGTGGTTCTCAACCTGTGGGTCGCGATCCGCAGGAACTGTATTAAAGAACCATGGCTTTTGGAAGGTTGAGAACCACTGATCTAATCCTTTCTACCCACAGGACTTTATAAAATATTTCTTATAGTATGGGGCTGCTGGTAGTGAATTATTTTCTTTGAATATTTGAAAAAAATTACTTTTCCTTATGATTTTTTTCTTCTCCTTACTGGCACTTTGATTTTAGATCACCTTTGTTTTTGAAAGATATTTTTGCTAGATCTATTAATAGAACTCTAGGCTGGAAAATTATTTTTTTTTTTGGCCGGGGCTAGGTTTGAACCCGCCACCTTCGGCATATGGGACCGGCGCCCTACTCCTTGAGCCACAGGCGCCGCCCTGGAAAATTATTTTTATTCAGCATTTTGAGATGTCTTTTATCTGCTCGCTTGTATTGTTTTAGTGTGTTATCTTTATTCTCTCGTCTATTATATACTGGTGGTTTTTATTTTTCTAAATCCAGCTACTTTTCAGTATTTTTTTTTTAATCATCACTGGTCTTAAATAATTTGATTATTTGGGGCCTAGGTGTGGTTTTCTTCATTTTCCTTGTTCTTAGAGTTTGTTGATGTTCTTGGATGTGCAAAATGAGAGTCTTCATCAAATTTGGAAGAATTTTAGCCATTACTCCTTTGTTTCCTTTTTCTTCATAGATTCCAATACAAGTAAATAGCTCGCAGATGCTACGCTCATTTAAAAAATCCTCTTTTCCATATGTTTTCCTTTTTAGTGGGGGGATAGTTTCTATTGTGGTATCTTTGGGTTCACCAATCTTCTGAAAAATCTAATTTGCCATTAATCCTATCCAGTGTATTTGCCATCTCACATTATAGTTTTCTTCTCTAGAAAGTTTTATTGGGTTCTTTTTTATATCCTCCATGTCACCACTTGACTTTTAAAATATGTGGTATATAGTAACTGTTTTATTAACCATGCTTGTATCTTTTCCTCCCTTCAGGTTCTCACTCTGTCACCTGGGCTAAAGTGCAGTGGTGGCTTCATGGCTCACTGCAACCGCAGTCTCCTGGGCTCAGGTGATCTTCTTTCCTTGGCCTTCTACTTGTATTTCTAATACCTGTTATCGGTTACAATTTTATTTCAATTTATTTTTTTCTCATTACAGATCACATTTTCTTCCTTTTTTTGTATCTATGAATTTTTGATTGAATGCCATACATTGTGACTTTTTCTATGATGGGTGCTGGATAGTTTTGTGTTTCTATGAAATACTATCACCTTTTGTTCTGGGACACAGTTAAGTTACTTGAAGCAGTTGGATCCTTTTAGGTGTTGCTTTTAAGATTTATTAGGTAAAACTGGAGCAGTGCTCAGTGGAGAACTAATTATTCTCCACTGTTGAGTAAAGATTCTTCTTTGTACTCTCCCTTACATTTTGAGAATTGTAAGGCTTTTTACTCTCTCTGAGGAACAGGCACCATGCCTAGTGATGTGTGAGCCCTGGAGAGTGCTACTTCTATATCTTTTGGGTGGTTCTTTTCCCAATCTGTGATAGTTTCCTCACACGCGTATCATACTCAGCTGACTACTTAAGGGTGCTATTCTGCATGAGCTGGTATATGCAGACCTATTCCCAAAGGGAACTGAGAGGGCAAAGAAAGAAGCTGACAAATCCAGTTTCTTGAAAAGAAACATTTAACAGGAGCTTATGAGAAGTGATGTCTTGGGCAGCAATGAGATGGTTCATTCCCATACACACCCTCCAGAAAATACCCTTTATAGGGCAAACTTTTCAGATAGAGACCTGTGCAACTGGTCATGCCTCAGATTTTCTTGTGAAACTCAGAACCACTGGAGAAGTTAGATAAGCATCTTTATGAGGGGTTATCTATGCTGCAGGCATTGTTTAAAGACTTCACTGCAGAACACCTTGGTATGTGGGGGTCAAACATGGGTCATGATGGTGGTTTCACTTCAAGATGGCGTGACTCTTGCCATGCAGCAGGCTGTTGTCCTGCAGGTTCCCCCTGCAGACCCATCTCTTCGTGTGATACAATCTGCTCTGCTCTGGCACTCTGTCCTGCAAATAGCCACTTTGGTTCCCCCAGATTCTCAGTTACATCTCCTCAACTTAAACATTATCTCTTTTTGATGAATTGACCCAATGATAATTGGGTTATTATTATTATTGTTGTTACTGCCACATATCAAGTTTATCCATGATAAATTTCTTTGTTCGGAATCTAAATATTGGTATCACTAATGAGGTGATATTCCTTTCAGTACTCTACTCAGTGCCCATGAATTAGGGTTTCCATGCTGACTGGTGGAAAAACAAGCTATTCCTGGCTCTGTGCGAATTTTGGGGATTGTTCTCTCTGCTCTTTTTAGTTGATTCTTTCCCCCATCTTTGGGTAGTTTCCTCACATGCATGCTCTAGTTCAGTGGTGTATAACCTTCTTTTTCTGCTGCAAATTGGAAGAATATGAGTTGCCTTCAGCCACACATTAAATACATAAACACTAATAATGGCTGATGATCAAAGCAAAAGGTCTGTATACTTTTCATGCTATCTGACACCACAGATAAGCAAAACAGTCCTCAAAAAATCAGCATGCCACCTGCAGGCTGCAGCTTGGACACCCCTGTGCTAGTCTGTGCTCAGCTGGCAACTCGAGAGACTCTAAAGATCTCTGGAGTGATCTATCCTTCTGTTCTCTGGTGCTCTGTCCTGTGGATCCTAGCCACCTTAGCCTCTGCATCTCCCGGCAATCTCTCCCCACCTCAAGGGGACTATTAGACTCTGCCTAGATTCTCCTGTCTTGCGTAGTGGCTTGGAAACTCCCTCTCGCCAGAGCTGGGGCAATTGTTGGGATCCACTTCTGTATCTCCCCTTTCTCAGCTGTCACTGTCTGAAATTGCCTGATGTCCATTGTCTGAAAACTATGTTCTAGGTATTTTTGTCATATTGTAGTTGTTTAAGATGGGATGCAAATCCAGTCTCTGATATTCCATATTGGCCAAAAGTTGAAGTCCTTATTTTAATAACTTTAAAAGTGTCTATTTTGTGGGTACAGGCAATATTTAAGATTCTTGTTGATTATCTTGTATTCTATATGGGGCATCTTAGTTTTCACTCATGGTGAATTATTTTGTCAAATGTTCAATGTATGTATTTTTTATTATTAGCTCATCTTCAGTGTTTTTTTTCTGTCAGAATCCTGTGCAGCCTGTGTTGAGGGCATTTCCTTCCAGGGTAGTTGTTTCCCTCTACCAGATTATGTTAATCTCTCAACTACACAACATTCCCATTGATAAAATTCCCATTGAAGATGAGCTCACAAACTATATGAAATAATTGCCTTCAGACATTGGACATTTTTTGTTACTCTCCAGATCATACAGATAGTATAAATTCAAAGTTAAAACCAATGTATGTGTTGGTCTACATTTTCAAATTGTCAAGAGAGTTTTCCTTTTTTCTGGAGCCTAAGAAAAGACTGACAAACTTTCTGATGATCTTTGCATACTGACAGGTGTTTTTTCCTTCTCTGGAAGGTGCCACGCTTTTTGTAGATGACTCAGTTACAACTCCAAACATTACATGAAGCTTTTCTGTCCTCAGATGAGTATAAAAGCCCAGATCCCTAAATTACTGAAACTAGAATCTTTTTCCTTTCTTTTTTTTTTTTTTTTTATTGTTGGGGATTCATTGAGGGTACAATAAGCCAGTTACACTGATTGCAATTGTTAGGTAAAGTCCCTCTTGCAATCATGTCTTGCCCCCATAAAGTGTGACACCCACCAAGGCCCCACCCTCCTCCCTCCATCCCTCTTTCTGCTTCCTCCCCCATAAACTTAATTGTCATTAATTGTCCTCATATCAAGATTGAGTACATAGGATTCATGCTTCTCCATTCTTGTGATGCTTTACTAAGAATAATGTCTTCCACTTCCATCCAGGTTAATACGAAGGATGTAAAGTCTCCATTTTTTTTAATAGCTGAATAGTATTCCATGGTATACATATACCACAGCTTGTTAATCCATTCCTGGGTTGGTGGGCATTTAGGCTGTTTCCACATTTTGGCAATGGTAAATTGAGCTGCCATAAACAGTCTAGTACAAGTGTCCTTATGATAAAAGGATTTTTTTCCTTCTGGGTAGATGCCCAGTAATGGGATTGCAGGATCGAATGGGAGGTCTAGGTTGAGTGCTTTGAGGTTTCTCCATACTTCCTTCCAGAAAGGTTGTACTAGTTTGCAGTCCCACCAGCAGTGTAAAAGTGTTCCCTTCTCTCCACATCCATGCCAGCATCTGCAGTTTTGAGATTTTGTGATGTGGGCCATTCTCACTGGGGTTAGATGATATCTCAGGGTTGTTTTGATTTGCATTTCTCTAATATATAGAGATGATGAACATTTTTTCATATGTTTGTTAGCCATTCGTCTGTCATCTTTAGAGAAAGTTCTATTCATGTCTCTTGCCCATTGATATAAGGGATTGTTGGCTTTTTTCATGTGGATTAATTTGAGTTCTCTATAGATCCTGGTTATCAAGCTTTTGTCTGATTGAAAATATGCAAATATCCTTTCCCATTGTGTAGGTTGTCTCTTTGCTTTGGTTATTGTGTCCTTAGCTGTACAGAAGCTTTTCAGTTTAATGAAGTCCCATTTGTTTATTTTTGTTGTTGTTGCAATTGCCATGGCAGTCTTCTTCATGAAGTCTTTCCCCAGGCCAATATCTTCCAGTGTTTTTCCTATGCTTTCTTGGAGGATTTTTATTGTTTCATGCCTTAAATTTAAGTCCTTTATCCATCTTGAATCAATTTTTGTGAGTGGGGAAAGGTGTGGGTCCAGTTTCAGTCTTTTACATGTAGACATCCAGTTCTCCCAACACCATTTATTGAATAGGGAGTCTTTCCCCCAACGTAAGTTCTTGTTTGGTTTATCAAAGATTAGGTGGTTGTAAGATGTTAGTTTCATTTCTTGGTGTTCAATTCGATTCCAAGTGTCTATGTCTCTGTTTTTGTGCCAGTACCATGCTGTCTTGACCACTATGGCTTTGTAGTACAGACTAAAATCTGGTATGCTGATGCCCCCAGCTTTATTTTTGTTACTAAGAACTGCCTTAGCTATACGGGGTTTTTTCCGGTTCCATACAAAACGCAGAATCATTTTTTCCAAATCTTGAAAGTACGATGTAGGTACTTTGATAGGAATGGCATTGAATAGGTAGATAGCTTTGGGAAGTATAGACATTTTAACAATGTTGATTCTTCCCATCCATGAGCATGGTATGTTCTTCCATTTGTTAATATCCTCTGCTATTTCCTTTCTGAGGATTTCATAGTTTTCTTTATAGAGGTCCTTCACCTCCTTCATTAGGTATATTCCTAGGTATTTCATTTTCTTTGAAACTATGGTGAAGGGAGTTGTGTCCTTAATTAGCTTCTCATCTTGACTGTTATTGGTGTATACAAAGGCTACTGACTTGTGGACATTGATTTTATATCCTGAAACATTACTGTATTTTTGGATGACTTCTAGGAGTCTTGTGGTTGAGTCTTTGGGGTTCTCTAAGTATAAGATCATGTCGTCAGCAAAGAGGGAGAGTTTGACCTCCTCTGCTCCCATTTGGATTCCCTTTATTTCCTTGTCTTGCCTAATTGTATTGGCTAGAACTTCCAGCACTACGTTGAATAGTAAAGGTGACAGAGGACAACCTTGTCTGGTTCCAGTTCTAAGAGGAAAAGCTTTGAGTTTTACTCCATTCAGTAAAATATTGGCTGTGGGTTTGTCATAGATAGCTTCAATCAGTTTTAGAAATGTGCCACCTATGCCTATACTCTTCAGAGTTCTAATTAGAAAAGGATGCTGGATTTTATCAAATGCTTTTTCTGCATCTATTGAGAGGATCATGTGATCTTTATTTTTGCCTCTGTTAATATGGTGGATAACGTTTATGGACTTGCGTATGTTAAACCAGCCTTGCATCCCTGGGATGAAGCCTACTTGATCATGATGAATGACTTTTTTGATGATAAGCTGTAATCTATTGGCTAGGATTTTGTTGAGAATTTTTGCGTCTATGTTCATGAGTGAGATTGGTCTGAAATTCTCCTTTTTGTTTGGGTCTTTTCCTGGTTTTGGTATCAGGGTGATGTTTGCTTCATAGAATGTGTTGGGGAAGATTCCTTCTTCCTCAGTTTTTTGGAATAATTTCTGCAGTACAGGAATAAGCTCTTCCTTGAAGGTTTGATAGAATTCTGGAGTGAAGCCATCTGGACCAGGGCATTTTTTAGTTGGAAGCTTTTTTATTGTTTCTTTGATCTCAGTGCTTGAAATTGGTCTGTTCAGGAGGTCTATTTCATCCTGGCTAAGTCTAGGGAGAGGGTGTGATTCCAAATATTGATCCATTTCCTTCACATTGTCAAATTTCTGGGCATAGAGTTTCTGGTAGTATTCAGAGATGATCTCTTGTATCTCTGTGGGATCAGTTGTTATTTCCCCTTTATCGTTTCTGATTGAGGTTATTAGAGATTTTACTTTTCTATTTCTAGTTAGTCTGGCTAATGGTTTATCTATTTTATTTATTTTTTCAAAAAACCAACTCCTTGTTTCATTCATTTTCTGAATGATTCTTTTGCTTTCAATTTCATTGATCTCTGATTTGATTTTGGATATTTCTTTTCTTCTACTGAGTTTAGGCTTAGATTGTTCTTCTTTTTCCAATTCCATAAGATCTCTTGTGAGATTGTTGATGTGCTCTCTTTCTGTTTTTCGAATGTAGGCATCTAAAGCGATGAATTTTCCTCTCAAAACTGCTTTTGCAGTATCCCACAGGTTTTGGTAGCTTGTGTCTTCATTGTTGTTATGCTCAAGGAAGTTAATGATTTCCTGTTTTATTTCTTCCTTCACCCATCTGTTATTCAACAGAAGATTGTTTAATTTCCATGCCTTTGGGTGGGCTTGAGCATTTTTGTTAGAGTTGAGTTCCACCTTTAGTGACTTATGGTCTGAAAAGATACAAGGTAAAATTTCAATTCTTTTGATTCTGTTGATATTTGTTTTGTGTCCCAGGATATGATCAATTTTGGAGAATGTTCCATGGGGTGATGAGAAGAATGTATATTCTTTATCTTTGGGGTGGAGTGTTCTATATGCATCTATCAAGCATAGTTGTTCTAGGGTCTCATTTAAATCTCTTACATCTTTGTTTAATTTCTGTTTAGAGGATCTGTCCAGCTCTGTAAGAGGTGTGTTAAAGTCCCCTGTTATGATGGTATTATCAGATATCATATTGCTCAGACTGAGTAAGGTGTGCTTCAGGAATCTGGGAGCATTTAAATTGGGTGCATAAATATTTAGAATGGAAATGTCTTCTTGTTGTAGTTTTCCCTTGACCAATATAAAGTGACCATCTTTGTCTTTTTTTACTTTAGTTGCTTTAAATCCAAATGTATCTGAAAATAAGATTGCAACTCCTCTTTTCTTCTGAATTCTGTTGGCCTGAAAAATTGTCTTCCAACCCTTGACTCGGAGCTTTAATTTGTCTTTTGAGGCCAGGTGTGTTTCTTGCAGACAGCAAATGGATGGCTTGTGTTTTTTAATCCAGTCAGCCAATCTATGTCTCTTCAGTGGGGAATTCAAGCCATTAACATTTATTGAGATAATTGATAAGTGTGGTAGTATTCTATTCGTCTTATTTGGTGAGAGTCCATTGCTTAGTTTTATCTTTTGCATCAGTGTGGAGGTTAGGTTTTGTCCTTTGATTTCTGAGTTCTTACTTTGCTGCTGATCCATTGTGGTGGTCAGTGTGCAGAACAGGTTGAAGTATTTCCTGTAGAGCTGGTCTTGTTGTGGCGAATTTCCTCAATGTTTGTATATCCGTAAATGATTTGATTTCTCCGTCAATTTTGAAGCTTAGCTTAGCAGGGTACAGAATTCTGGGCTGAAAATTGTTCTGTTTAAGTAGATTAAAGGTAGATGACCATTGTCTTCTTGCTTGGAAAGTTTCATTAGAGAAGTCTGCGGTCACTCTGATGGATTTGCCCCTGTAGGTCAACTGGCGCTTACTCCTGGCAGCTTGCAGAATCTTTTCTTTTGTCTTGACTTTGGACAGGTTCATCACAATGTGTCTTGGAGAAGCTCGGTTAGAGTTGAGGCGACCTGGGGTCCGATATCCCTCTGAAAGCAGTGTGTCAGACTCTTTGGTGATGTTTGGGAAATTTTCTTTTATAATATTCTCTAGTATGGCTTCCATTCCTCTGGGGCACTCTTCTTCCCCTTCTGGAATTCCTATAACTCGTATGTTGGAACGCTTCATAAAGTCCCATAATTCTGACAGTGAACGTTCTGCTTTCTCTCTCTTCTTTTCTGCCTCTTTTACTGTCTGAGTTATCTCAAGAACTTTGTCTTCTACCTCTGAAATTCTTTCTTCTGCATGGTCTAACCTGTTGCTGATACTTTCCATTGTATCTTTAAGTTCCCTAATTGACTGTTTCAGTTCCTTCAGGTCTGCTATATCCTTTTTATATTCTTCATATCGTTCATCTCTTATTTGATTCTGTTTTTGGATTTCCTTTTGGTTATTTTCCACTTTATTAGCAATTTCCTTCATTGTTTCCATCATTTCTTTCATTGTTTTCAACATGTGTATTCTAAATTCCCTTTCTGTCATTCCTAACATTTCTATACTGGTGGAATCATCTGCAGTAGCTACCTCATGGTCCCTTGGTGGGGTTGTTCTAGACTGGTTCTTCATGTTGCCTGGAGTTTTCTGCTGATTCTTCCTCATGAGTGATTTCTTTTATCTGTTTCCTTGCCCTAATTTTCCTTTCACTTCCTCTTGCTCTTTAAGTTCTTGTGCCTGTGGACTAAGGGTTACAGGACCAGAAGGTGAGAAGGTTGAAGAGCAAAAAAGGGATGAAAGAAAGGAGGACCGAGTGATAAGAAAAAAAAGAAAGATAGAGAAAGGAGAGTGGGTGGGGATAAGGAATATTGACAAAAAGAAGAGAGGCACAGAAAGAGGGAGACAGGGCAATATAGGTGTACAGTAGGGTACTTTGACACAACCTTAAAAAACCCCACCTTCTGGGGGTGCCCAGTTGCGTGGTTCCCTTTAGGTCAGCAGCTCTTTGCTAACCTGATCAGACACAGTACCCCACCTCCACCAAGTAGAGAGGAAAGACAAAAATGCTATAAATCAAACCAAAAGAAGCAAACAGAAAACTTTACGGGGATAAAATTGGGTGAAAAACCAAATTATATCGGTAGAAACACTAGCAAAAATGAAGTTGAAGTTATTTAGAAAGGCAGCAATGGGAAATTATAATTAAACTAGGAAAATTGAGAAAGAAAAAGGGATCAAAAACAAAGCAGTTTGTATATGTTATTGAATATTGTCTGGGCAACACATGGTCTTCTGGGGTATGAGATGTTAGTCACAGTTCTGATACAACTGGAGGCTGCTGATTTCTCAAACCCCAGCAGGTAGACACCCTAAATCTCTCTTCAGCCTACTTAAAAGGCACTTTGAACTTGTAAACTTGCTGAGCAGAAGCTTTCCCAGCTTTCTCGCTGGAATCGCTGCTGAAGTGGCTATCCACTTACTCAGTGTGCCAAAACCGGTCTCACTCTGCCCCCGAGGGTCAGGGCTGCAAGGCGGCTCAGACCCCACCCTTAGGCTACTTGGTTGCTGGGTTACCAGCTCCCACCCGTTTCTAGCTCTGCAACCCTGAGGGCGGAGCTTGCCGGGGCAGATCACTGACAATGGATCCGTGTGACCCACCGCCAAACACTATTAGCTCCGTCTGGCTCAGCGGCTCAGACTGGGGCCCTAGACAACGGCCAAAGTTCTCCGCACTCCCTCTCAGGCCTTCCCCAAGGCAGTTCAACTCAGTGCCAAGTCCAAGGACATCAAAACAGTTCACAGGTAAGGCCTTTCTGGTTTGCAGTCTCGCTGCTACTGAACTTACAGTTGTGGGCGGGTTTAGACGGATTGAACACACGCGACCACTTGCCGGTTTTCCACTGTTTTAGTCCTCCTCTTGGGGTCCAGAAGTCTCTCGCTGACTCCCTGTATCTTCATAGGAGTGATGATAGGCAGTTCCCACCAGCCAGAGATGCCTGGAGTCCTATCTCCCCAGACTCACGGTGCCCAGATGCAAGGAAGCTGTTACTCGGCTGCCATCTTGCTCCGCCTCCTCTTTTTTTCCTTTCTTTAGGAAATTAAGAATCCATTCCCATATCTTGTGTATGATGTTCAGATTCTTAATTTCTAGGATGTGGTAGTTTCTCTTTCTCGTGGGATTAGCTATTAATTTAAAAGTGTACACATATCATTGCATATGTATATAAAATTCCATATAAAAAGTATATTTTAATATACTCTATAAGAAAGAAAAGATAACATGTTTTGATTACTAGTTGTAACTTCCTAAGGCTTCTAGCCTTCAATAATTTGAAGTTAAAATGTAAGGGCCTATATATAGATAAGAGAAATGATATTAATAAAGATATTGCCAGTAATGAAAGGAAATGGTTGAATAATGGAACCAGGGAATGAAGAAAGAAGAAAAAAGAAAAGTAGCGATCCAGGCACATGAGGACAGATGTAATAAATTAATAATCACCAATTACTGGGTGCGTTTCCTGAGCCCTTCTTGTAGGGAAGGTAATACTGTTCCCATGATCCATAGAAGGGAACTTAGAGCCCAATGAAGTTAGAAGACTTACTCAGGGTTCCACAACCAGAATACAAGAGAGCTGATTTTAATTTGGTCTGACTTGGAAGTTCTTTTCTTTCCATTAAATTATGCTGCCTCTCTGAGGTGTGTAAAGCACATTGGATTCTTGTGAGAAAGAATGAGGGTAAGATTATTATGGCCTCTTTGAATGAACATCTGGTTCCTGATCTTATTGTTATTTTTATCATAAGAGTATGCCACTATACATATGTACACGTGCGTATATATGCATATACATAGCCATAGGCAAACAGGTTTGTTTTGTTTGTTTTTGGACAGAGTCTCACTCTATCACCTGGCTAGAGTGCCAGCCATGGCCTCAGCCTAACTCACAGCAACCTCAAACTTCTGGGCTCAAGTGATGCTCCTTCCTCAGTCTCCTGAATAGCTGGGACTACGGGTGCATATCACTATGCCTGGCTAATTTTTCTATTTTTAGTAGAGATGGGGTCTCCATCTTACTCAGGCTATTCTCCAACTCCTGAGCTCTAGGGATTCTTCTGCCTCAGACTCTTAGAGTGCTAGAATTATAGGCATGAGCAACTGCACCTGGCCCAAACAGGGTTTTTGGTATTGATGATTCAGGCTATATGTGATACCATACCTAATTTTGTCTGTCAGAATAAGCTGGATTCCAGGCCAGGATACTGGTGAGCAGGGTTTAGCAAATTTTTTCTGTAAAGGGTTTGATACTAGATATTTTTGGCTTTGCAGGCCACATGGTCTCTGTCACAATTACTCAACTCTGCTTTTGCATCATGAAAGGGCCATAAACGTTATGTAAATGAGTAGGTGTGGCTGTGTTCCAATTACATTTTATTTAGAAAAACAGATTTGATTGCATGGGCTGTGTTCTGCTGGCCCTACTCTTCTATTCCATGGTAAAATTCCATAGTCACATAAATGTATCTATAAAGTAAGGCTTCCATTGTACATAAAGAATTCTCAGAAGTTTTCTGAGTCCAGGTAGAAAAAGTCTGGATGGCAACTCTTAGAACTCCAGGGGAGTAGAGACAATGAGACGGAACTTTGGCACGCAACTCTTTATTGCAGACCTACTGCAAAGAGAAGCTAAGCAATATTATTCTTGGCCAAGGAGATTTTTGTAAGATAAATATACTATCGCATTGACTTTTTGAATCATCCATGCTTTGTAGAGCCTGGTTAGGCTGGAAGGATGACCAAAATGAGGTTGGGTTTTTAGGGTACAATAATCAGATAGAGACGTGTGAAAGTTCCAAAGGAACTTTGTAAAAAAAAAAAAAAATTAACAGTTAGGATTAGTTTAAGCTTTAATTGTTAGTCTAGTAATTTTACAGAAAGACAAAGTGGCTGGGCCCAATAGTGATTTTCCAGTCGGTATCTTCCCTTTTAAATGTTACTGATCTTAGGTTCATGAAGGATTTAACAGTCTACACTGAATTTAAATGGGAATCCATTGACCTGACTACACTACTCAAGAAGCTGAATGGATGGATCCTGAATAAATACCATTCCAAGTTGTGAGGTTAAATGAATTCTCTTTGCAGATAGCGTGCAATTTACAGAAATCATAATGGATTTTAGTTTGCTTCCTGCTGGACCAGGACCTTCTTGTATATGTAGCATCTCTCTTTTTTTTTTTTTTCTTTCCTTCCTGGAGTTTCTAAATACCTTTTTTTCTTTCTTTCCTTTTTGTTTGTGTGTGTGTGTCGATAAAAGAATAATGTGCTTTTGTCTTATAACCAAATCTATGTGGTTTCCATTTTAAGATTAAAATTTCTATTTAATTTTTTGAATATGTAATACATTCACAGGGGTCAACTATCAGGAATTTTAAAACAATCTCCTTCTCACTTTATTCCTCTCTTTGCTCAGCTCCCATGAGAGGTGACCCCTATTGCTAGTTTCTTAATCCTTTTAATTGAACTTTTATGTGTCTTCAAGCTAGTGCACACAACTATGTTTTCTTATCCCCATTATACACGGGGATAACAAATTACTTTTTTGCACCTTGATTTTTCACTTAATAATATATCTTGGTAATATTTTAGTATTAATTTATAAGGAGTTTTTAAATGTATTTTACACAGTTTTCTGTTGTATACATAACCATAGATTATTTCATCTTTATTATATATAGACATTCTAATCTTTGGCTTTAGCCAACAACATTGCAATGAGTAACCCTATTTGTGGGTTGCATGTGCCTATGTACAGACATACCTTGCTTTATTGCACTTTGCTTTATTGTGCTTTGCAGATATCATGTGTTTGAAGATTTGTGGCAATCCTTCATTGGGCAAGTCTCTTGGTGCTGCTTTTCCAGTAGCATGTGTTTGCTTCATGTCTATGTCACATTTTGGTAATTCTCACAGTATTTTAAATGTTTTCATTATTAGCATTATCTGTTACCATGATCTGTGGTCACTGATTTTTTTTTTTTTTTTTTTTTTTGAGACAGAGTCTCACTATGTCACGCTTGGTAGAGTGCTGTGGCATCACAGCTCATAGTAACCTCAAACTCTTGGGCTAAAGCAATTCTCTTATCTCAGCCTCCCAAGTGTCTGGGACTACAGGTGTCCACCACAATGCCCAGCTATTATTATTACTTTGTAGTTGTTGTTGTTTAGCAGGCCTGGGCTGAGTATATGTGGCCAGTGCCCTAACCCCTGAGCTAGGGGCACCAAACCAGAGACCTTTGATGTTACTATTGTGTTTGTTTTGGTGCCCATTGTGAGACATCAAGCTTGGTAAATGTTGGGTATCTTCTGACTGTCCACGGACTGCCTTTTCCCTCATCTCTCTTCTTGGGCCTCCCTGTTTCCTAAGATACCACACTATTAAAATTATGCTGAGTAATAATCCTACAGTGGTCTCTAAGTGTTCAAGTGAAAAGAAGAGTCGCATGTCACACTTCATTATTTTATGGATTTTTTTTGATATGTCCATTAAAAAAAATATTTCTAAGTATTAAGGGGGTACAAATATTTTTGTTAGAGAGATTGATTTTGTAATGCTTGAGTTAGGGCCTTCAGTGTGCCCATCACCCGAATAGTGTTCAGTATGCCCTTTGGGTAGGTTTTGCCCCTCCCTTCCTTCTCCTGCCTGGTGCTTGATTTCCACCGAGTTTGACTTCCCTCTGTGCACATGTGTGTGGCTAGGTTAGTTCCAGTTTATTAGTGAGTACAGGTGGTATTTGTTTTTCTCTTCTTGAGATACTTCATTTAGGATAATGGTCTCCAGTTCCATCCAAATTATTATTTTTTTTTATTAAATCATAGCTGTGTACATTGATATAATCATGGGGCATCATTCATTAGCTTCACAGACCATTTACCAAGTTTCACATACTCGATTTGTAGTATAGTCTGAGGTCTGGTAGCGTAATCCTCCTGCTTTGTTTTTATTTCTGAGTAATGTCTCGGCTATTCGAGGTTTTTTCTGATTCCATATAAAACGAAGTATTGTTTTTTCAAGATCTTTAAAGTATGACAGTGGAGCTTTAATAGGGATTGCATTGAAATTATATATTGCTTTGGGTAGTATGGACATTTTAACAATGTTGATTCTTCCCAGCCATGAGCATGGTATATTTTTCCATTTGTTAATATTTTCAGCTATTTCTTTTCTTAGAGTTTCATAGTTCTCTTTATAGAGATCTTTCACGTCCTTTGTTAGATAAATTCCCAAATATTTCATTTTTTTTTTTTTTTTTTGTAGAGGCAGAGTCTCACTTTATGGCCCTCGGTAGAGTGCCGTGGCCTCACACAGCTCACAGCAACCTCCAACTCCTGGGCTTAAGCGATTCTCTTGCCTCAGCCTCCCGAGTAGCTGGGACTACAGGCGCCCGCCACAATGCCTGGCTATTTTTTGGTTGGAGTTTGGCCGGGGTGGGGTTTGAACCCGCCACCCTCGGTATATGGGGCCGGCGCCTTACCGACTGAGCCACAGGCGCGGCCCAAATTCCCAAATATTTCATCTTCTTTGGCACTACTGTGAATGGGATAGAGTCCTTAACTGTTTTTTCAACTTGACTATTGTTGGTATATATAAAGGCTACAGATTTATGAATGTTGATTTTGTAACCTGAGACGCTGCTGTATTCCTTGATCACTTCTAAGAGTTTTGTAGTAGAGTCCCTAGTGTTTTCCAGATATACTATCATAGCATCTGCGAAGAGCGAAAGTTTGATCTCTTCGGACCCTATATGGATACTGTTGATCGCCTTTTCTTCCCCAATTGCGGTGGCTAAAACTTCCATTACAATGTTAAAGAGCAATGGAGACAATGGGCAGCCTTGTCTGGTTCCTGATCTGAGTGGAAATGGTTCCAATTTAACTCCATTCAATATGATATTGGCTGTGGGTTTGCTGTAGATGGTCTCTATCAGTTTAAGAAATGTCCCTTCTATACCGATTTTCTTAAGTGTTCTGATTGTGAAGGGATGCTGGATATTATCAAAAATTTTTTCTGCATCGATTGAGAGAATCATATGGTCTTTGTTTTTTAATTTGTTTATGTGCTGGATTACATTTATAGATTTACGTATATTGAACCAGCCTTGAGACTCTGGGATAAAACCAACTTGGTCATGATGTATAATTTGTTTGATGTGTTGCTGGATTCTGTTTGTTAGGATCTTGTTGAATATTTTTGCATCTATATTCATTAGTGATATCGGTCTATAATTTTCTTTTCTTGTTGGGTCTTTTCCTGGTTTGGGGATCAGGGTGATGTTTGCTTCATAGAATGTGTTAGGTAGTCTTCCTTCTTTTTCTACCTCTTGGAACAGGTTGAGTAATATAGGTACTAATTCCTCTTTAAAAGTTTGGTAGAATTCTGATGTGAAACCATCTGGTCCCGGGCTTTTCTTTTTAGGGAGGTTTTGTATGGTTGATGCTATTTCAGAACTTGATACGGGCCTGTTCAACATTTCCACTTGATTCTGGCTAAATCTTGGAAGGTGACGTGCTTCCAAGTATCAGTCAATTTCCTTTAGATTTTCATATTTCTGAGAATACAGTTTCTTGTAATATTCATTAAGGATTTTTTGCATTTTTTTTATTGTTAAATCATAGCTGTGTACATTAGTGCAATCGCCTGTACCCGTTCTAAGATGCACCATAGATGTGGCCCCACCAATTACCCTCCCTCCACAAAAACCTCCCCCCTCCCTTCCCCTTCCTTGGCCCTTTCCCCATCGTCTTGTGCTATAGTTGGGTCTTCATGTGAAAGCTATAATTTAGCTTCATAGTAGGGCTGAATACATTGGCTACTTTTTCTTCCATTCCTGAGATACTTTGCTAAGAAGAATATATTCCAGCTCCATCCATGTAAACATGAAAGAGGTAAAGTCTCCATCTTTCTTTAAGGCTGCATAGTATTCCATGGTATACATGTACCACAATTTGCTAGTCCATTTGTGGGTTGATGGGCACTTGGGCTTCGTCCATGACTTAGCAATTATGAATTGGGCTGCAATAAACATTCTGGTATAGATGTCTTTGTTATATTGTGACTTTTGGTCTTCTGGGTATAAACCTAGTAAAGGAATTATAGGATCGAATGGCAGGTCTATTTTTAGGTCTCTAAGTATTCTCCAAACACCCTTCCAGAAGGAATGTATCAGTGGGCATTCCCACCAGCAGTGTAGAAGTGTGCCCTTTTCTCCACATCCACACCAACATCTCTAGTTTTGGGATTTTGTTATGTAGGCTACTCTTACTGGGGTTAGGTGATATCTCAGAGTAGTTTTGATTTGCATTTCTCTGATGATTAAGGAGGATGAGCTATTTTTCATGTGTTTGTAGATCGTGCGTCGGTCTTCTTTAGAGAAGTTTCTCTTCAAGTCCTTTGCCCACCCTGAGATGGGGTCACGTGTTCTTTTCTTGTTAATACGTTTGAGTTCTCTGTGGATTCTGGTTATTAGAACTTTATTGGAGGTATAGCCTGCAAATATTTTCTCCCATTCTGAGGCTGTCTGCTTGCTTTACTTACTATGTTCTTGGCTGTGCAGAAGCTTTTTAGTTTGATCAGGTCCCAGTAGTGTATTTTTGATGCTGCTTCAATTGCCTGGGGAGTCCTCCTCATAAAATATTCACCCAGGCTGATTCCTTCAAGAGTTTTCCCTGCACTTTCTTCAAGTATTTTTATAGTTTCATGTCTTAAGTTTAAATCTTTTATCCAGTGAGAGTCTATCTTAGTTAATGGTGAAAGGTGTGGGTCCAGTTTCAATCTTCTACAGGTTGCCAGCCAGTTCACCCAGCACCATTTGTTAAATAGGGAATCTTTTCCCCACTGAATGTTTTTAATTGGCTTATCAAAGATCAAATAACGGTGAGTAGCTGGATCCATCTCTTGGTTCTCTATTCTGTTCCAGACATCTACTTCTCTGCTTTTGTGCCAGTACCATGCTGTTTTGATCACTATGGATTTATAGTACAGTCTCAGGTCTAGTAGCATGATTCCTCCTGCTTTGTTTTTATTTCTGAGTAATGTTTTGGCTATTCGAGTTTTTTTCTATTCCATATAAAACGAAGTATTATTTTATCAAGATCTTTAAAATAGCACAATGGAGCTTTGATAGGAATTGCATTAAAATTATATATTGCTTTGGGTAGTATAGACATTTTAACAATGTTGATTCTTCCCAGCCATGAGCATGGTATGTTTTCCCATCTGTTAACATCTTCAGCTATTTCTTTTCTTAGAGTTTCACAGTTCTCTTTGTAGAGATCTTTCACATCCTTTGTTAGGTATACTCCCAAATATTTCATCTTCTTTGGCACTACTGTGAAAGGAATAGAGTCCTTGACTGTTTGTTCGGCTTGGTTGTTGTTGGTATATATAAAGGCTACAGATTTATGAGGGTTGATTTTGTAGCCTGAGACATTGCTGTATGCCTTGATCACTTCTAAAAGTTTTGTAGTAGAATCCCTAGTGTTTTCCAGATATACAATCATATCATCTGCGAAGAGTGAAAGTTTGATCTCTTCAGACCCTATGTGGATACCCTTGATTGCCTTTTCTTCCCTAATTACAGTGGCTAAAACTTCCATTACAATGTTAAAGAGCAATGGAGACAATGGGCGACCTTGCCTGGTTCCTGATCTAAGTGGAAATGATTTCAATTGAACTCCATTGAATACGATATTGGCTGTGGGTTTGCTGTAGATGGCCTCTATTAGTTTAAGAAATGTCCCTTCTTTTTTTTTTTTTTTTTTTTTTGTAGAGACAGAGTCTCACTGTACCACCCTCGGGTAGAGTGCCGTGGTGTCACATGGCTCACAGCAACCTCTAACTCTTGGGTTTACACGATTCCCTTGCCTCAGCCTCCCGAGCAGCTGGGACTACAGGCACCCGCCACAGCGCCCGGCTATTTTTTTATTGTTGCAGTTTGGCCGGGCTGGGTTTGAACCCGCCACCCTCGGCATATGGGGCCGGTGCCCTACTCACTGAGCCACAGGTGCCGCCCAGAAATGTCCCTTCTATACCAATTTTCTTAAGTGGTCTGATCATGAAGGGATGCTGCATATTATCAAATGCTTTTTCTGCATCAATTGAAAGAATCATATGGTCTTTATTTTTATGTTTGTTTATGTGTTGAATTACATTTATAGATTTATGTATATTGAACCAGCCTTGAGACCCTGGGATAAATCCGACTTGGTCATGGTGTATAATTTTTTGATGTGTTGCTGGATTCTGTTTGTTACAATCTTATTGAGTATGTTAGCATCTATATTCATTAGTGATATTGGTCTATAATTTTCTTTTCTTGTTGGGTCTTTCCCCGGTTTGGGGATCAAGGTGATGTTTGCTTTGTAGAATGTGCTGGATGATATTCCTTCTTTTCCTATATTTTGAAAGAGGTTTAGTAGTATAGGTACTAGTTCTTCTTTAAATGTTTGGTAGAATTCTGACATAAAGCCATCTGGTCCTGGGCTTTTCTTTTCAGGGAGATTTTGTATAGTTGATGCAAGTTCAGAACTTGATATAGGCCTGTTCAACATTTCCACTTTGTTCTGGCTATGTCTTGGTAGGTGGCGTGCTTCCAGGTATTGGTCGAATTCTTTCAGATTTTCATATTTGTGAGAGTGGAGTTTCTTGTAGTATTCATTAACGTTTTTTTGAATTTATGAGGGGTCTGTTGTTATTTCATCATTACCATTTCTGATTGATGAAATTAGAGATATTACTCCTTTTTTCCTGGTTAGGTTGGCCAAAGGTTTATCTATTTTATTGATCTTTTCAAAAAACCAGCTTTTGGATTTATTGATCTGTTGTATAATTCTTTTGTTTTCAATTTCATTTAATTCTGCTCTGATTTTGGTTATTTTCTTCTGCTGTGTTTGTGGTTGAAGTGTTCTTCTTTTTCCAGTTGCTTGAGATCTTCCAGTAAGTTATTGACTTCCTCTCTTTCCGTTTTCTTGAGGAAGGCTTGCAGTGCTATAAATTTCCCTCTTAGGACTGCCTTTGCAGGATCCCAGAGGTTCTGGTAATTCGTGTCTTGATTGTTGTTTTGTTCCAAAACTATGGTGATTTCCTTCTTAATCTCATTTATAACCCATTTATAACCCTTTAGCATAAGGTTGTTTAGCTTCCATGATTTTGTGTGGGTATGCAGATTCCTGTTATTTAGTTCAACTTTTATTCCATGATGGTCTGAGAAGATGCAAGGAATAATTTCTATTTTTTTAAATTTGCTGAGGTTAGATTTGTGGCCTAGGATGTGATTGATTTTGGAGTATGTTCCGCGGGCTGATGAGAAGAATGTGTATTCAGTTTTTTTGGGATGAAATGTTCTGTAGATGTCTGTTAAGTCCAGATGTTGAATGGTTGAGTTTAAATCTAAAATTTATTTGCTTAGCTTCTTTTTGGAGGATCTATCCAGGACTGCTAAAGGGGTGTTAAAATCTCCAACTACTATGGAAGAGGAGGTAATCGAGTTGCTCATGTCTGTTAGAGTTTCTCTTATAAATTGAGGTGCGTTTTGGTTGGGTGCATAAATATTAATAATTGAGATCTCATATTGAGTATTACCTTTAACAAATATGAAGTGTCCATCCTTATCCTTAATTATTTTGGTTGGTTTAAAGCCTATTGCGTCTGCGAACAGGATTGCAATGCCTGCTTTTTTCTGCTTTCCATTTGCCTGGAATATAGATGACCATCCCTTCACCTTGAGTCTATATCTGTCTTTTAATGTAAGATGCGATTCTTGGATACAGCAGATATCTGGCTTCAATTTTTGTATCCAGTCCGCCAACCTATGCCTCTTTAGAGGATAATTTAAACCATTCACATTAATTGAGAGTATTGATAAGCCTTTCGAGAGATCGGTGGACATTTTTAATCCTTTTGCGACTGTGGGAGTTGGAATTTGATCAAAAATTTTTTGTTGGGTTTACTTTTGTGGTGGAGAATTACGCTGGTTTTTATGGAGGATAGGTCTAAGAATGTCCTGGAGAGTTGGTTTTGTTACAGCAAATTTCTTCAACATGTGAATGTCGTTGAAGTATTTAATTTCTGTGTCATAAATGAAGCTCAGTTTAGCTGGGTACAGGATCCTGGGTTGAAAGTTATTTTGTTTTAGGAGATTAAAAGTCGATGACCATCTTCTTCTAGCTTGAAAGTTTTCAGCAGAGAGATCTGCAGTTATTCTGATATTCTTCCCCTTGTAGGTAATGGTTTTCTTTTGTCTGGCAGCTTTCAGAATTTTCTCCTTCATATTAACTTTAGTGAAATTGATTATGATGTGTCTGGGGGATGTCTTATTTGGGTTGAGTCATGCTGGAGGAACTGTCTGCTATCTAAATTTCAGAATCTCTTTGCATGTCTGGAAAGTTCTCCTTCATAATCTCATGGAGAAGAGACCTGTGCCTTTTGAAGCCACTTCGTCACTTTCAGGGATCCCTATAAGACAAATATTGGTTTTCTTCAAATTATCCGAGAGCTCTCTGAGAGAGTGGTCTCTTTTTGCTCTCCATTTCTCTTCTTCTTTGAGGGTTTGGGAGCATTTGAAAGCTTTGTCTTCAGTGTCAGAAATCCTTTCTTCTGCTTGCTCCATTCTGTTACTGAGGGATTCTACTGTGTTTCTCAGATCTTTGAGGATGCAACTTCTTGTGTCAATGTGTCAAATTGTTTGGTCATTTGGTCTTTGAATCCGTTGAATTTTTGAGATAACTTTTGGAATTCTAATTCAATCTTATTTGCTATCAAGATCCTGAATTCAATTTCTGACATCTCAGCTATTTGTTCATGCATGGGGTCTTGTGCTGTTTCTGCCCCATTGATCCTTGGGGGAGTTGATCTACTCTGATTATTCATATTGCCAGAGTTTTTCTGTTGATTTTGCCTCATGATTGCTTTTTACTGTTGCCTCTGTCTGTCCTCAGAGTTGGGGAGGTGTCTCTCCAAGATTAGACCCCAGCAGGATCACTCTATTGTTGCTGTATCTTTGTAGGGAGTGACCCTGTGTAGTTCCTCTGGGGCTGCTCTAGCTAGGGAGTTCTGGTTGTGGAAGCAGCTCCTTTTTTTGACACATCCACATCCAGTAACAGGGCTGGGGGTGTTGCACACGGTTCTGGGAGTGCCAGGCGCCCAGTGACTTTGGCACAGAGAGCCCAAGGCTCCAGCAGTCTCTGGCCAGGAGAAGAGCTCTGAGCAGAGGCAGGGAGGCCTCCAAAGGGCATGCACCTACCAGAGTCCCTGTCCAGAAGAACGGGCTAGTGTGGAAGCTGGGAGGACACAGGAGGGCGGACGCTGGGTTGTGTGGCTCCCGCAGTTCCTGGTCAGGGAATGTGGAGGCCTGGTGGGTGCGGATCACGGGTCGGGGGTCGCTGCACAGCTCTTATGGAGGTCTGGGTGGTGCCAAGCCCAAGAGTTTGAGGTTGCTATGAGCTGTGATGTCACAGCACTCTGCCCAGGGCAACAGCCCAAGGCTCCAGTGTGCCAAAACTGTCTCACTCTGCCCCTAAGGATTAAGACTGTAAGGCAGCTCAGCCCCCGCCTTTAGGCTGCTCAGTCAGTAGGTTACTTTGACCTGCCCAGTCCTTGCTCTGAGACCCTGAGGGCGGAGCTTGCTGGGGCAGTTCTTTCGCAATGGGTTCCTGCGCCCAGCTCAGTGGCTCAGTCTGGGGCCGCAGACAATGCCCAAAGTTCTCCACACTCCTGCTCAAGCTCTCCCCAAGGCAGTTCAACTGAGTGCCAAGTCCAAGAACACTGAAACAGTTCACAGGTAAGGCCTTTCCGGTTTGCAGTCTCACTGCTGTTTGTACTTACAGTTGCCGGCGTGATTAGGTCGATGGAACACACGCAACCACTTGCCAGTTTTCCACTGTTTTTGTCCTCCTCTTGGGGTCCAGAAGTCCCTTGCTGGCTCCCTGTATCCTCAAAGGGATGATTATAGGCAGATCCCACCGGCCAGAGATGCCTGGAGTCTTGTCTCCCCAGACTCGCTGTTCCGAGTTGCAGGGAAGCTGTTACTCGGCTGCCATCTTTAATCTCTCTCGATTTTTTTGGATTTCTGAGGAGTCTGTTGTTATTTCACCTTTGTTGTTTCTGATTGATGAGACTGGAGATTTTACTCTTTTTTTCCTGATTAGGTTGGCCAAAGGTTTATCTATTTTATTGACCTTTTCAAAAAACCAGCTTTTTGATTTATTAATCTGTTGTATAATTCTTTTGTTTTCAATTTCATTTAATTCTGCTCTAATTTTGGTTATTTCTTTTCTTCTACTGGGTTTGGGGTTGGAATGTTCTTCCTTTTCCAGTTGCTTGAGATGTCCCATTGACTTGTTAACTTCCTCTCTTTCCGTTCTCTTGAGGAAGGCTTGCAGCGCTATAAATTTCCCTCTTAGAACTGCCTTTGCAGTGTCCCAGAGGTTCTGATAGTTCATGTCTTCATTGTTGTTTTGTTCCAAAAAATTGGCAATTTCTTTGTTAATCTCATCTTTGACCCAGCTATCATTCAGCATAAGGTTATTTAACTTCCATGTTTTTGTATGTGTATGCAGATTCCTGTTGTTACTCAGCTCAAGTTTTATTCCATGGTGGTCTGAGGAGATGCATGGAATAATTTCAATTCTTTTAAATTTACTGAGGTTAGACTTGTGACCTAAGATGTGATCGATTTTGGAGTCAGTTCCATGGGCTGATGAGAAGTATGTGTATTCAATTTTGTTGGGATGAAATGTTCTGTAGATGTCTGCTAAATCCAAATGTTAGATGGTTAGGTTTAAATCTAAGATTTCTTTGCTCAGCTTCTTGTTGGAGGATCGATCCAACACTACCAAAGGAGTGTCGAAATCTCCAACTATTATGGAGCTGGAGGAAATCAACTTGCTCATGTCTGTTAGAGTTTCTCTTATACATTGAGGTGCATTCTGGTTGGGTGCATAGATATTAATAATTGAGATCTCATCATATTGAGTATTACCCTTAACAAATACGAAGTGACCATTCTTGTCCTTCCTTCCTTTTGTTGGTTTAAAGCCTATTGTATCTGCAAATAAAATTGCAACACCTGCTTTTTTCTGCTTACCATTTGCCTGAAATATGGATGACCATCCTTTCACCCTGAGTCTGTATTTGTCTTTTAAGTTAAGATGTGACTCTTGTATGTAACAAATATCTGGCCTGAGTTTTTGTATCCAGTCAGCTAACCTATGCCTCTTTAGAGGACAGTGTAAGCTGTTCACATTAATGGAGAATATTGATAAGTCTGGTGAAGTTTTCGGTATCGATTTTTCAAAAGTCCAGTGGGCATTTTTAATCTTTTCGCCAGTGTGGAATTTGGAGTTTGATCCGAAGTTTCTGAGTGAGTTTACTTTTGTGGTATAGGATTGGATTGGTCATTATGGAGGATAGGTCTGAGAATATCTTGAAGAGCTGGTTTGGTTATGGCAAATTTCTTCAACATATGAATGTCATTAAAGTATTTAATTTCTCCATCATAAATGAAACTCACTTTAGCTGGATACAAGCTCCGGGGTTGAAAGTTATTTTGCTTTAGGAGATTAAAAGTCAGTGACCACCCTCTTCTGGCTTGAAAAGTTTCAGCAGAGAGATCTGCAGTCATTCTAATATTCTTCCCCTTGAAGGTAATAGTTTTCTTTCTCCTGGCAGCTTTGAGGATTTTCTACTTCATATTAACTTTAGTGAAGTTAATTATGATATGCCTGGGGAATGTCTTATTGGGGTTGAGTCGTGCTGGGGTTCTGAAGCTGTCCGCTGTCTGAATTTCAGAATCTCTAGGCATGTCTGGGAAATTCTCTTTCATAATTTCATGCAGAAGGGCCTCTGTGCCCAGCGAGGCCACTTCATCTGTTTCTGGATCTCCAGTGATTTGGATATTTGCCTTCTTCGAATTATCCCAGAGCTCTCAGAGAGAATGATCCACTTTTGTTCTCCATTTCTCTTACTCTTTGAGAGTTTGGGAGCATTCAAAGGCTTTATCTTCAATGTCAGAAATCCTTTCTTCTGCTTGCTCCATTCTGTTGCTGAGGGATTCTACTGTATTTTTCATATCTTTGAGGGCTGCAAATTCTTGCTTCAGTGTGTCTAAGTCTTTGGTGGTTTTGTCTTTAAATTCATTAAATTCTTGAGACAACTTTTGAATTTCTCCTCGAGTTGCCTAATTCCACTTTGTTAATGTTGTCTGCAATCCAAATTCTGAATTCGATTTCTGACATCTCAGCCAGTTGTTTATGAATAGGATCTTTAATTACATCTGCCATATATATTCTGGTTATTCGTGTTACCAGAGTTTTTGCACTGATTCCACCCCATGGTTGTTTTACTCCCTTTGATTTTTCCCCTGGGGCTTTGTAGAGGGCCTGTACAGTGTTGTAGCCTGAGAAACTGTGGCCCTGTCTGGTGTGGTGGGGCTAAGTGGTTCTGTCTTGTTTTCAGCTGGTTTCTGTTTCACCCTAGTGAAACAGATACTCTGTATTGAAGTCTCAGCTGTGGAGCAATATCAGGAATTAAGTCACCCCACCCCCCACCGGCAAACAATTGGAAAACAAAAATCCAACCTTCCTACCACCGTGCACCCAGGGCACCAGTTGATTTGTCCTCAGGCGATTGGTTCAGTTCAAAAAGTCCAAATCAATTGTCTCAGTCATCACCTGTCTCAGGTGAGAGAGTTTAAGAGGTCTCTGGGAACTAGATCACAGGGGTCTGGTGGCTACTCTGGTGTGGCTTGCTTCAGTGCTGCGTGGAGTCAGGAGGAGCCACCCAGCCAATAGATCAGTCTGGGAAGGTTGCTGCCTCCTTCCCCACCTCGCACCACTGTCACACCCAGTCACTGATAGCCCTGCAGTTGGCTGACCCAGTTGCCTGTAGTGAATTGGTACTCCAGGAGTTTGCACCTGTCTGAATCACAAGGAAGTCTGCCAGGCCGCTGCGCTCTGCTTCTCTCTAGCAGGAGGAGGTGAGGCCTGAAAACCTCGGGTGCTTGATGAAGGTTGGGGGGTTTTCACTCAGGTCCAGTCTCACCCCTGATTAATGTTACTGACAGAACAGAACAGAACAACTCTGCGGTTCCCCTTTTGTTTGTATCCTTGTGGTCGCAGCTCGCCTCAGCAGGGTTGACGTGCGTTCTTCAACATTCTCTCTTAGTGCAGCTGAAATCCACCAGGTTACTTGCTGAGTTTTTGTCCTTTAACTCTCCTACTGGACGGGAGCCTCTGTAGAAAGCTGACTTCAGTCAGCCATCTTGTCTCCTCCTGGCATAAGAGGAGAGAAAATGTGCGTGCAAACAGCCAAGACGCAGGCAAGATGAGAGCCATCCAAATTATTGTAAAAGGCATTAATTTATCCTTTTATATGGTTGAGCAGTACTCCATGGTATACATATACCACATTTTGTTAGTCTGTTCATGAATTGATGAGTGCATAGATTAATTGCAGATCTTGCAATTGTGAATTTTTCTGCCATAAACATTTGAGTGCAGATGTCTTTTTGATAAAATTATTTATTTTCCTTTGGGTAGATACCCAGTAGTGGGATTGCTGGATCAAATGGTCGACTTACTTTTAGTTCTTTGAGAAATCCATACTGTTTTCCAGTATCTAATTTGCAGTATCACCAACATTGTATAAATGCTTCTTGGTCCCTGCATCTACGCCAGCATCTATTATTTTTGGATTTTTAAATAAAAGCCATTCTAACAGGGGCAAGGTGATATCTCACAGTGTTTTTTTTTTTTTTTTTTTTTTTTATTGGAGATTGAGGGTACAAGAAACCAGGTTATACTGATTGCATTTGTTAGGCAAAGTCCCTCTTGCCTCACTGTGGTTTTATATATATTTCCTTGATGATTAGTGATGTTGAGCATTTTTTTTCATGTTTCTTGGCCATTTGTCTATCTTCTTTTGAAAAACTTCTGTTCCTGTCTTTTACTTGGTTTTTAATGGTGTTTTATTTTTTCTTGCTGACATGTCTCACTTTAAATCAGTAGCTAGAAATGAGTGAACTTAGGAAGACATGTTGAAAGTTAGGATAGGCTGAAGGCTAGGCCTCTTGAATCACACAGTTAGCCAAGTTGTGAATACAAAAGAAAAATTCTTGAAGGAAATTAAAAATGCTACTCCAGTGAATGCATGACTGATAAGAAAGTGAAACAGCCTTATTGCTGATGTGGAGAAAGTTTTAGTGGCCTGAATAAAAGATCAAGCCCAGCCACAACATTTCTTAAGCCAAAGCCTAATCCAGAACAAGTTGTAAATCTTTTCAATTCTTTGAAGACTGAGATAGGTGAGGAAGCTACAAGAGAAAAGTTTGAAGATCGCAGAGGTGGCTTCATGATGTTTGAGGAAGGAAGCCACCTCCATAACATAAATGTGCAAGGTAAAGCAGCAAGCACTGATAGAGAAGCCACAGCAAGTTGTCCAGAGGTCTAGCTAAGAAAAGTGATGAACGTGACAATTCTGAAAAGCAGATTTTCAACATAGGCAAAAATGCCTAATATGGAAAAAGATGCCAACTAGGACTTTGATAGCTAGAAAGAAGTCAGGAGCAGGCTTCCTGTCCTGTTAGAGGATAATGCAGCTGATGACTTAAGGTTAAAGCTAATGCTCACATCCCATTAAAAAAATAAGTCCTAAGGCCCATAAGAATTATGCTAAATCTAGTCTGCTTATGTTCTAGAAATGGAAAAACAAAGCCTGGATGACAACCTGTCTGTTTACATCATGATTGCCTCCATATTTTAAGCCCACCAAGGGGCTTAAGACCCACTGCTCAGAAAAAATTCCTTTCAAAATATTACTGCTCATTGACAATGCACCTAGACACCCACAACCCAGAGCTCTGATGGAGATGTACAAGGAGAGTAATGTTATTTTCACACCTGCTAACACAACATCCATTCTGTAGCCTTTGGACCAAAGGGGAATTTTGACTTATAAAGTTTCACTTATGAAACGCATTTTATAAGGTTATTGCTGCCATAGATAGATAAGTATTCCTCTGAGGGATCTGGGCAAAGTAAACTGAAAACCTTCTTCAAGGGATTCACATTCTAGATGCCATTAAGAATATCTGTGATTCATGGGAAAAGGTCAAAATATCAACAGTAAAGAGAACTTGGAAGAAGTTGATTCCAACCTTCATGGATGACCTTCAGGGGTTCAAGACTTCAGTGGGGACCATACTTGCAGAGGTAGTAGAAATAGCAAGAGAACTAGAATTAGAAGTGGTGCCCAAATCTGGGACTGAATTGCCACAATCTCATGATGAAACTTGACTGGATGCAGAGTTGCATCTTATGGATGAGCAAAGAAAGTGGTTTCGTGAGATGGACTCTGCTCCTCCTTGAGATGCTGTGAATTTTGTTGAAATGACAATAAAGGATAATATTACATAAACAGTCAATAAAAGCAGTGGCAGGGGTTGAGAGCTTTGACTCTAATTTTGAAAGAAGGTCGACTCTGGGTAAAATGCTATCAGACAGCATTGGATCCTTACCAAGAAATCTTTTGTGAAAAGAAGGGTTAGTCAATGTGGCAGACTTCATTGTGTTATTTTAAGAAATTGCCACAGCCACCCCAGCCTTCAACAACCACCACCCTGATCAGTCAGCAGCTCTGAGCATGGAAGCAAGAGTGCATCAGCAAAAAGACTGTGACTTGCTGACGGCTCAGGTGATCATCAGCATTTTCAGCAACACATTCTTTAATGTATGTATGTTATTTTTTAGACATAATGCTACTCCACACTGTATAGACTATAGTATGGTATGAACATAACTTTCATATGCACTGGGAAACCAAAAATTTATGTGGCTCACTTTATTGCCGTATACACTTTACTGTGGTGGTCTGGAACAGAATGTGCAGTATCTCTGAGGTACACCTGTGCATGATAACTCTGAGTGAACTTTTGGGTCAAAGGTGATGTCCATCAGAGGCCATAATGGTTTGGGTGATTAAGAGAGGTTGATGACTTTTTGGAAGTACATCTTAAAATAAAAAGTATGAGAAAAATTAAAAAAAAAAAAAGGTTGATGAATAGGTACAATTATACAGTTAGAGGAAATAAAACCTAGTGTTTGATAGTTAAGTAGAGTAACTATAGTTAACAGTCATCTATTGTATTAATGCATTTCAAAATAACTAGAAGAGAATACTTTGAATGTTCCTAACACAAAGAAAAGATAAATATTTAAGGTAATACATATCTCAATCACTCTGATTTGATCTTTACACATTATGTGAATGTATCAAAATGTATTCTGAAAACATGTACGTCTATTATGGTCAAAAAATGTAAAAATAAAATTTCATAAAAAAAGTGTTCTACCCGTTTAAATTATGAATATTTAATAACTATTGCCAGTTTTTTCTCTATAGAGATTGTACCAATTAAAATTCCTGATTAGGAATGTATAGAAGGATATTCCTCCTCATAGCAGCATCTTTCCACCAAAAGCTTTTGCATTTTGCCAGTCTGATGAGTACGAAATAATACCTAAGTGGCATTACTCTCATGAATAAAGTTGAACATCTTCTCATGTGCTATGAGCTACTTATGTATTTTTTCTGTGAATTCTTCACATCCTTTAGTTTTTCTTTTAGCATTTTAGTGTTTCTCTTGTTTATGTATAGACATTTTATATTTCAGGGAGATTATTCCTCTGCTATTATAAAAAAATGATAAATCAGGAAAATAGTTCCAATTTGTCCTTGGCTGTTTTGATTGTTAAGTTAAATTTGACTTTGGTTATAATAGTTATTTTGTTTTTTTTTTTGCCTTGAAGTTTTTGGGTTTTTCAGTAGAGTTGAATTTTATAATCTTTATTTGTGGCCTTCCAATTTTAATTAAAGGTCTTCCACACTCCAAGGTCATAAAGAAAATTCTCCACTATTTTCTCTAGTAGTAATTTTATTTTACATTTCAAGATATGATCCTTTGAAACTATCCTACTATATCATGTGAGATATGGATTTAACTATAGTCCTTATTATTTGCAGACGCTATATTTGCAAATTCACCTTCTTTCTAAAATTTATTTATAACCCCCAAATCTAAACTCATGATACTTTTGTGGTCATTCTTGACATAAAAGGAATGGCAAAGAATTTGAGTTGTCACATATACATTCTCAGTTGAGGCTGCACAAGGCAATGCTCTCCTTCCTCTTTCAGCTTTCGTACTATAACCAAGTATCCTTTTTACAGTCTATTTAGTACCATATTTTTCACATTTATTGGTGTTTATTGGTGCCTGAGTGTAGGGCTGACATGCTATGTAGAGTTCCCAACTGAAAAGTAGCTATAATGGATCTTACAGAGCGAATAAACGTGTTAGACTTGCTGTGTTCAGGCATGAGTTATAGTGTTGTTGGGCATGAGTTATAGTGCTGTTGGGCATGAGCTCAATGTTAATGAGTCAACAATGACATTAAACAGAGACACACATAAAACAAAGTTATGCATTGATCAGTTGTTGAAAGTGTTATGACTAGAGGCTTGAAGATACATTATATTCCCTCTAGCAACAATTATTCAGTATTAATTCTGTATTTGTGGCATCTCTATCAAACTACTATTAATGAGAATTGATTGTATATATTTTTTTAAGATAGGCACCTAGCTGCCCCAATGCAATCACTTGAATAGTCCATCTTTCCCCACTAATTTGAGGTAGCATCTGTATCGTATATTAAATGCTTCTTTCTTATTCCTTTTCATTGGTCAGTCTGAATTCATGTACTAAGACTAAAGCATTTTAATTACTGAGGTTTTATAATAAAAATGTAAAATCTGAAAAGTTTAGTTCCTTCCACATTTTAAAGACTTTGCCTGTATATTTTTGTTTTTATCTTTCTTACAGACTTCAGAATTACCTTGTCTAGTTCTGAAAAACTTAAGGGCATTTTTATCGAGTTAATTCTCAAATTAACTCAGGAATAATTGACGTCTCTATGACATTATCTTCCTATCCAGGAATGTGGTTCGTCTTCTCATTCAGGCAAATCTTTTATATCCTTTAAGAGAGTTTAAAGGTTTTCTTCATATGGACTTTGCAAATTTCTTTATTAGTAATATTGTTACTTCAACTGCTATTATTTCTATGCGATTACCATTTCACAGAAATCTGCAAGCCATCTATGGAAGATGGGAAAACATGTTCCGAACCTAGCTGACATATTAATATTTAATGTATATCTTCATGTGAAAATTTAAGGTGGGAGACACATAGACCAATTGCCATGTACAGTGGAGGGAATAACATAGGGAATGAATGAAAATGTAGGAAAGGCTGGATGAGATTTCTTATTTATTTCAGCAAACATTTCCACACTTTCCTGTGTGTCAGGCAGTGTTCTATGTTTTCTACGATTATTAATTCATCTAGTCTCACAACCACTCTATAATAGGTATGTTATCATCACCCCTATTTTATAAATGAAGAAACTGAGGTAGATACAGGCTCAAGGTCGTGCAGCTGGTTTATGGGAGGCTGGGTGGAGAGCTGGAATTCAGGTTCAGCAGATTGGCTTCAGGGGCTCTGCTCTTGACCACATGTGTTACATGGAGATCCAGTCAGGACAGGAGCTGGAGAGCATTCAAAAGCCCCTTGAATAATGTATTGTTCAATGTCATTTTGTTGTAATGTTGATGAGAAAAAATAAATGCTTCCTGGCTGGGGCCCCTGTGTGTGTGGAGTTTGCATTTTCTCCCATGTCTATGTGGATTTTCTCTGAGCACTCCAGTTTCCTCCTATATCCCAAAGATATGCACATGAGGTGAATTGACCTGATTCAGTGGTCCTCGTCTGAGAGTGGGTATGAGTGTGAGTGCACCCTGCCAAGGGATGCTGCCCTGTCCAGGGCTGGTTCCCACCTTGTGCCCTAAGCTGCTGGAATCAGCTACTGTTACCCATGACCTGAACTAAAATAAATGAGTTGGAGCTGGGCACAGTGGCTCACGCCTGTAATCTCAACACTTGGGATGCTGAGGTGGGTGGATTGCTCATGAGTTCGAGACCAACCTGAGCAAGAGTGAAACAGACCACATCTCTAAAAAATAGCTGGGGATTGTGGTGGGCGCCTGTAGTTCCAGCTACCTGGGAAGCTGAGGCAAGAGAATGGCTTGAACCCAAGAGTGTGAGGTTGCCGTGAGCTAAGATCCCATGACAGTCTACCAAGGGTGACCAAGTGAGAGACTGTCTCAAAAAAAAAAAAAAAAAAAAAGAATAAATGAGTTGGAAAAGGAATCAGTGAATCAATAGCTGTTATTGTCTAAAATTTGTAAAGTCTGCAAGAATCACACAAATGCAGGACAATAAGCAACACAGTATGAAAGCACTTAGAAAGCTCACTGTATCTGTTACTGTTTGGGTTGCACTCTGTGGTCATAGAAGGTATTCCTGGAAATTTTTGCTTTATAAACATTTATTCCTCGATTTAATGCCTGTGGACTTTGCAAATTTCTTTATTAATAATATTGTTACTTCACTACCATGATGACTGTCATCACTCTCTGATCCACCAAAAACTGGGTAAATAATTATCTTAGCTATGCATGGTGGCTCATGCCTGTGATTCTAACACTTGGGGAGGCCAAAGAGGGAGGATCCTTTGAGCTCAGGAGTTTGAGACCAGACTGAGAAACATAGAGGAACCCCATCTCTACAAAAAATAAAGTTATCTGGGTATGGTGCTGCATGCCTGTAGTCCCAGCTACTTAAGAGGCTGAGGCAGGAGGATCACTTGAGCTCAGCCCCAGGAGTTCAAGGTTGCTATGAGGTCGGATCATACCACTGCATTCCAGCCTGGGTGACAGAGTAAGACCCTGTGTCAGAAACAAAAATGAAAACAATTAATCTTTCTTAAATGTATGTACAGCTCACACTTAATTCAGTATTTAGCATTAGAATTGTTCAGGGTCCTTATTTAGAAGTTTGGTGATGTCTTTGTGACCAGAAATCTGCTGTAGGGACTTAACTCTTGTTTCTATCAACTGTGGTAGAATTGGTTTTATTACACACGGTTTTGTTTGATGTGGCAGTTCATCTGAAGTAGCTGGGTTCATCTCTTGGTTCTCTGTTCTGTTCTATAAATCTACCTCTCTGTTTTTGTGCCAGTATCATGCTGTTTTGATGACTATAGATATATAGTATAGCCTGAAGTCTGGTAACGTGATATCTCCTGATTTGTTTTTATTTCTGAGTAATGTATTGACCATTTGAGGTTTTTTCTAATTTCATATGAAATGAAGCACTATTTTTTCAAGCTCTTTAAAGTATGGTAATGGTACTTTAATAGGGATTGCATTAAATCTGTAGATTGCTTTGGGTAGTATAGACATTTTAACAATGTTGATTCTTTCCAGCCATGAGCATGGTATGCTTTTCCATTTGTTAACATCTTCAGCTATTTCTTTTCTCAGTGTTTCATAGTTCTCTTTATAGAGATCGTTCACATCCTTTGTTATGTAAATTCCTAGATATTTTATCTTCTTTGGGACTACTGTAAAAGGAATAGTCCTTGACTGTATTTTCAACTTGACTATTGTTGGCATATATAAAAGCTACTGACTTTTAAGTATTGATTTTGTATCCTGAGATGCTGCTTTATTTCTTGATCACTTCTAAGAGTTTTGTAGTTGAGTCTCTGAAATTTTCCAGGTATAGGATCATATCATCTGTGAAGAGTGAGAGTATGATCTCCTCTGACCCCGTTTGGATACACTTGATCACCTTCTCTTGCCTGATTGTGATGGCTAAGAGTTCCATTACTATGTAAGTGGAGATAGTGGGCATCCTTGCCTAGTTCCTGATCTGAGTGGAAATGTTTTCAATTTTACTCCATTCAATATGATATTGGCTATGGGTTTTCTGTATATGGCTTCTATCAGTTTAAGAAATGGTCCATCTAAGCCTATGTTCTTAAGTGTTCTGATAATGAAAGGATGCCAGATATTATCAAAAGCCTTTTTTGCATCAATTGAAGGAATCATATGGTCTTTGTTTTTTATTTTATTTATGTGATGTATTATATTTATAGATTTACATATGTTGAACCAACCTTGTAACCCTGGAATAAAACCAACTTGATCATGGTGTATAACTTTTTTGATGTGTTGTTGAATTCTCTTTGCTAAGATCTTATTGAATATTTTTGCATCAATAATCATTAATAATATTGGTCTATAATTTTCTTTCTTTTTTGGATCCTTTCCTGGTTTGGGGAGCAGAGTGATATTTGCTTCATAGAATGTGTTCAGAAGTTTTCCTTCTTTTTCTATGTTTTTGAAAAGTTGTATAATATAGGTAATAGTTCCTGTTTAAAGGTAGAATTTGGATGTGAAGTCATCTGGTCCCAGGCTTTCCTTTTTGGGAGATTTCATATAGTTGATGCTATTTCAGTAATTGATATAGGTCTACTCAAAATTTCTAATTCTTTCTGGTTGAGTCTAGGAAGGTGGTGTGCTCCCAGGTATTGGTCAATTTCCCTCAGATTTTCATATTTTGAGAATAGAGTTTTTTGTAGTAATCATTGAAGATTTTTTTGTTTCTTTTTTTTTTTTTTGGTCGGGGCTGGGTTTGAACCCGCCACCTCCGGCATATGGGACCGGCGCCCTACTCCTTGAGCCACAGGCGCCGCCCAATTGAAGATTTTTTGAATTTCTGAGGTGTCTATTGTTATTTTTCAGTTACTGTTTCTGATTGATGGTATTAGAGATTTTCCTTTTCTGTTTTTGGTTAGGTTAGCCAAAGGTTTATCAGTTTTATTAATATTTTCAAAAAACCAACTTTTTGTTTCATTGATCTTCTGAATGATTCTTTTGTTTTCAATTTCATTTAATTCTGCCCTAATTTTGGTTATTTATTTTCTTCTACTGGGTTTGGCATTGGAATGTTCTTCCTTTTCCGGTTGTTTAAAATGACCCATTAAGTTGTTGGCTTCCTTTCTTTCTGTTTTCTTGATAAAGTCTTCCAACACTGTAAATTTCCCTCTTAGGACTGCCTTTGAAGTATCCCACAGGTATTGATAATTTGTGTCTTCATAATCATTTTGTTCCAAAAATTTGGTGATTTTCTTCTTACTCTTGTCTTTGACCCATCTATCATTCAGCCTAAGATTATTTAGTTACCATGACTTCATCTGAGTATGAAGATTCCTGTTGCTGTTGAGTTCAACTTTTATTCCATGGTGGTCTGAGAAGATACAAGGAATAATTTCTATTCTTTTAAATTTGCTGAGATTAGATTTGTGTCCTAAGATATCAATTTTGGAGGATGATCCATGGACTGATGAGAAGAATATATATTCAGTTTTATTAGGATGAAATGTTCTGTAAAGGTCTGTTAAGTCCATTTGTTCTGGGGTCAAGTTTAAGTCTAATATTTATTTAGTGTTTTCTTGAAGGATCTATACAAAACTGTCAAAGAGATATTAAAATCTCCAACTATTATAGTGCTGGAAGATATTAAGTTGAGTTTACTTTATGAATTGAGGAGCATTCTGGTAAGATGCATAAATGTTAATTAACTAAATCTCTTCATGATGGGTGTTTCCCTTGACAAATATGTAGTGACCATCCTTATCTTTCTTTATTTTTGTTGGTTTACAGCCAATTGTATTGGCCAAAGTTTTGTCATTAAAATTTCAACCCCTGCTTTTTTCTGATTTCCATTTTCCTGTATTATAGACATCTGTCTCTTCACCCTGAATTGATTTTTATCCTTTAAGATAAGATGAGATCTTGTATGCAGCAGATATCTGGTCTGAGTTTATTTATCCAGTCAGCTAACCTGTTACTCTTTAGAGGACAATTTAAACCATTCACATTAATTGAGAGAATTGATAAACATGGTGGTGTTTTGGGAGTCATGTTTTTCAAATATCCAGTGGATATTTTTAATCCTTTTGCCACTGTAGAAGTTAGGTTTTGTTCAAAAATTTCTGGGTGAGTTTACTTTAATGGTAGACCATTGTGCTGGTCATTATGAGAAGGGGTCTGAGAATATCCTGGAGACCTGGTTTAGTTATGGCAAATTTCTTCAACATGTGTATGTCATTAAAGTGTTTGATTTCTCCATCACAAATGAAACTCAGTTTAGCTGGACACAGGATCCTGTGCTGAAAGTTGTTTTGTTTTAGGAGATTGAAGGTTGATGACCATCCTCTTCTGGCTTGAAATGTTTTGGCTAAGAGATCTGCAGTGATTCTAATATTTTTCCCTTTGTAGGTAATATGTTTCTTAGGTCTGTCTGCTTGCAGAATTTTCTCCTTCATATTAACTTTGGAAAAGTTAATCATAATATGTCTAGGAGATACTTTTTTTGGATTGAGTCTTGTGGGGGTTCTGAAACTGTCTACTATCTGAATTTCTGTATCTCTTGCAATGCTTGGGAAATTCTCCATAATCTCCTGGGGTAGAGCCTCTGTACCTTTAGGACCATGTTCTTCTCCTTCAGGAATTCCTCTAAGATGTATGTTTGATCTTTTGGAGTGATCCCACAACTCTCTTAGGGAAATGATCAATTTTTCTCTCCATTTGTCTGCCTCTTTGACCATTTGAGAATGTTCGAAAGCTTTGTCTTCAATTTCAGAGATCCTTTCTTTGCCTGGTCAACACTATTACTGAGGGATTCTACTGTATTCAGAGCTCCTCGAATAATTTTTTCATTTCCTTGAGCTCTGCTATCTCTTTTCTTATATGTCCATATCTTTTGTGACTTTGTCTTCAAATTAATTTATTTCTTGAGATGACTTTAGAACTACTCCTTGGATTTCAATTTCTAACTATTCTTCTAATCTATTCATTTTATTTGCTATCCATATTCTGAATTTTATTTCTGACATTTCAGCCATTTGCATGGCATCTCAGTTGTATACGTTTTTAAAACTTTGAATGACAAACTGTATAAATAAAACCATCTATGTGAAACTTTTTGACATGTTTATAATGTTCAGATTTCCTAAAAATTAATAATTAAAAGATAAAAACCCAGAAGAAAAAAGTAGGCATATTAAGGAAACAACAAACTATTATTTTTTACCTGTGTTTTAAAATGACTTAAAGGCTAGTAACATCCATTCTTGGCAAGGATATTTGGGAAACAGGTACTTTCAAACCTTAATAGGGTAAATTGAATTTATGTAGCATTTTTAGAGTGAAATGTTCTTTCCTTTTGACTTAGGAAAGTCAAAACAATAATTGTTTGTTGTTGTTATTTTTACCTAACAATTTCATTTCAGGATACCCACCAAACCAAGGAACATAGTAATAAAACCCTGGCCTTTTTATCAACATTGCTTGTTTATTAAATCTTATTTGTTAATTTATTCCTTATTGCTGCAAGTTATTTAGCCTCTTGGTTTCTCATCTGAAAAATGGTGGTGATAACAGCTTCAACCTCAGATGGCTGTTGTGAATATTAAAAAAGTTAATGCATGTAAAATACATCTATAATGTAGTGAACATTCAACGATGAGAACTGTTTCTGTCACATGAACACCATGGAGTTAGGATATTCACAACAACAAATTATTTATAAACATGAAAAAAGGCAAGCAACCAAAATGGTTACTTTAATGGGGAAAGGTTAAATAAACATTGCTGAAGACCTTGTGGGCATTAGAAGAATTAAGAAGACTGGCATTCATTAGTTGAGCCTTTCTTTAATGGGTTCCTGCTATGTTCCAGGCTCTGTCCTAGCATGGGAGATACAGTGATGGACAGAACAAAATCTTATTGAAAAGGAAAATGCTCCAAGAAATGAGTCTATTAATTATGAAAACTAAACACCAAAAACTATGGACATGTGGAATGCCAAGTAAAATATTTTGAAAGATATCTGACATACTATCTCATTTCACATTTTAATATCTCTGAAAGTAGAATGTGTCTTTTAAATGATGGAATCTAAAATTTGATAAAATTTAGCATTAGCAAGGGTTATCTTGGAGATAGGCTCTGTGATGAGGCATTTCTGTGTTCCATATTATTTGAAACTTTGCTGTGAGAATATATATGACTGACTTGCATAAGGAAGCAGCAGCAACAAATCCTTTAGGGCCTGTGAAGGAGAGTGGTCCAGGCTAGGTGAGGACTGTTGCAGTCCACCCTGATGCCTGACAATTTTACTTTATAATCCTCACCCATATTCTTGTTCCTGCCTGGGCTTACCACTCTGTGATTCTGCCTTAGCCAACGATCTTTTGGTTGCAGGTAACAGAAACCCATTCATAATAGCTTACTCAAAAGAAAATGGTAGTGGTGGGGGACTTATTGGAATAAATGGGCCACCACCATGCCTGTAATCTCAGCACCCTGGGAGGCTGAAGCAGGAGGATAACTTGAGCTCAGGAGTTTGAGACCTGCCTAAGAGCAAGATCCCATCTCTACTAAAATAGAAAAACTAGTTGGGTGTTGTGGTGGGGACTTATAGTCCCAGCTACTCGGGAGGGTGTCACAAGAGATAGCTTGAGCCCAAAAGTTTGAGGTTGCTGTGAGCTATGATGCAAGGGCACTCAATCCAGGGTGATTCTCTGTCTTTAAAAAAAAAAAAAATTAAATAGGTATTGCAGAATCTGAGGGAAGATCCTGTGGCCAAGCCTAGGCAAGGATGCCCTCAGGAGTCAGGGGCAGGGCATGTCAGCCTCTCTCTGGCCTCACGTGGTCTCACTTTCTGTTTGCTCACCTCATTAGCGCATTCCTCTCCTTCCCTCTCTGCAGAGGGGGTTTTAGACTTCTAGGATGAAAGATGGTCACCCTACTGCTGCTGAAGTATATCTTTTTGAGTTTGAGTGACCAATAGGGACAGACAGCTAGCATCTCTGGATCTCACCTCTGTACTCTTGGGAGAGGGAATCTGATTCATTCCGTTTGGGCTTGGTGTCCACTCATGATCAATTGGTCAGGAGTGGGGGGTGGGGCATATGTGTGCAGATGTTGTGCCAGGAGCCACTTTTGTGGTCAAACGAATTCAACTACTCAGGAAGGTGAGTCATGGCCAGGCAGATGACTTCATCTCCATAGCTCAGAAATGTCATTTCCATGCCACCTGATTCCCTGTAATCTTTTGGCCCTAAATGTGTCTGGGGTTTTGGTGCCCTGTGGTACCAACAAAACAGGATGCCCTTTTCCTCCCTGTGCAACAACTCCTTCTCCCCAGATGGTCCTTTCCTCTCAGGCTTCTCGGCCTAGCTTGCTGGCTTAAGAGAGGCTATTAGAGACTCACTGACAAAGCCAGTGACCTGCTGGTTTATCTCTTAGCCTTTGGAGGCAGAATGGAAATGTATCTTTCTGCAAACATGGGGATAAGTTGAAACGGAGAGAGAAATATAAACTCCATAACTCCAAATAGTTCTTATTCCCTTCATATTCTAGCCTAATAGTGCTAGAGAAAACAGTCTTAATGGTCAAAGTGACCACAGAGAATGCTTCTAAGGTGCCTCCAACTCTCATGTACTATGGCCATTAGGTAGGAAGGTGGAGCCCTCGTCCAAGGGGGGAGCATTTCCTAGCACAAGAGTTGTTTAGGGTAGACCCAGAGGTGTCTGGCTGGTTGGACAACTCTAGGTTTGAACTTCTTAAATGTGGTAACAAAAGCACTCAAGAGCTGCTCTTTGGGGGAAAATACATAAAGATCATGGTCTCTAATTTTAAACTGAAAATCCAACTTTGACTATACCATCATCATCATCATTGACCAGATACAGCTTTCTTTAAAATCTGGCGGGAGTTGTCATGTAGTCTAGTGAGTTCATGAGGTTTCTAGAGTGAGTTTTAAATGATATGAGGAAATACTTGAGGAAGCTAAAAATGTCACTGGGTTTGAGTTCTTTTTCATGTGTAAGGGTAGACGGAGATGGCTGCCAGGGTAGGGAAGGTGAAAGGAAGAGAAGGCTTGGCAAATGCCTCAAGGTAATTTTCTTGAGTACGAGGGAAAAAGGAAAGAATCAGCTGAAGAAATGGACCTCCTGGATGGGATTTCTTTAATGAACTCACATCCACAGCGGGCCTGGAACAGAGGCCTGTACAATTCAAGGCATCAGCAGCTGTGAGAGAGAATAGGCTAGTGCTGCATCCGGTCTCCACTATGGATTTAAGCAAGGACAGAGACTTTGCTGGTGCTCTACAGAGCACGGTTGGGCCAAAGAGGCTCCATGCATTTTTCTGGGAGTTCGGATCATTTGCAGTTTGCCCCATACTCCCACACGTTTGCTTCTTCATGTCCCAAAGCTCTCCCCGCTGCTGCAGCATTCCCATAGGAATGTGGATGGCTGCCAAGCGACCTCATGTGCATTCCATTCATCTCCTTGGCTTGGAGGCAGCAAGGAGGACAAATCCGCTGGCTGCTTAACTGTTTGGGTCCCAAATTCAGCCTGAAAGGAATCACCAAGCACGCTAGACTTTTCTAACAATCATAAAAGAGAAAAATAATAAGTAAGATAAAACAAAAGAAGAACTACTTATTCATTCATATGATCCCATCTGGAAAACAGCTATTTTTAAAGGTAGCCTGATAAAAACCACATTCTTTGGTTTGTTACGAAATCATCTTCCACCAGAAAGGCATTTTGAAGTAACGAGGCTTTGTGAGGTGTGACTAAAGACAATGTGACTAATGTTTGTTTTCCTTAAACCAACACACCGAAAGATAGCCAAATTCAGATTGTTGCCTTGCAAGTAAACTGAATGGGATGATACCCTGCAATTCCAAAGTGTTCAAACCTGGGTAAAATGCCTTTAAGGGAATTACTGGAGTCTGGTGCTCATGGCTGGGCCTTGTGTTTATCATTCATTCAGCACATAGCAGGTACCTCTTGTGTGCCAAGCGCTCTGCTGGGCCCTGGAGATGGAGGAATGAGGAAGATACAGCCTGTGGAGCATTTAATCAAATGTAGGAGGCCCCCTGAGGCCAGTGGAAAAAGTTACCCAGACCCGGGTTTGAATCCCCATTTACCCTTGTGTAGATTGTGTAATCTCGGGCAACTTTCCTTTACTCTTTGAGTCGCAGGGTCTTGTTTCTAAAATGAAGATGGCAAAATCTACTTCATAGGATTTCTCTGAGGAGAAAAATGAAATGAAAATATGTAGGAAGCAGACTTAACACAGAGGCTGATACAGAGTAATTACTGAGCAAGTGGAAGCTCTTATGATTATAGTTGTTTGAATTAGATGACTTGTTCACAGATATTTTTTCCCTCAACTAGATTTAATGTACTTTCTGAAAAATCAGTCATTTTTATTATTGTCTATGAGTAACACACATAAGGTACCAAATTCAAAATATACAAAAATTAGAAGATAAAGAGGAAATCTTCTGTCCCTTGTCCCTCTGCCATTAGTTTTCCTCCCCCAAAATAATCAATATGACTAGTATCTTATGAATTTCCAGATGTATTATATTTCTTGAGTCCATAGCAATGCTTATTGCCCATTTCTCTTTTTTCCCCTTAGCTTATTGAGGTATAGTTGACAAAGGTATGTATATTTAAGGTATATAATCTGATGATTTGATATACATATGCATTATAAGATGAGCACCATGATCTAGTTAGCTCACACACTATTTTCTCACCTAGTTATCGTGTGTGTGTGTGTGTGGTGAGAACACGTAAGAGCTCTCTTAGTGAATTTCAACTAGGGAATACAATATTATTAACTATTGTCATCATGCTGTACATCAGATCACCAGAACTTCTTCCTCTTGTAACTGAAAGTTTGTCCTCTTGGACTAATATTTCCCCCATTTCCCCCCAACCCCTAGTCTTTGGTATCTGTCCTTCTGTTTCCATGAGTTTGTCCTTTTTAGATTTCTTTTTTTTTATTTATTATTTATTTATTTCTTTTTCTTTTTTTTATTATTTTTTTATTGTTAAATCATAGCTGTGTACATTAGTGCAATAAAGGGGTACAATGTGCTGGTTTCATATACAATCTGAAATATTCTCATCAAACTATTCAACGTAGCCTTCATGGCATTTTCTTAGTTATTGTATGTAGACATTTGTATTCTGCATTTAGTAAGTTTTGCCTGTACCTATTCTAAGAGGCACCCTTGGTGGAGCCCCACCCGTTACCCTCCCATCACTCTAACCTCCCCCCTTCCTTCCCCTTTCTTGGCTCTTTCCCCATATTCTTGTGCTATAGTTGGGTTATAGCCTTCATGTGAAAGCTATAAATTAGCTTCATAGTAGGGCTGAGTACATTGGATACTTTTTCTTCCATTCCTGGGATACTTTGCTAAGAAGAATATGTTCCAGCTCCATCCATGTAAACATGAAAGAGGTAAAGTCTACATCTTTCTTTAAGGCTGCATAATATTCCATGTACCACAATTTGCTAGTCCATTCATGGGTTGATGGGCGCTTGAGCTTCTTCTATAACTTAGCAATTATGAATTGGGCTGCAATAAACATTCTGGTACAGATGTCTTTGTTATATGGTGATTTTTGGTCTTCTGGGTATAAACCTAGTAAAGGAATTATAGGATCGAATGGCAGGTCTATTTTTAGGTCTCTAACTATTCTCCAAACATCTTTCCAGAAGGAATGTATTAGTGTGCATTCCCACCAACAGTTGTAGAAGTGTGCCCTTTTCTCCACATCCACACCAACATCTCTGGTTTTGGGATTTTGTTATGTGGACTACTCTTACTAGGGTTAGGTGATATCTCAAAGTAGTTTTGATTTGCATTTCTCTGATGATTAAGGATGTTGAGCTTTTTTTCATGCGTCTGTCTTCTTTAGAGAAGTTTCTCTTCAAGTCCTTTGCCCACCCTGAGATAGGATCACGTGTTCTTTTCTTGCTAATACGTTTGAGTTCCCTGTGGATTCTGGTTATTAAACCTTTATCAGAGGTATAACCTGCAAATATTTTCTCCCATTCTGAGGGCTGTCTGCTTTACTTACTATGTTCTTGGCTGTGCAGAAGCTTTTTAGTTTGATCAAGTCCCAGTAATGTATTTTTGATACTACTTCAATTGCCTGGGGAGTCCTCCTCATAAAATATTCACCCAGGCCGATTCCTTCAAGTTTTCCCTGTACTTTCTTCAAGTATTTTTACAGTTTCATGTCTTAAGTTTAAATCTTTTATCCAGTGAGAGTCTATCTTAGTTAATGGTGAAAGGTGTGGGTCCAGTTTCAGTCTTTTACAGTTCACCAGTCAGTTCACCCAGCACCATTTGTTAAATAGGGAATCTTTTCCCCACTGAATGTTTTTAATTGGCTTGTCAAAGATCAAATAACGGTAAGTAGCTGAATTCATCTCTTGGTTCTCTATTCTGTTCCAGACATCTACTTCTCTGTTTTTGTGCCAGTACCATGCTGTTTTGATCACTATCGATTTATAGTACAGTCTCAGGGCTGGTAGCATGATTCCTCCTGCTTTGTTTTTATTTCTGAGTAATGTTTTGGCTATTCGAGGTTTTTTCTGATTCCATATAAAATGAAGTATTATTTTTCAAGATTTTTAAAATATGACAATGGAGCTTTGATAGGAATTGCATTAAAATTATATATTGCTTTGAGTAGTATAGACATTTTAACAATGTTGGTTCTTCCCAGCCATGAGCATGGTATGTTTTTCTTTCTTTTTTTTTTTTTTGTAGAGACAGAGTCTTACTTTATGGCTCTCAGCAGAGTGCCGTGGCCTCACACAGCTCACAGCAACCTCCCAACTCCTGAGCTTAAGCGATTCTCCTGCCTCAGCCTCCCGAGTAGCTGGGACTACAGGCGCCCGCCACAACGCCCAGCTATTTCTTGGTTGCAGTTTGGCCGGGGCCGGGTTTGAACCCGCCACCCTTGGCATATGGGGCCAGCGCCTTACCGACTGAGCCACAGGCACCGCCCAGGTATGTTTTTCTATTTGTTAACATCTTCAGCTATTTCTTTTCTTAAAGTTTCACAGTTCTCTTTGTAGAGATCTTTCACGTCCTTTGTTAGGTTACTCCCAAATATTTCATCTTCTTTGGCACTACTGTGAAAGGAATAGAGTCCTTGACTGTTTTTTCAGCTTGGTTATTGTTGGTATATATAAAGGCTACAGATTTATGAGGGTTGATTTTGTAGCCTGAGACATTGCTGTATTCCTTGATCACTTCTAAAAGTTTTATAGTAGAATCCCTAGTGTTTTCCAGATATACGATCATATCATCTGCAAAGGGTGAAAGTTTGATCTCTTCTGACCCTATGTGGATACCCTTGATCGTCTTTTCTTCCCTAATTGCAATGGCTAAAACTTCCATTACAATGTTAAAGAGCAATGGACACAGTGGGCAACCTTGCTGGGTTCCTGATCTAAGTGGAAATGATTTCAAATTAACTCCATTCAATATGATATTGGCTGTGGGTTTGTTGTAGATGGCTTCTATTAGTTTAAGAAATGTCCCTTCTATACCAATTTTCTTAAGTGTTCTGATCATGAAGGGATGCTGGATATTATCAAAAGCTTTTTCTGTGTCAATTGACAGAATCATAAGATCTTTATTTTTTACTTTGTTTATGTGCTGAATTACATTTATAGATTTACGTATATGGAACCAGCCTTGAGAGCCTGGGATAAATCCCACATGGTCGTGGTGTATAATTTTTTGGATGTGTTGTTGGATTCTGTTTGTTAGGATCTTACTGAGTATTTTTGCATCAATATTCATTAGTGATATCGGTCTATAATTTTCTTGTTGGGTCTTTCCCTGGTTTGGGGATCAAGATGATGTTTGCCTCGTAGAATGTGTTGAGTAATATTCCTTCTTTTTCTATATTTTGGAAGAGGTTTAGTAATATAGGTACTAGTTCTTCTTTAAAGGTTTGGTAGAATTCTGACATAAAGCCATCTGGTCCTGGGCTTTTCTTTTTAGGGAGATTTTATATAGTTGATGCTATTTCAGAACTTGATATAGGCCTGTTCAACATTTCTACTTCGTTCTGGCTAAGTCTTGGTAGGTGGCGTACTTCCAGGTATTGGTCAATGTCTTTCAGACTTTCATATTTCTGAGAGTAGAGTTTCTTGTAGTATTTGTTAAGGATTTTTTGAATTTCTGAGGGATCTGTTGTTATTTCATCTTTAACATTTCTGATTGATGAAATTAGAGATTTTACTCTTTTTTTTTTTCCTTGTTAGGTTGGCCAAAGGTTTATCTATTTTACTGATCTTTTCAAAAAACCAACTTTTGGATTTATTGATCTGTTGTATAATCCTTTTGTTTTCAATTCATTTAATTCTGCTCTGATTTTGGTTATTTTTTTCTATTGCTGGGTTTGGGCTTGGAATGTTCTTCCTTCTCCAGTTGCTTGAGATGTCCCATGAAGTTATTAACTTCCTCTCTTTCTGTTTTTTTCAGGAAGGCTTGCAGTGCTATAAATTTCCCTCTTAGGACTGCCTTTGCAGTATCCCAGAGGTTCTGATAGTTTGTGTCTTCATTGTTGTTTCGTTCCAAAAATTTGGTGATTTCCTTCTTAATCCCATCTATAAGTCATCTATCCTTCAGTATAAGGTTGCTTAGCTTCCATGTTTTTGTATGGGTATGCAGATTCCTGTTGTTATTGAGTTCAACTTTTTTCCATGATGGTCTGAGAAGATGCAAGGAATAATTTCTATTTTTTTAAATTTGCTGAGGTTAGATTTGTGGCCTAGGATGTAGTCAATTTTGGAGTATGTTCTGTGGGCTGATGAGAAGAATGTATATTCAGTTTTGTTGGGATGAAATGTTCTGTAGATGTCTGTTATGTCCAGATGTTGAACGGTTAAATTTAAATCTAAAATTTCTTATTTAGCTTCTTTTTGGAGGATCTATCCAGCACTGCTAAAGGGGTGTTAAAATCTCCAACTAATATGGAACTGGAGGAAATCAAGTTGCTTATGTCTGTTAGAGTTTCTCTTATAAATTGAGGTGCATTCTGGTTGGGTGCATAAATATTAATAATTGAAATCTCATCATATTGAGTATTACCTTTAACAAATATGAAGTGTCCATCCTTATCCTTCCTTATTTTGGTTGGTTTAAAGCCTATTGCATTTGAAAATAGGATTTCAATGCCTGTTCTTTTCTGCTTTCCATTTGCCTGGAGTATAGAAGACCATCCCTTCATCTCAAGTCTATATTATTTGTCTTTTAATGTAAGATGCGATTCTTGTATGCAGCAGATATCTGGCTTTAGTTTTTGTGTACAGTCAGCCAACCTGTGCCTCTTTAGAGGACAATTTAAGCCATTTAAATTAATTGAGAATATTGATAAGTCTTTTGAGAATCTGGTGGACATTTTTAATTTTTTTGCGACTGTGGAAGTTGGAATTTGATCAAAATTTTCTGGATGGGTTTACTTTTGTGGTGGAGAGTTATGCTGGTCTTTATGAAGGATAGGTCTGAGAATATCCTGGAGAGCTGGTTTAGTTATGGCAAATTTCTTCAACATGTGAATGTCATTAAAGTATTTAATTTCTCTGTCAAAAATGAAACTCAGTTTAGCTGGGTACAAGATCCTGAGTTGAGTGTTATTTTGTTTTAGGAGATTAAAAGTTGATGGCCATCCTCTTCTAGCTTGAAAGTTTTCAGTAGAGAGATCTGCAGTTATTCTAATATTCTTGCCCTTGTAGGTGATGGTTTTCTTTCATCTGGCTGCTTTCAGATTAACTTTACATTAACTTTAGTGAAATTGATTATAATGTGTCTTATTTGGGTTGAGTCATGCTGGAGTTCTGAAACTGTCTGCTATCTGAATTTCAGAATCTCTTGGCATGTGTGGAAAGTTCTCGTTCATAATGTCATGAAGAAGAGACTCTGTGCCTTGTGAAGCCACTTGGTCACTTTCAGGGATCCCTATAAGGTGAATATTGGTTTTCTTTGAATTATCCCAGAGCTCTCTGAGAGAGTGATATGTTTTTGCCCTCCATTTTTCTTCCTCTTTGAGAGTTTGGGAGCATTTGAAAGCTTTGTCTTCAATGTCAGAAATCCTTTCTTCTGCTTGCTCCATTCTGTTACTGAGGGATTCTACTGTGTTTCTCAGATCTTTGAGGGATGCAACTTCTTGTCTCAATGTGTCAAAGTCTTTGGTCATTTGGTCTTTGAATTCGTTGAATTCTTGAGACATCTTTTGGGTTACTGCTTGGAATTCTAATTCGATCTTATTTGCTATCCAGATTCTGAATTCGATTTCTGACATCTCAGCTATTTGTTTGTGCATGGGATCTTGTGCTGTGTCTGCCCCATTGATCCTTGGGGGAGTTGATCTACTCTGATTATTCAGATTGCCAGAGTTTTTCTGTTGATTTCTCCTCATGATTGTTTTTCACTGTTGCTTCTGGCTGTCCTCAGAGTTGGGGAGGTGTCTCTCCAAGATTAGACCCCAGGGGGATCACTCTATTGTTGTTCAATCTTTGTAGTGAGTGACCCTGTGTAGCTCCTCTGGGGCTACCCCAGCCAGGGAGTTCTGGTTGTGGAAGGAGCTCTGGAGTGTGACACACCCAGATCCAGCAATAGGGTGGGAGGTGGTGCGCATGGTTCTGGGTGTGCCTGGCACCCAGTGACTTTGGCACAGAGAGTCCAAGGCTCCAGCAGTCTCTGGCCAGGAGAAGGGCTCTGTGCAGAGGCAGGGAGGGCTCTGGAGGGCATATGGCTACCAGAGTCCCTTGCCAGATGAGCAGGCCTGTGTGGAGGCAGGGAGGGGTACAGGTGGGAGAATGCAGAGTTGTGGGGCTCCTGCAGCTCCTGGTCAGGGCATGCAGAGGCCTGGTGGGTGCGGGTCGTGGGTCGGGTGTCACAGGGCAGCTCTTACTGAGGTCTGGGCGGGTGCCTATTGCAGTCAGGCGCAGCTCTTAGGGAGGTCCAGGCGGGCATCAATCGTGTTAGCGGTGCAGCTCTTACGGAGGTCTGGCGGGCCAAAGTAACTTTTCTTAATATTGCCACTCATGGTTCAAGTCCTGTCGGTAACTGGTTTGGTGAGTTTTGCCGATTTGAGGTTTGACTGTGGCTGGGGGTGGTTGCTGGGTGACCTGATGCTCCCTCTGGCCGGCCACAGTTCCATCCTTTTTAGATTTCACATATAAATGAGTTCATACGGTATTTGTCATTCTGTATCTGGCTTATTTCCCTTTATATGATGCCTTCCAGGTTCAAATTGTCACAAATGGAAGAATTTTCTTTTTTGTTGCTGAATAATATTTTGTTGTGTATCTATACCATGTTTTTCTTTATCCATTTATCTATCTGCACTTAGCTTGTTTCTGTGTCTTGACCATTTGAATAATGCTGTGATGAACATAGGAATGCAGATATTTCTTTGAGAGCCTGATTTCATTTCCTTCATATATGCCTCCAGAAGTGGGATTCCTAGATCACCTGGTAGTTCTGTTAATTTTTTGAGGCACCTCTGTACTCTTTTCCATAAGGGCTGTACTAATGTACATTCCCACCGACAGTGTATAAGGGTTCCCTTTTCCATATGCTCACCAACACTTGGCTCTTTGATAACAGCCATCTTAACAGGTGGCAGGTGATATCTCATTGTGGTTTTGAATTGCATTTCCTTGATGATTAGTGATGTTGAGCACCTTTTCATGTACCTGCTGCCCCTTTGTATGTCTTCCGTGGGAAAATATCTATTCAGGTCTTTTGTACATTTTAGATCAGATTACTTGGGGTTTCTTTGCTATTGAGTTATATGAATGTTTTATATATTTTTGGTATTTACTCCTTATCAGATAAATGGCTTGAGAATATTTTTTGTCATTTTTAGGTTGCCTTTTCCTTTGTTGTTTCCTTTTGCTTTTGGAGTCATGTCTAAAAAAATCATTGCTAAGATGAATGTTAAGAAGCTTTTTCTGTTTTTTTTTTTTTTTTTCTAAGAGTTATATGGTTTCAGGGCTTATATTTAAGTCTTTAACCCATTTCATGTTAATTTTGTGAATGGTATCATAAGGATCCAATTTTAATCCTTTGCATCTGGATGGATATCCAGTTTTCCTAACACCATCATGGAAGAGATTTGACTTATCCTCTTACGTAATCTCAGTGCACTTGTCTAATAGTTGAATGTGTATGCCTTGGTTGCTGGATGCTCTGTTCCCTTCCATTGGTCCTGCTTTTATGTTACTATTCCGATTACTAGAAGTTTGTAATGTAGCTTCAAACTGAAGTGTGATGCCTCCCATTTTGTTCTTCTTAAGATTGCTTTGACTATTTCGGGTCTTTTGTGCTTCCATATTACTTTTAAGGTTTTTTTTCTATTTCTGTAAAAAAAAAAAAAATGCCATCAGGCTGGATACAATGGTTCATACTTGTAATCCTGGAGGAGGCAGAGGGGGAGGATGAGTTGAGGCCAGGATTTGGAGACCAGCCCAAGCAAGAGTGAGACTCTGGTTCTAAAAAAAAAAATGAAAGAAAAAAGAAAAATTAGCTATGTGTGGTGGCACTCATCTTTAGCCCCAGCTGCTCAGGAGGCTGAGGCCAGGATTGCGTAAGCCTAGGAATTTAAGGTTACAGTGAGATTTAATGACACCACTGTATTCTGGCTTGTGTGACAGAGTAAGACCCTGTCTCAAAAAAAAAAAAATAAATACCCAAAAGAAAACCAAAACCAACAGAGAAGTACCATTGGGATTTTCACAGAGCTTGCATTGAATCTGCAGGTTGCTTTGGGTAGCTGTTGCTCATTCCTGCTGCTTCATTCTTTTTTAATGATTATACGGTATTCCAGTGACTGGATGTGTCATAATAGATTTAGCTGCTCCTCTATCAATGAATATTTAAATTACTTCTAATCTTTGGCCATGACAACAACTCAGCAAAGATCATTCATGTGCTCAGCTTTGACTACTTCTAGTCAAAGAACGGTAAGCCAAAGAAAAACAACAGGCTTCTCAAGGCAGCTGCTGGCAATATCATTAGTATGAGGTGATTGCTCAGGAACAGAAAATGCTGATGGGATTGGATACATTCTCAATGCTTTCTCAAAGAAAACTCATTATCCTATTCCTAGAATATTCATATTACCCACAAACACTATCTATTTGAAACATGTAGAGTTTATGTAATAATAATATAAAAATGGGCCGGGCGTGGTGGCTCACGCCTGTAGTCCCAGCACTGTGGGAGGCCGAGGCAGGCGGATTGTCTGTGCTCAGAGGTTCAAGACCAGTATGAGCAGCAGTGAGCCAGAGTAAGACCCCGTCTCTACTAACAACATCAAAAACAGCCAGCACTGCCAGAGGAAGAAGAAAATCAACAAAAAAGGAGTACTTCAAACAAAGAAGAATGAACAAGCAAACTGAAATTAAAATAATAATAATAATATAAAAATGGTGGTGTTTTTGTCCAAACGTGACTGTTGTAAAACCCCTCCAACACCTCTAACAAATGAACACATTTTTCTTTGGTTGGCAGCAAAAAGTCGAGGGTGCAGAGATTCCAGACAGCCACTCTAGAAGCAGCTGTTAGGAAGATTCACACTCTAATTTGCTGCCACAGCTTGAAACAGTGAAATGTATTAAAATGTGCCACATCGGTTAACATGGGCTCAATTAGATGAAGGTTGCCAGTTTGGAAGGAGGGCAGATGTTCCTTGGTGGCTGTCTTTACAGATGTCCGGGCCTGCACAGGCTGTGTGTGGGACTGAGTCAGGGAGAACTTATACATGAGATTCTGGCACAATCTAAGTACAAACAAGACCCAAGGATTAGCCTTCCTGGATGAATAATTATTTCTGAATCACAGGGAAGGCACACGTGGAGAGGCGGCAGAAGAATGGAAGTCTTTCTAAGAAGTCTCCGCTGTCAGGCACGCATCCTCAAATGAGCTCCATGCAAATGAAAACCGGTCCCAACAGCATCTTGAGCCAAAGAAAATTCTTGGTTGAGGTTGAAAAAATGTCAGATAAATAGTTTCTTCTTGCTTCTCAGCAGGCCCCAGCTATCACTGCAATCCAGATCTGGCCTCTGAGCAGTTCTGGCAGGTTTAGCTTGGACCAGCTGCTGTGATGAAATCGCAATAATTCCAGGTTTCCCTCAAATCTGCACTGAGCCAAAGGCAATCTGGGCTTAAAGCATCTGCTTGCTCCATTGCCTTCTCTCCTGTCCCTCCTCATCTTTCAAGCTTCTGGTCTTATTTTTTTGTTGTTTAGAAAGACAACTGAGATAGTAGTAATAGGGGAAACCAGTTCAGGCAGCCCAGAAATCTGGAAAATGTTTATTTCAGGTCAACTCAAGAGACCTACATTGAGTGCCCAGTGACTCTATCTAGGTGGGCTGTGTGGTGTAACAATGGGTTAACATGTATCATGTGCCTGCACAGCAGATCTCATTCAATTCACCAACAGGTAGGAACTATATTATTCCTATTTACAAAGGAGAAAACTGGGCCTCAAGAAGAGCAATTCTCTTACCTAAAGAACTGACAGCTGGTTAATAGCAGTGTCTGGGTGAACCTGGTGTAGCCTGAATCTCAGGCTTCTGCTTGTTCTCACTACGCTACAGCACTGGCCCTAAGCAGAGAAGGCCCTATTTGGAGTTCAGAAAAAAAAGGCTGGGGCAACCAAAGTGAAGCAAGGGCAGAAACTGAGGCCCAGGTGGGGAAGGTGGAGGTAGGTGCTACAATGTGTGAAGAAGCAGCAGGGGGAGGTTTATGCACATCTGGAGTCCAAATTCTGAAGAGGTCACAGGTCCTGGGAGCTCAGTGGGATCTTGTTGACCAAATTTCCCCAGAAATCACTTATTTATGGAGATGAACTTCCAGCAATGAACCCAAGGCTACGGTATTCTGAGAAGTTCTCCGCAGCTCTTCCTCTTGCACTGAACATAGCAATTTTAGTGCACTGTGGGGTTCAGGATTCTAGACACCATATCCCAGGGCATTGAGAGCCCTGCATTGTGACTCATTTAGGGAAGGGTGTTTATTGTATTTCTTATAATTCCTTTCAGACAGGCTTCCTGGGCCAGATGGATGGCTTGTTGCCTACCCACTTGATTATGTGCACCAAGGAGAATGGAAGCAGCTCTGTTTTTAGAGATGGAAGCATCTTTAAGTAAGGGAAGGAAAAGGACTCTGAGCAGAGCACGCCCGAGTGACTTCCAGCAGCTCGTGTTGGAGAAGAAGATGAGCATGGGTTCACAGTGCAGCCGATGAGATCCTAAACCACACGACATGTCCAGAAGGACACTCTGGAGCAAAGCTGGCCAACACACGTCTCTCATTTTTGCCTGTGGCATCTCGGCCCATGTTCTTCTGACCATCCTGAAGCAGCTTCAGAAAGCTGGTGGTCACAAAGGTCTGACGTTCGAAGCGGTGCAGATGCTGCATTCCAGAAATGACTCACCAGGGAGTCTGACCCAAGGAAAATTCATTATAAAGAAAGAAAAAGAGACAAAGCATCCCACACCCTCTTCTCCGACTGGATTCTCCCTGGCAGCAGGTTCCAGGGAAGGGAAGGAAGACATTTTAAGTTTTGAATTATTTGGTGGGGAACTTACCATGTGAGGCATTTTGACAGCCCAGAGACAGCTGAAAGTGACACAGCTGCCTGACTTTGCTACTCTTGGGTAGGGGCAGGGCGGTCCCCACTGAACCAAGTGAAAAAGACAGACAAGCATCGGTCTTTTCGCTATAACTTTGGGCCTATGTGTCCACATACTGGCTTCATGGTATAGGTTTTAAATTTATGATCTGGAACACTGAGAAAGATGAGAGGCTTATAGAACGTGACCCCCAGAAAGACTGGGGGCCCTGAGCTAGATGGGCCTGAGTTTGCTTACATCTGACACTAACAAGTCCTGTGATTTAGGGCAAGTTACTTCTCCGTAAGCCTCACTTTCTTGTCTGCCAAATGGAATGCAAATAATTATCCTGAATCTTTATACAAACATTATGTATTTCCAAGATGCCAAGCAGATTACATGTGCTAAGTAAATGTTAGTAAATATAGAAATAATGAGAAACATATAGGCCAAAATACATAATATATAATAAACCCCCCAAAGTAGCAGATGGTAAGCTCAAGGAGTCTTGTTCACCTTTGCACTCCCAGCACTCTACAAACTTCTTGGCACATAATAGACAACCCACAAGTGATTGCTGCATTAAATGGTGGTGGTTTGTTGAGCATCACTTATGTATAAAGAATTGTTCCAGATACTCCTGGAATAATAGAAGTAAACGAGATGCCCCCTAAAGTCCAACAGACAAGAATTTGAGTCATTTAGTTCTTCTGAAACTTAGTTTCTTTGCTTATAAGAGAAAATCACATCTACTGGGAACAGAAATAATTGGTGAGCTCTCCTGAAACCACTCTTTCCTTTTTCCTGTTGACAGATCCCAATTGTACTTAGGAGACCCCACATCTCCTCTCTTTGTCTCTGTCTCATTATTTCAAACTAACCATCTTGATGACCTCATTTCCTATGCCTGTGATTGGTTTAGGTTCTGGCCAAGCAGAAATGAGATGTCTCTAAAAGCTGCCAGGAAAGGCTTTGTTGCTTTTAAAAAGAGAACACAACACATGGTGAAGGGACCCTAAAATACCTTCCTTTCTCTACTAGCTATTGTTGAGGTTGCCTGTGATGCCTGGAACTAAGCAGCCATCTTGAGCCCATGTGGAGAAGCACACTGACCCCCTAAAGATGGTAGAGATGGAAGCTAGAAAGAAGCTTGGTCTTTTTGATGGTATCACTGAGACCCTGAACTAGGTGGCCCTGGGTTCTCATTGTCATAGTTGAATTTTCCTTATGGTTCAGGTCAGTAAGTCAGAGAAGGCAATCTAGGTTATATATGCCCACGTGGGGTTGTTTAATTTAGTTCCTCTTACTCCCCTTCCGTGAAATAGGACAGCTGTCTGCCAGGAATATTGTGTGGGAAGATAACATGGGTTCTTTCAAACTTTGGAATTCTCTGCTCTACCGAGGAACCCTGGAAAACCATCAGAGGGAACTCCTGAGGGGAGCTCCCTGCAAAATAGGGATAAAAGTAGTCCCTACATCAGGATAAGGATTAAATGGGAATATGTCAAAAGTGTTTTATAACATGCATTCTTATTTGCAGACAGTTACCCTTCAACTAAGAAAATCCCCCATGCAACTAAACAAAGAGCAGGAAAGTAAGGCTTTTATTTATTTTGCTGGAAACAGATGCAATGTAGGGACGTTTGTTAGAAAACAAGCAATTTGGGGAAAGTGGTGGCCTTCTCTAGGAAGGATTTCCTGCTCTCTCCCCATCAGCTTTGTAACAGCACAAGCCCTTCTCAGTGATTCTACAGGGCGCTTCAGCTGGGAGCAGAGGGGAAGGGCTGTGGAGTCCCTTGGACAGTGACCTGCAGCTTTGCCGTCACCAACTATTAATAGCCTGTAAATCTTTGGAGTCAAGCCCAAGCCCCTCCTACCCCAGGGACATCAGAGGGTCAGAACACTGCCTCATATGGTCTGCAGAATCCTGGTGATCCCTGGAATTCTCCCAGTTAGGGATATTTTTGCCTGTTGAGCTGGGCCTCTTCCCACCAAGACCTCAGCATGAACTGCTAGTCAGGTTCACATTCAGCAAGTGTTACTTGACTTTTTCTGGGTCTTCAGGCTACTCGCTAGCTGCCTTGACACACATTGTCTCATCATAGCATCACCACAAAGAGCAAAGCCATTTCCAGAGACAGAACCCAGCTCAGAGAGAGGTTGTGACCTATTCAACACACAGAAAGAACTTTTGGTTTTAGAACCCAGTCCATCTGTCTCTAAGGCCAATGGCCTAATAGCTATATTCTATTCTGGAGTCTGGGAGACTTCTGGGCATTCAACAGGCCACCCTGGATTATGCTGGAAAGAACAGTAAGGAGGCTGTGCAGGAGCAAGAAAGCAAGAACTTAGCTGGCCTGGGTGCTGGACCCTGAGGTTCGGAAGGTGTTGATGGCCTGTTGGCACTGCCCTGGTGGGTAGGGTGCTGCAGAGCCCAGGCACTGTGGAGTCTGGGAGAAGACAGAGGTCTTTGTCCCTCTCTGCATGGCTGCACCTGACTTTACTGTGTCTGTGATTATAGTGCCTTCGAGACCCTCCGTGATTCCTGCATGCAGGACAAAGAGGTTCCTTAGTTTGACACTTGAGGTCCGTCATGACCCAGTTCCTGCTCTTCTTTCAAAACTCGCCCTGTTTCTGTACTTTCTATTTCCATGCAGATCTGGTTACAATTCCCAGGACAGCCATGTAGAGGGGGAAGGATTGTGTCTTATGATTTTTGAGACCTCCAGAGCTCAGTACAGTGTCTGGAGCAGCTGTGTGTTTAGGGGCTATAGGAATAGCTGTCACCCTTGTCAACAGGGCCCAGCAAGTGGAACTGGGGAAGGGGTTGTGAGGACAGCCTGGCTGCGGGAGAGGCATCTACATGAGTCTGGGTCTCTGGACACTCACATCAGCTCACTCCTATACAATGTCTCTTGTCTCACAGTCTTTCTGAGATTCTTGTAGACCTTCCCCAGCCCTCCTTTGGGGGGCTGGTTTCCCAGGCAACCCATCTCCTGAGACTTACAGAGCTCAGTTACTTTTTCACTTTTACTTTCACCACTTCACACCAAGTTCATGTCTTCTTTCTATGATCTGTAAACCTAAGTGAGGACAGTAGGAACTCAGGTTTAATGAGAGCCTGCTGTACGCCCGCATCGGGGTACATCCTCTCCTTCGATTTGATCTTGGTCATCAGTCTGTGGCAGGAGGGGCCATTTCCATTTTTACAGTTGAGGATTTTAAGGCTCAGAGGGTTTAGTGCCTTTCTTGGAGGTGCACAGTTAATAAGGGGCAAGGCTGGAATGTGAATCTGAGTATTATAACAGTCCTTTGCAACACATCTCACTGCCTCCTGTGGAAGTTTGTTGTAATCCTGGTGTCGCTTAACCTCAAACTAGAGCTCTGCTGTCTGTCTGGAATGGATCTACTGAGTGTCACCAAACTGTTCTCTTCTGTCCGGAGAGTCCTGCTCAGTTCATCTTTCTAGTGATTTTTTTTTTTTTTTTTTTGAGAATTTGAGAATGTTAGGCTCTGAGGGCTGAAAGAGAACTTCACAAGTTACCCAACTCCTCCTGTCCTAGAACCTGAAACTCAGGATTCCTTGTTTGATGATGACCTGATGGTGCTACCTGGGGCCTGCAATATTTGGTCTGAATCCTGCATCGCTCCACTCCAGAACCTCCCGTAGACCGAGCACCTTTACAACGGTATCTTGGAGTGTCTTGAAGGTGCACTGTCGCCTGCCTGATCATCTCTTTGGGACTGCTTACCTTTGACTCTCCTCAGGCGCACCTTACTGAATGTCTGAACAATCCTGGGTCAAGATTCCTCTCTTTCTGCCCTGGATGGCCTTACCTTCTCCAGGGCTATCATTGTTGGCACAGATGCGGTTCAGTCCTTTAGCATAGGAGGCACAGCCCATCCCTTGAGGCCTCTTCTGGCCTGGGTGCAGCCCTGAACTGCAGTGATTTCTTTAATCTCTGAATGTGCCAAGCTCCTGACCACTAGCTGGACAGGCAGCCAGTGCATCCCTACCTCCACCCGATGTGGGATATTGGACATTATGTCTGCCTGTGGGATTGTCTCTTCCCAGGTCCACACACTTCGATCATTGCCTGAGCCCCAGGAGCCCATTGGCTCGGATCCGTCCCCTCTGACCACCCTCCGTGGTTGGGCTATTAATCCCCAGGTCTCTGCTGGGGATCAACAGGGGCATAGTTCTGGGAACTCTGTCCCCTCGAGGAAGACCATACCAGTGGCCAGATTTGGGACCACAAATATAAACATCCCCTACCCCTGAACCCTAGAGAAGGGAGCCAAGCTGGGCTTGATGTGAGACCTCAGCCAAGCAGGCCAAATTCATGATCAGCAATAATTCCTTTGGGAAACAGGAGTGCCAGGCAGGGAGACAGAAGGAGAAATCAGATGTGTTGGGGAATGATGAGAGACTGCTGCTTAGGTCCACAATCCCTTAGGTCTCAGCCACTGTACCTGCATACAGTAATGTCAGTGGGATGCTAAGGGGCCATGAGAGAGCTCAGGGACTGGAGGAGGCAGAACCTGCAGGTGGAGGCCTCGGTAGCTGCCTATGTGTGTGTGCATGCAGGGAGAGGGCAGGGGCCCCCGGGCACCAGCAGACCTGCCCTCCTGCTTTCCTGCCAATCCCCTTAACTGTGCAGACGTAAGGCCTGCCTTCTCTCTCCTAGCTAGTATGTAATGAGGCTTTTAAAAAATATTCCTGTCTCCCCCACTGCGCATCATTCCAGAAGGATCCTACTGCCCCCTCAATGAGCCACAGTGGCAACATTTCTGAACCTAGCACATAGAGTGTGAATGTGACACATTTCTGTCATCTTTGGAGACATCCATAGGGAGCAGCAGGGCATCTGGTTTAAATGCTTCCTCTAAACCTCTGGCATCCCTGGGTTGGAATGTGGCCTGGCAGGGAGGGCTGCCCTATGGAATGAGTGGAACTTGATCTACAGAAGGAACAACTCTACATAGTGGGGCCAGGGCTGGCTGGGGCCTGGGAGTGTGTGCCATCCCACAGAGGGTCTCCCTGGGGGTCTTGCCCAGAGGTGGCACAGATGGGACCCAAGCAAGTCTAGCATATGTAGTTACAATTCAAAGACCCTCTTTTCCCAAAAGAACCAGAGGAAGTGTGACACATGGCCCAGAACTCACTGGGGTCCTGCAGACCTGGGCTGGATCTCACTTCTGCTGCGTTCAGCCTGGGCCACGGCAGGCAGCTTGTTTGTAACTTCTTGGAGCCTGTTTTATCATCTGTAAAAAATGACGTCAGTTACACTGACCTCACAGGGGTTTTCTGAAGACTAGGAAAAATGCTTACATACGAAGAAGGTATTCAAACTTGTCAGCAATTTTAATATCATCCCACAGAAATGGGGGGCAGAGGGGCCATCCCCCGTCTCCAGCTTTGCTGCCTTAGCTCTGTGACTTCGGGCAAGGTCTTTTCACCTGTGCAGTCATGGGGCTGGAGTAGGTTATTTCTAAGTGCTCTGGGCATCCAGCCTCCAGGATTCTTTCTTCTCTTTTCTTCCCAGTCCCTGGGAAGCAGGCTCTGAGGTGAAGGTTTATGAGCAGGAGGCTTTCTGGGCTGGGGAAGTGGCCTCCCTGCTCCCTCCCGGAGCCTGGAGGTTGCAGGGAGTGTATCAGAGCGAGACTTCCCTTCAGGGATGTCCAGCTGGAAGAAAGCAAGTGGCCTCTGTGTCCACATTGAGTCCCCAGGGAAGGGCCCACTCTGGGGCTCTGCAGCCTGGCCCTGGTCACAGTGGGAGGCAGCTGGAGGTGGGGAGTGGGGGGAGAGGGAGGAGTAAGGGCCTTGGTCCTTATGGGGACCTGGGGTGGAGCACCTTACCCCTACTGCACAAGCCCTTCCTGCCTCCAGGCTTTTCTGGAGCAGAGATTCAGGCTGTTGGCTCCTTAGTCTTCTGCCTGGCCTGGCCCAGCCTTCCCCAGCCCAGGAGAAATCAGCGTCTGTCCATGAATACTTGTCTACTGCCTGGAGCTGCCAGAAATTCTGAAGGCGAGAGCTGAGGAATTCAAAGCATCTATGACTTAGCAGGATTGTTCCCAAACTGCAGGCTTCTCCAAAGAGCCTTCTGGATTTCATTGTGATTACATCTCAGCTCTTAGAACTTAGCCAAGGGCTGCTGGGCCTCACATTTCAGGACAGCCTCCTGGCTGCAGGGGTCGGTGGGCCTCTGGGAGGTTGGCTGGGTAATTTGGAATCCTTGCCTGTCTGTCCAAAGGTAAGAAGTATGAAAGATGGAGTCCTACAGTTCTGTACCTCTCTACTGGGTTTTCTTGGCCACACCCCTTACTTAACCTCTCTGGGCTTATTTGCTCATCTCTGACCCGGGATTGGTACTCCCTGCAAACCTAGGGAAGGGGCTTGTCTAGAGGCTAACCTCAGTTTGTCCTGAGAAGATCAACATGCCTTCTTCTATAGATGTTTCCTTCTCTCTAAATACATAGTCCAAATGGTAGCTCTTATCTTTTTATAGACGCTAAGTGGCAAGTGGCCTCTGTGTCAGAGAGATCAAAATAGATGCTCTTTTATCAACTAAGATGGGCCCTAAGGTTAAAAAAACAAAAATTATCTATAGGCCAGGGCTCAGGACTTGACTTGTATGGCAACTCCCTAAAATTCCTAGGGTTACAAGAAAAACCACACTCTTGCTAAACTCCCTACTTGTAGGAGCTATCAGGCAAAATGTTAGACCCTCCCTTGGACAGAGGACCAGCCTTACAGACATTTCTTGCCTGATGAATGACAGTAAACTCCAAGCCTGTTTCAGCCAGCTTATGGACTTGTACACAAATTGTCTTTGTGTCCTATAGTTTGCCTTTTGTGGCAAAGAGCCTAATTCGACCCCATTTTAATGCTAACACCTCACCCCAGAGTGAACAGGAGATGTATCTTATATATGTTCACCCAATGCACATGTGCTTGACTCCCTTCCTAAATATGGATCGATTTTCCCCAAACTGGCTGACACAGACTTGGGTAACACAGTCTCTGTGAGACATAAAAGTCAACCTCTCCTTTCCCCAGAGAGACAGCACCTTTTGGCCATGCTGGAGACTATCTCTTCCTAGTTTGTAAACTGATATCACCAATAAAACTCTCTATTTTTTAGCCATCCTGGTGGTTCTTTGGGTGACATGCCCTATCCTAATCATGACTAATTTGTCCAGATATGGACACCATGTACTTCTTTGGAGGTTAGTATTGGCATCCTAAGCTATAAAATTTGTACAGGGCTGCAGTGGAAAACAAGCTTTTCTTGTGATATTCCTGCCTCCTTCCCATTCCACTGCAGGCATCACTTGTAAAAGGGGAGAGGAGAGTGCTGAATTGATTAGTAATGTCTGCCACAGGTATGTAAAGGGCATAGTGACCATGCTGTTTGCCTCCATGTTCTAGATTCAAGAACCAACCCCCCTATTGTGGGAGTTGGAAAGGTAGAGGTTAAAGATCTGTTGATAAGCAAAGAAGGCTTGTGAGTCAGCAGGGCTGGGTTTGAGTCTTTGCTGGTGAACTCCTCTGGACCTCCCTTTCCCCTTCTGCACATTAGGGATAACAGTAGCACGCACCTAATGGGTTAGTACTGACCTGAGAGGTTGCGGCTATGTCTGTAAGAACCAACACTGTGCCTGATGCAGACTTGAAGGCCAACAGGAATTTGTCTAAAGTCTTTCCATAGCCACTTGAGAATATCACTAAATCTTCAACTAAGGAGAAAGGAGCTTGGAGCTTCTCTCTGTTGAAAGGGAGCTCTCATCCCTCTTGTGATAGCTTTAGCTTTGGCAGGATATAGGTTACATATGACACAACCAAAGGGGGGTGAGCAGGACTGTGGGTGCAGAGGGTCAAGACCATGCAAAAGCTTGGGAGGAGATGCAGATGGGTCTCATGCAGGCCCTGAATTGGGGTCAGGAGGCAAACAGCAAGGCTTGGAAGTCACTGGAGTGTGAGCATGTGGGCCAGGAGCACCTCTGCTTTGTACATTGTGGTATTCTCCTGTCCCTAGCACAGAGTCTGGCATCATAAAGGATTTTTAAATATATACTGAATGAATGAAGAATAAATGAATGACAATCTTATCATCTCCAAACCTGGTTGTTTCAGAAATTTCATTTGAAGACCAGAACTGCTGTTGGCAGGAAACAAAGGTTCTCTGGCAAATAATTGGGTATGTCTGGATGCAGTCAGTGATTGGTTAGGCTGGAACTGGATTCTAGAGGCCTTGAGCAGACAGAGATTCTGGTTTGTGAACAGTGGAACCCACTAAAGGATACCATGTTAAGATGGCTAGAACCTATACTCTGGAGCCATGTTGCCAGGCCTCAAAGCCTAACTCTGTCATCTATGAAGGATGCAACCTGGATCAAGTCACTAAATCTCTCTGTGCCTTCATTTTTTTTCACCTGTAACATGGGAATGATAATAGGACCTACCTCAGAATTGTTGAGAGGACTAAAGGAGATTTTTTGTGTAAAGTGCACTCTAAGTTCTCAGTAAGCACTGCTATTAGGATTATTTGAGAGGGATGTGAAATTATCTGAGCTGTATCTCATAAAGTTTTGGCAGGGACTATATGCAGGATGGATTAGCCCAAAGAGAAGCTAGTTGGGAGGTCATTGCAATATCCAGCCATGAGACGACGAGGCCTGAATAAGGGGAATGGCTTGGGGTCTGCAGAGAAGGGGATCAGTACCAAACAGATGGCTCATGAAGAAACCATCAGTAGAACTGATGGGATGTGTTGAGGGGAGCAGAAAATTCAGAACTCCCTTGTGGGTCTGGGAAGGAGATGGTACCTCTGGAAGAGACAAAGGATATTTAAAGCAACAGAGATAAGGGAGGATAAAAATCCAGTTTGGATGCCAAGGGGGACTTTGGGTAGCCCATTTGGGAGATGTGTGAAACTGGAAATGCCCCTCAAGGTGTGTGAGGTGCTGGTGCCAGAGGGAAGGCAACCGGAGTGGAAGCCAGAGGGGTCAAGAGAGGAGTGTGGAGGGTACTTCCTGGGGGCTGGGGAAGGCCTCCCAGCTAGGAGCAAATAGAGCAGCAGCCAGGGGGTGGGGGAGAAGTAGACTAATATAGTGTCCCTGCAGCCATGGCAGCCAAATTCCTAGAGGAGGGAACATGTCCATCAGCAAGGCTAAGTGCCACCAGGGCTGGACAGGGGGCCAGGCCCACTCAGTGGGTTCACAACTGAAGAAAAGGAGGAAATTGAAGTAGCACGAATCTAACACTCTAGTTGAATGTCTTAAGGAAAAAGTGTAATAGGGCAGAAGATAGAACTATCTTTCACTCCAGCCTGTGTTTGGAGTGAAAGTCAAGATGCTGGATGGGAGGGAAGCTTGACTTTGCAGGAGGAGGCGGGAGTGGTCCTGGAGGAGACAGGTGGAGGAAGGGGCAGCCTGGGATTTCTTGGTGAAGGAAGAGGTGAAGACATTGGGGGAGAAAGTGGGAGCGGGGATGTGGGTGCATAGGTAGGGCATGGGTGTTTGGGAGAAGAAGGTAATCCTTGAGAATGAGAGAGGACTCTCAAAACCCCGTGAGCACCTAGTGGCAACTGAAGAATGACAGGTTGGCTGGTGCATGTCCATTCTGGAATTTTCTGCAGCAATTCCATGTTGGGGAATAAGAGTAGAGATGCCTGCCAGTGGGGGGTGACCAAAGGATGA